>NC_044567.1:25784750-26084750 GCF_007565055.1 Rhinopithecus roxellana
CTGTCAGTTTTCCCCTGGCCCATCCTGGATGCACATACCAGACTTTGAGAAATTTCTTTTCATTTTTTGTGGTATGAAGCAGCTCAGCTGAGGGAAAGGAATCCAGGTTTGGATCCAGGGGGCCTGAGTCATTGGGACGTCAGGCCTTTCACTTAGCCTCACTGAACTTTAGATTCTCCATCTGTAAAATGGGGATCCTTGGTAACCGTGAGGATCGTATGGAAAGACTGGAAATCACAAAATGCTACAGTGTCAGGGCCCCAGTCCTTTTTTTTTTTTTTCTTGGCATTTTATCTCTTGCTTGCAGCGATCCCAGTTCCCAGTGCTGCACATGGAGGTGATTGTGCACCTGCTGCTCCAGATATCTGACGCCCTGAGATACCTGCATTTCCAGGGGTTTATCCACCGCTCCCTCAGCTCCTATGCTGTCCATATTGTCTCCCCAGGTGAAGCGAGGCTGACCAACCTGGAGTACATGTTGGAAAGGTGGGCACAACATGGAGTGGGACTTTGTCCTGAAGGTGATCTCCCTTGGGGACCTCTCCTGTAGAGACAGAATCTGATCTGGGTGGGACTCCTCATTGGTGAGATGAACCTGTCCATCAGTTGATGAACCTGTCCCAAATGCTACTTACCCTGTCTGCCAAGGCTAGAGGAATTTGGAGACATTTTAATAAACATTTAACAAGTATGATCTCGTATGAGCTAATGTGTATAAATGCTATAATTATCCACTCCAACATTTTTAGTGGCTTTTCTTTTATTATTATTATTATTATTATTATTATTATTTTATGAGTTTTGCCCTGTTGCCTAGGCTGGAGTGCAGTGGCACAACCTCGGCTCACTGCAACCTCCACCTCCCGGGTTCGAGCGATTCTCTTACCTCAGCCTCCCGAGTAGCTGGGATTACAGGTCCTCACCACCACACCTGGCTAATTTTTGTGTTTTTAGTAGAGATGCAGTTTCACCATGTTGGCCAGGCTGGTCTTGAACTCCTGACCTCAGGTGATCTGCCCACTTCGGCCTCCCAAAGTGCTAGGATTATAGGTGTGAGCCACTGCGCCCAGCCCTTTCAGCAGCTTTTGACACAACAAGGTATATTTCTCACTCACATTGCAATCCAGTGTGTGTTGGAGGCAGGGACAGTGTTCCCTGTCACTCTAATCTGTAGCTTCACCACCTTTCAGACTTTGATCCCCCACTGCATTCTTTGCACTGCCAGTCAACAAGCAAGAAAGAACATGGAGGAGACACAGTGGGGTTTGGGGCCAGTCTGAAATGGTTATGTTACTGCCTCCCACTTTGCAGTGGCCAGAGACCAGTTAGCTTCTACTGGAGGGAAGCTGAGCTGTCCCTTAGCTGTACATCCTGGAAGGAGAGAAGGTGATGGGTGCTGATGAGCCTAATGGTCTGTCACACCTACATCTGGGTCAGGCACTGGCCTAGATAGACATGGAGGTCATTCTCTGCCCTCAAGGGGCTCAGCACAGTGAGAGAGGCAGTCAAAATTCAGGAATTGGTAAGGGGGCTTAGTTTTCTGTTGGCAAGAGTCAAAGTCCTCCTGAGAGCCCCCAAGCTTTGAGAGGCAGAGGCGCTCCCCTGTACTTCCTTACTGCCATCCACAGCTCTGAGCCTTTGGGCCAGTATTGGTTCTGCTCTTCTGTGAGGCCTTGGCCACTGTGCAGACCCCTTGCCTAGAGCCACCTACTTCCTTTTACCCTTGTCTGCCACCTACCCATCACTGATGCTTTGTTTCTGGTCTCTCACCAGATCTTTGCTTGTCACATACTCTGTAACTTCTCTCAAAGATGAAAAGCTCCATAAGGCAGGGATTTCTGTTTTATTTACTGCTATATCTCAGATGTCCAGAACAGGCCTTTGCATTTGTGCCCTGAACATATGTTTTTTGAACAAATGAAACAAAAAGGCTCTCACTTCCCCAGACCTGGAGTGCCTCTTGTCCCTCTGCATGGAGAGGAGGCAGAGGTCAGGTTGTGCTTGGCCTTGTGGGCCCTGGTGAGGAGTTTGAATTTTATCTTAAGAACACTGGGATGTGTTCTTAGGATAGGCATTTTTGAGCATTATAGTGTCACGGATGATTTGTAGGTTAAGATCCTTCCTCTTGGCTGGGTGTGGTGGCTCATGCCTGTAATCCCAGCCCTTTGGGAGCTGAGGTGTGTGGATCACCTGAGGTTGGAAGTTTGAGACCAGCCTGACCAACATGGAGAAACTCCATCTCTATTAAAAATGCAAAATTAGCCAGGCGTGGTGGTGCGTGCCTGTAATCCCAGCTACTCGGGAGGCTGAGGCAAGAGAATCTCTTGAACCCGGGAGGCAGAGGTTGCGATGAGCCGAGATTGCATCATTGCACTCCAGCCTAAGCAACAAGAGTGAAACTCCGTCTCAAAAAGAAAAAAAAAAATCCTCCCTCTTGCTCCTGTGCATGGAGAAGGGGCTGTGATGGGGCAAGAGAAAGCAGGGGAGCCATTAGGGTATGACTGGAGCCATGGCACTTTTCTGGATGGGAACAGGCAGAGGCCAGATAACTGTCACTAGTTGAGCTGCTCAGGTTCATATCTGGTCCATTTTTAATCTGAGTTAAAAGCTTTCAGGGTCTCATTATTGCCTGCAAGATTAAGTCCAGACCCCTTTTCAGGGAGCAGAAGCCTCCCCAAGTGGGACTCCACCCATAGTGCCAATCTCCTAACTGCCCCACTCCCTCCTGACCATCTGAAGGCACTTTCACTACACTGCTCTCTGCATCTGGAATACCTGGCACACGCCAGTTTAGCCTTTTAAACTCACTTCAGAAACAGTCTCCCAACACTCTCTGTGAAGTCTATACTGATGCCCTTATCCCCTGAGGCACTTTGCATATTCCTCTCCTCACATGCGTCATGCAAATGTACCACAGTCATTTCTATACAAGTGTGTCTGCCCCACCAGATGGGGAGTTCATCACCAGCTCTGGGCCTGCCACATGTGGTAAGTGCTCAGTAAATATTTTTTACTTTTTATTTTTTTGAGACAAGATCTTGCTCTATCGCCCAGGCTGGAGTGCAGTGGCACGATCTCAGCTCAGTGCAACTTCCCAGCGTCAAGCGATCTTCCCACCTCAGCCTCGTGGGACTACAGGCACATGCCACCATATCCAGCCAATTTTTGTATTATTATTATTATTATTATTTGAGACAGAGTCTCGCTCTGTTGCCCAGGCTGTAGTGCAGTGGCAAGATCTTGGCTCACTGCAAGCTACGCCTCCCAGGTTCACGCCATTCTCCTGCCTCAGCCTCCTGAGTAGCTGGGACTACAGGTGCCCACCACCACGGCCGGCTAATTTTTTGTATTTTTAGTAGAGACGGTTTCACCATGTTAGCCAGGATGGTCTCAAACTCCTGACCCTGTGATCCGCCTGCCTCCGCCTCCCAAAGTGCTGGGATTACAAGCGTGAGCCACCGCTCCCGGCCAATTTCTGTATTTTTTATAGAGATGGGGTCATGCCGTGTTGCCCAGCCTGGACTTGAACTCCTGGACTCATGCGATCTGCCTCCCAAAGTGCTGGGATTACAAGTGCGAGCCACCACACCCAGCCTTCTTTTTTGGGGGTGGGGGACACAGAATCTGTCTCTTTTGCCCAGACAGTAGTACAGTGACTCACTACAATCTCAATCTGCTGGGCTCAGGCAATCCTCCTGCCTCGGCCTCCCAAAGTACTGGGATTACAGGCATGAGCCACTATACCTGACCAGTAAATGTTTCTTAAATGATTGGATGACCTAGTTGAAGGAAAAATTTGAAATGGTTCAGAGCAGGGTTGACCTCTCTGGCTATGTGTGTTAAGGAGCAGTGGAAGCTAAGGGGTGTGCACTTTTGTCAGTGATGGAGCGCCATCTGATGTAGAGAGAAAGGTCCCACAGTTTCTTCTCCTTTTGCTCTTCAATAGAAATGTGAATCCTAGAATGAAATGCAACTTTGGAAATGGCCCAGCCCAATGCTGTCCTTATATAGTTGAGGAAACTGAGCCGCCCAGGGGTGAAGCAATAGTGTGAAGTTACCCAATTGATTGGTTAGAGACATAGATGGGCCTTAACCAGATGGCAGAGGATGTCTCCAGGACATAGGGGCAGAATGGATTGGAGGTTGAGGACAGGAACACCAGCCAGGAGACCATGAGACAGGGCCTAGTGGTGACCATGGAGCCAAAATGGGAGGGAATAAAGTGAAATGCATGGAGTTGCTGGGGTCAACAACTGGCCAAGTGAGGGAGTAGGAGGTAACCAAGGGTCTGTGAATGTCTAGGAGTGACCTCAGGATGGAACTTCAGGTAGAAGTGTCAGAAATGTCAGTCAGCAAGCCATTGCAGGTGAAACAACATACCCTTCTTTGAAAGCTGATAATATGAGTTGATTATTCACCAACCCAAAATAGCCTTCAATCCCACATTTATTTTTGGTAACACTCTACTAGGGCATATCAGTTTGTTGAATGTCATTGTCAAGGGTGGTGTTGCATCTCTTGGTATAAAAGTGATACAGCAGTTTCTCCTACCCTTCAGCTCCTTTTTTTTTTTTTTTTTTTTTTTTTTTTTTTTTGAGACGGAGTCTTGCTCTGTCTCCCAGTCTGGAATGCAGTGGTGCAATCTCGTCTCACAGCAACCTCCACCTCCCAGATTCAAGTAATTCTGCCTGAGCCTCCCAAGTAGCTGAGATCACAGGCGCGTGCCACCATGCCCGGCTAATTTTTGTGTTTTTAGTAGAGATGGGGTTTCGCCATATTGGCCAGGCTGGTCTTGAATTCGTGACCTCAAGTGATCCACCCGCCTTGGCCTTCCAAAGTGCTGGGATTACAGGCATAAGCCACCACACCTGGTCTTTTTTTTTTTGAGACCGAGTATCGCTCTGTTACCCAGCCTGGAGTGCAGTGGCTCAGTCTTGGCTCACTGCAACCTCTGCCTCCCGGGTTCAATATATAAATATTTGTGTATTAAATTTGTATGCATATCCACACTGTTCACACTATGCCATGCCATAGGTGACTTTTCAGCAATACAACTAAAGTCAATACTAGCTTTTACACCTTCATGACTTCATGAACTGACTGCCCTCTATCCAAAGATTTACTGGAAGAAACTTTATTTAGGGAAGTTTGCTCAAATCTGAGAAGCCCATCTCATCCTCTAAAATCTGTCCTTTTTCCAGACTAACAAAAAACTTGCTGTCACTTGCTTTTTAAAAGCTTAATTCTTAATTATCAACTGCCAGTCATTAAGTCTTGACTGAATGCCTCCCATAATATTCATACTAATTCTTTACATGAAAGAGCGCTTTATGGCTCACCAAGTGTTTCTACATCCATGATCTCATTTGATTGTCATGACAGCTGTAGGCTGAAGTCAGTGCTGAGTTTACCCTGAGGCCTCTTGCTGGGCCAGAAGACATTTAGGACGCTCTGACTTAGCTCTTAAGGAGTCTGGTTGGGAAGATGAGTTATATAAGCCTATGAGTGAACCCTTGAGTGCTAAACTGAGAGGGCGCTTTCTCAAAAGGGCAGGAGTTCAGAAAAGAAATAATCATGAGGAGTTGAAGAAGTCCCAGATGGCTTTGATAAAGCAGATGGGGGTTGAGGGGGCTCTTGAAAGAGTTTGCATTCATTTATTCAACAGCAAGCATCAAGGCCCTGGTGTAAGCCCAGGAGTACAGTGATAAAGGCAGGTGAGGTGCTTACTCTCATGGAGCTGACTCTCTAGAATGGAAGGGAGACAGATAATAAACTAAATAAATGAACACAAATTCAGATAATAAGTGCTCTGAAACCAATAAAACAGGACTACTTTAGGCAGTCAGGGAGGGCCTCCTTGAGGAAGTGATTTTCAGACAAATATCTCAGTCACAAAAAGTAGCTAGTCACTCTAGGATCTGTGGGCAGGACATACCTGGCAGAAGCTGCCAGTGCAAAGACATGAGGGGCTAATGTGCTAGGTATGTTGGAGGAACTGAAAGAAGGCCCCTGTGACTTGAGTGGAGTGGGCGAGCAGTAGAGTTGCCAGATGAAGTTGGGGGAGAGGGCCTAGGTGGAACAGTAAGGAATTGCAGGTGTTGGAACAGCTCTGAAGCAGTGTGGATTAGCTCATTGTCTAGCTAGGTTTCCAGAAGCTCAAAGAGGTTGTCGGCCTTCAGAGGCAAAGTTTTCACAAATGCAGTATGTTGATTAAAAGACCCACGAGCCTGGCCAACATGGCGAAACCTCATCTCTACTAAAATATAAAAATTAGCCGGACCTGGTGACACACACCTGTAATCCTAGCTACTTGGGAAACTGAGCAGGAGATTCGCTTTAACCTGGGAGGCAGCAGAGGTTGCAGTGAGCCAAGATCATGCTGCTGCTCTCCAGCCTGGGTGACATGGCAAGACTATGAATGAATGAATGAATGAATGAATGACCGACCCTTTAAGGCATGAGCCCTGACTTGTGTGTTTCCTTCCCTAGCAAGGACAGAGGTGAACAGAGGGACCTGACTCGAGTGCCCCTTCCTACCCAGCTGTACAACTGGGCCGCACCAGAAGTGATCTTACAGAAGGCAGCCACAGTGAAGTCGGACATCTACAGCTTTTCTATGATCATGCAGGAGATTTTAACAGGTAGATCAAGATCATTAATGGTTGACCAAAGTCCCTATTCTTAGGTTGTATTTTTCTCCCCCAACAGGAGTTACTTATATGAAAATACAAGACTTACTGAAAAGAGACTTCTTGGCTGGGAGCAGTAGCTCACGCCTGTAATCCCGGCACTTTGGGAGGCTGAGGCGGGTGGATCATCTGAGATTAGGAGTTCAAGACCAGCCTGGCCAACATGGTGAAACCCCGTCTCTACTAAAAATACAAAAATAAGCTGGGCATGGTGGTGCATGCCTGTAGTCCCAGCTACTTGGGAGGCTGAGGCAGGAGAATCTCTTGAACCTGGAAGGCAGAGGTTGCAGTGAACTGAGATAGCGCCACTACACTCCAGCCTGGGTAACAAAGTAAGACTCTGTCTCAAAAGAATAAAAAAAAAGATTCAGCAAAGCCCATCCATCTGCTTATGAGTGACAATGCATTTAATCCAAACAAAAAATTTGTTTTTATTATTTTTATTTTTTTATTTTTTACTTTTTTTTTTTGAGACAGAGTCTTGCTCTGTTGCTCAGGCTGACATGCAGTGGCTCGATCTTGGCTCACTGCAGCCTCTGCCTCCCGGGTCCGAGCGATTCTTCTGCCTCAGCCTCCCGAGTAGCTGGGATTACAGGTGCACACCACCACACCCAACTAATTTTTGTATATTTAGTAGAGATGGGGTTTTAACATATTGGCCAGACTGATCTCGATCGCTTGACCTTGTGATCCACCCGCCTCGGCCTCCCGAAGTGCTGGGATTACAGGTGTGAGCCACCACACCCAGCTGAACCAAACTTTTTAACCTGAATATTGGTATCAGTACTTATGATCTTTGTGAGGTATCCCTTGATAACTTGTAAATTAGGGGGAAAGACTCGCCTCTGGCCGGGCGCGGTGGCTCAAGCCTGTAATCCCAGCACTTTGGGAGGCCGAGACGGGCGGATCACGAGGTCAGGAGATCGAGACCATCCTGGCTAACACGGTGAAACCCCGTCTCTACTAAAAATACAAAAAACTAGCCGGGCGAGGTGGCGGCGCCTGTAGTCCCAGCTACTCGGGAGGCTGAGGCAGGAGAATGGCATGAACCCGGGAGGCAGAGCTTGCAGTGAGCTGAGATCTGGCCACTGCACTCCAGCCTGGGCGACAGAGCGAGACTCCGTCTCAATAAAAAAAAAAAAAAAAAAAAAGACTTGCCTCTGAGAAGTAAACTATGAAATTAAACACACCCTGGGTCTATTAGATGTATGAACAGTGTCACTTGAAAGAAATGGATGTACTTCCAAACCCACTGCTCTGATGTGGAGAAAGTAGTCACATATCCGAAGATGGAAGGAATCCCTCAAGAGGAAGATGTGCACACACAGTAAAATCACATTCATTAAGGGCTGCTTTTTTTTTTTTTTTGACAGAGTCTTGCTCTGTCGCCCAGGCTGGAGTGCAGTGGCGGGATCTCGGCTCACTGCAACTTCTGCCTCCCGGGTTCAAGCGATTCTCCTGCCTCAGCCTCCCAAGTAACTGGGACTACAGGCGTATACCACCATGCCCGGCTAATTTTTTGTATTTTTAGTACAGACGAGGTTTCACCATGTTAGCCAGGATGGTCTGGATCTCCAGACCTCGTGATCCGCCCACCTCAGCCTCCCAAAGTGCTGGGATTACAGGCGTGAGCCACCACGCAAGGCTTTTTTTTTTTTTTTTTTTTTTTTTTTTTTAAGATGGAGTCTTACTCTGTTGCCCAGGCTGGAGTGCAGTGGTGCGATCTTGGCTCACTGCAACCTCTGCCTCCTGGGTTGAAGCGATTCTCCTGTGTCAGCCTCCCAAAATAGCTGAGATTACATGTGCTCGCCACCACACCCAGCTAATTTTTGTATTTTTAGTAGAGATGGGATTTCACTGTGTTGGCCAGGCTGGTTTCAAACTCCTGACCTCAGGTAATCCACCCACCTCAGCCTCCCAAAGTGCTAGGATTACAGGCGTGAGCCACCGTGCCCGGCCAAGGTCTGCTTTTATATGGTGTTTGCAGTCCCAGAGGCAAAACGACAATATATGTGAAATGAGTATTGGGCTCCCGTGCCAGCGGGGAGCCCATATGTATATGTTGCTGACACTATTGTTTGCTATCTCTGTGGCAGTGATCTCCCTGGTAAATGGGTAAAGTGGCTTCTCACTTATGAATTGACCTTCCAGGTAGTTTTTTTGTTTGTTTTCTGTTTTTGTTGCCAGGCTGGAGTGCAGTGGCGCAATCTCAGCTCACTACAACCTCCGCCTCCCAGGTTCACGCCATTCTCCTGCCTCAGCCTCCCAAGTAGCTGGTAGTACAGGTGCCGGCCACCATGCCCGGCTAATTTTTGTATTTTTAGTAGAGAGGGAGTTTCACCATGTTGGCCAGGATGGTCTCAATCTCTTGACCTCGTGATCCACCCACCTCGGCCTCCAAAAGTGCGGGGACTACAGGCGTGAGCCATCGTGCCCAGCCCCTCTGGGTAGTTTTTCTACAGAAAGAAATTAATATATAAAGCAATGAATTGTTTCTAAAGTACAGTGGGTTAGAAAAAAAAAATAAAGGAGTTAAGTAACTTGCCTAAGGTTACCCAGCTTCATCTAATTTCTTTTCCCCCCACTCTACTCTCTGGTTTCCTAATGTTACTCCTTTGTATGACTTTTTCCTTACAGATGACATACCCTGGAATGGCTTAGATGGCTCAGTTATTAAAGAAGCCATAGTTTTGGGGAATTATTTAGAAGCTGATGTGAGGCTTCCGAAACCTTATTATGATATTGTTAAGTCGGGCATCCACGTCAATCAGAAAGACCGAACTATGAACCTTCAAGATATCCGGTATATTCTGAAGAATGATTTAAAGGCAAGCCCTGAAGTTGTTGGGAGTTTATTTCTGCTTATCTAACTCAGGAAAGTAGGGAGTTAGAGACTAAGACGAAGCTGGAGACCAAGTTATAAGAAATTTTCGAAATCCTCATTTTATTACACTATTTCTGTGTTCTTGAGAATAGCCTCACTGCTTAACTTGGTGAAAGCAGCATGGAACTGAGGAAGGGAGCTAGGGAGGTTCAACACATAGGCATAGTAGGGGCACACTGCAGGCACTTAGTGGAGATTCTATGAATGGTAGCTATTATTATTGCTTTTAAGGTACTGTCAATTACAATAAACTAGTTCATTAGGACTAAAGTCAGTCTACCCAACAGGAATAAGAGGGAGTTTATCAGATGGTTTCTAAAGTACCAGTGACATTCAGGATGACTGAGACTATGTCCTTGACAATATTTCCTGTGTTACAGGATTTTACTGGAACCCAGAGAACTCAACCAACCGAGAGCCCCAGAGTGCAGAGATACGGACTCCATCCTGATGTCAATGTCTATCTAGGACTGACTTCAGAACATACCAGAGAGACCCCTGACATGGAAATCATAGAGCTAAAGGAAATGGGTATGGCCTTAATTCACAGGCTGTGTTACTTTGACACAAATGTGTTCTGAGAGTCACATGAGCTACAACTAATTGACTCCTCTAAACTGTAGATATAACTTGTTTGTTCGTTTTGTGAGATAAAGTCTAGCTCTGTTGCCCAGGCTGGAGCGCAGTGACACAATCTCAGCTCACTGCAACCTCCACTTCCTGTGTTCAAGCGATTCTCATGCCTCAGCCTCCTGAGTAGCTGGGATTACAGGTGTGTACCAGCTTGCCTGGCTAATTTTTGTTTTGTTTTTGTTTTTGTTTTTGTTTTTTGAGAGGGAATCTTGCTCTGTCACCCAGGCTAGAGTGCAGTGGCGGGGTCTCGGCTCACTGCAACCTCTGTGTCCCAGGTTCAAGCAATTCTCCTGCCTCAGCCTCCTGGGTAGCTGGGATGACGGGCATGCCACCACGCCTGGCTAATTTTTGTATTTTTAGTAGAGGCAGGGTTTCTCCATGTTGGCCAGGCTGGTCTCAAACTGACCTCAGGTGATCCGCCTGCCTTGGCCTCCCAAAATGCTAGGATTACAGATGTGAGCCACTGCACCCGGCCTAATTTTTGTATTTTTAGTAGGGACAGGGCTTCGCCATATTGGCCAGGCTGGTCTTGAACTCCTGGCCTCAAGTGATCTGCTTGTCTTGGCCTCCCAAAGTGCTAAGATTACAAGCATGAGCCACTGTGCCTGGCCACTGTAGATGCAACTTATACTGGGAAAAGATGGATGCCTTAGGAAGAAAATCAAGATCCTTGAAATTATTAAGGTAAACTTTTTGGGCTCCATATGTATATACCTAGTGTGGATCTAGAACTAAGTCATAATAATTGAGTTTATTTCTAGCATGATTACTCTTAAGATTTCATCTAATTGTTTCACAAATAAAAATGCTCATTATAGAGAATTTGGAATAGTTTAAAGAAGAAAATTACCTTTTTTTTTTTTTTTTTTTTAAGAGACAGGATCTTACTCTGTCACCCAGACTGGAGTATGAGGCACAGTTATACCTTACTGCAGCCTCCAATTCCTGGGCTCAAGCCTCTCGAGTAGGCAGGACTATAGGTACATGCCACCATATCCTGCTAATTTTTTTTAAGTTTTTTTTTTTTTTTTTTTTTTTTTGAGACACAGTTTTACTCTTTCTCAGGCTGGAGTGCAGTGGTGCAATCATAGCTCACTGCAGCCTCAATCTCCCAGGCTCAAGTAATCCTCCCGCCTTGGCCTCCCAAGTAGCTGGGACTACAGGTGTGTACTACTACACCTAGCTAATTTTTTTAATTTTTTTTTTTTTTTTTGAGATGAGTCTTGCTCTGTCGCCAGGCTGGAGTGCAGTGGGGTGATCTCAGCTCATTGCAACCTCCGCCTCCCTCGTTTAAGCGATTCTTCTGCCTCAGCCTCCCAAGTAGCTGGGATTACAGGCATGCACCACCATGCCCAGCTAATTTTTGTATTTTTAGTACAGATGGGGTTTCACCATGTTGGCCAGGATAGTCTCAATCTCCTGACCTCGTGATCCACCCACCTCGGCCTCCCAAAGTGCTGGGATTACAGTCATGAACCACTGCACCCAGCCTAATTTTTTAAAGTTTTAGTAGAGACAAGGTCTCACAATGTTGCCCAGACTGGTCTTGAACTCCTGAACTCAAGCAATCCTCCTACCTGGTCCTCCCAAAGTGCTGGAATTACAGGCATGAGCCACCACACCTGGCCTAAAAAAGTTTTTTTTTTTTAGAAATGAGGTCTCATTATGTTGCTCAGGTTGGTCTTGAACTCCTGGCCTCAAGCAGTCCTCCCACTTCAGCCTCCCAAAGCACTTGGATTACAGGTATGAGCCACTTTGCCCAAGTAGTTTTACTACATTTTAGTACATTTGAAAACCTTAGAATTTAGAACTGGAAAGGACCTTGCAGTCATCAGGCTTAATGCCTTCATATTACAGATGAGAAAACTAAGGTTCAGAGAGGTTGTAACCTGTTCAGGATCACAGAGAACTTGTTATAGAACTGGAACCCAGGCCTTCCAATTCCAGCCAAATGACCATTCACTCTGACTCTCCATCAGCAGTGCTGGAGGCCTCCAGGGTGGTCCCGTAACCTCATTACTTGGGCTGCTTCATCCCTTTCTCTGTAAGCTGTACACCTGTAAACCAGGGGTGGTGGGTGGTCAATCCTAGCATTATTTTTTGAGTTTTTTTATTACTTCCATAATGTAATGGCTCCTTGGGTGGTATCTAGGCTACTTTTTTTTTTTTTTTTTTGAGACAGAGTTTCACTCTTGTTGCTCAGGCTGGAGTGCAATGGTGCAATCTCGGCTTACTGCAGCCTCCGCCTCCCAGATTCAAGCGATTCTCCTGCCTCAGCCTCCCAGGTAGCTGGGACTACAGGCATGCACCACCATGCCTGGCTAATTTTTTGTATTTAGTAGAGATGCGGTTTCACCATGTTGGTCAGGCTGATCTCGAACTCCTGACCTCAGGTGATCCACCCGCCTTGGCCTCCCAAAGTGTTGGGATTGCAGGCGTGAACCACTGCACCTGGCCCTAGGCTACTTTTATCATATGCTCACCAAGAGCATAACTTTAACTGAGAAATAGTCAAACTCTTTTGTGTGAAAAGAAGGCTGTGAATGTGGTCCTTAAGAGTCAGGGGAGCTGGGCACGCTGGCTCACACCTGTAATCCCAGTACTTTGGGAGAGTGAAATGGGAGGATCACTTAAAGCCAGGCGTTTGAGAGCAACCCAGGCAACACAGCAAGACCCCATCTCTATAAAACATAACAAAACAAGATTCAGGGGCCTATAATTCACATGTCCTGACAGTTAACGCATGTTTGGGCACACAATAAAGCTTAGAATATTTCTTCCATGGCTAGACCCCTGCCCTGACAACAATTTCTGCCTCATTCCATGTCAAAATAGGAGCTTTCACCTAGGTGACACATACTCCCTCACCCTTTGTGAGTGTATCCAGTAGTCTTCCACAACTGGGAAGGAGATGGGAAAATAAAAAGCTTTTTTTTTTTTTTGACAATCTTTGCCTCTTGAACAAACCAAGGCTGCTTAGCGGCCAAATATGTTCATTTTAATGAGTTGAATTTTGCTGTTCTTTTCAATAGGCAGTCAACCTCATTCTCCAAGGGTTCACTCTTTATTCACCGAGGGGACACTAGATCCTCAGGCCCCAGATCCATGTCTGATGGCCAGGGAGACTCAGAATCAAGATGCTCCTTGCCTTGCTCCATTTATGGCAGAAGAGGCCAGCAGCCCCAGCACAGGTCAGGCAAGCCTCTGCAGTTTCGAAATCAATGAGATCTACTCAGGCTGCTTGACTTTGGAAGATTACGTAGAAGAGCCTCCAGGAGCTGCTTCATCTTTGGAGGCAGACGGACCTAACCAGGTAGATGAACTGCAATCCATGGAAGATGAGCTGGATAAGACGGAGAGAGAGGCGTGTTGTTTTTGCAGTGAGGATGAGAGCTCTTCAAAAGCTGAGACAGAGTACTCTTTTGAGGACTGGGACTGGCAAAATGGTTCACTCAGTTCACTTAGCGTTCCCAAGTCAACCAGAGAAGCCAAAAGCAATTTGAACAACAGGTCCATGACTGAGGAGTATCTCATCAGTAAGTGTGTGCTGGATCTAAAGATTATACAGACAATAATGCATGAGAACGATGATAGGCTGAGGAATATCAAGCAGCTATTAGATGAAGTTGAGATGAAACAGAAGGAGCAGGAAGAGCGCATGTCTTTATGGGCCACTTCAAGAGAGTTTACAGATGTCTACAACTTACCTCCGGCTGTGGGCCCTCCATCTATAAACTATATTCCTCCTGTCCTACAGCTTTCAGGGGGTCAGCAGCCAGATACCAGTGGCAAGTGCCCAACCCTACCAAGATTTCCAAGAATGGTAAGAGACTTTCAAGGGGGACATTTTGGCAAAAGATCCAGGAAAAGAAATGGTTATGGCTGGAAACCTTTCACCCAAGTCTCCGAAGTAAGCACTGGGAATCAGTCAGAGATGAGCCATCAGGTAACCTAAGTGGGAGGAAGGGGCAACCTAAGCAGGAACCCAGTGCTGGGTTTGACATTGCCCCTAACCTGTGTGGAGGAGGGACTGACTTATATATGCAACCGACTCATAGCAAGGTGCTCTTAGCTTTAGGAAATCAGTCCTCCATGATGGAATTTCAAGGTAGATACTCTCTGCCTCCCAGTCCAGACCCAACACACAGCCCATGTCCTTCTCTGTAAATTCGTATGTATCAAATTGATCCATATTAAATTGCTGTTTTATTAGTTAAAATGGTCAAGTATTGGGAATTTTGCATGGCTCAATTTACTGAATAAAGTATCTTGGATAGGTATTAATCTCCATTCTAAGTTGCTTATTCATTCATTCATTCACTCATTCAACAAGCACCTGCAGAACCAGAGGCTATCTAGACTCTGGGTTTGTTTTTTTTTTTTTTTTTTTTTTTTTTGAGACAGAGTTTGTTGCCCAAGCTGGAGTGCAATGGCATGATCTCAGCTCACCACAACCTCCACCTCCGGGGTTCAAGTGATTCTCTGCCTCAGTCTCCCGAGTAGCTGGGATTACAGGCTTGCACCACCATGCCTGGCTAATTTTTTGTATTTTTAGTAGATATGGGGTTTCTTCATGTAGGTCAGGCTGGTCTCAAACTCCTGACCTCAGGTGATCCGCCCGCCTCGGCCTCCCAAAGTGTTGGGATTATAGGCTTGAGCCATTGCACCTCGCCTAGACTCTGGGTTCTGATGATGAATAAGCCACAAACTCTGCCCATAAGTAGCTCAAATACCAGTTGGGGACTGAGGGACCTGGTGGATCAAAGAAAACCCCTCAGAGGAGGTGAGCAGACACCATAGGAGCTGGCTGGGAGGTATAGCTTGCAGAGAGGCTCCTCCTTAAGGACAGGGCTGTCGTCTGACTCCTCCTGTGTCCCAGCACCTAGCATGATGACCAGTACATAGAAGGAACTCAATAAATAGTGAAGGAATGAGGGGATGAATGAACTAATGAATTTGAACAAGTTCACACTCAGAGAGCTGGCTGCCTCTTGAATTATAGAATCTTAGAGTTGGAAGATCCCTTAGACATGGATTAGCCTGTCAATTTACAGAGTGTGACGCTCAAGCCCAGTGATGTAAACTTCCTGAGGCCCAGCGATGTCAAGATGCGGATGGGGTAGGAGAGGTCTGCCCCATTGGAAGGCGGATGTTATTACTGATATTATTTAGAATATCTGGCCCATGATGATAAAATGCAGGCCAACTTTTACTGAGTTTTGTTACTGTTTTAAAATTCTCTGCTTAACAGTTATCCTCTTTTTTCATTTTTTATTTTATTTTATTTATTTTGAGACGGGGTTTCACTCTGTTGCCCAGGCTGGAGTACAGTGGCACAATCTCTGCTCACTGCAACCTCTGCCTCCCAGGTTCAAGCAGTTCTCCTGCCTCAGCCTCCCAAGTAGCTGGGACTACAGTCATGTGCCACCATGCCCAGCTAATTTTTTGTATTTTTAGTAGAGACAGGGTTTCACCATGTTGGCCCAGCTGGTCTTGAACTCCTGACCATAGGTGATCCACCTGCCTCGGCCTCCTAGCCTCCACCTGCTAGGATTATAGGTGTGAGCCACCATGCCTGACCATATCACCCTTTTATTGCCTATACAGGGCAGATAGCTCTCCCTGCCACCCCTCAACTTGTTGTGCTACAACCAAGGGCCAAGTTGGTTAGGGGCAGGTCTCCTGATTCCTGGTCTGTGTTCTTTCATTGTACAATGCTGAATCTTAGTGAGGCTTCAGTCCTCACTTAGAACATTTGGAAAAGCATTGGCATTTATTTTGCTGGAGTGAAGTGGCACTATCATGGCTCACTGCAGCCTCAATCTTCTGGACTCAAGCGATCTTCCCGCCACAGACCCCTGAGTAGCTGGGACTACAGGCTGTACCAGCACACCCAGCCAATTTTGTGAATTGTAGAGATGGGGTCTCAGCACGCCCAGCCAGTATTTATTTCTTTATCTTTTTTTTTTTTTTTTTTTTTGCCCATAGAGATGGGGTTTCATTATGTTGCCCAGACTGCTCTCAAACTCTTGAGCTCAAGCAATCCACCTGCCTTGGCCTCCCAAAGTGTTGGGATTACAGGCAAGAGCCACCATGTCCAGCTGTCATTTGTTTTTACATAAAGAGAAGACACAGCCAGGTGCAGTGGTTTACGCCTGTAATCCCAGCACTTCGGGAGGCCAAGACGGGTTAATCGCTTGAGCCCAGGAGTTCGAGACCAGCCTGGGCAACATGACGAAACCCTGTCTCTACAAAAGATATCAAAATTAGCTGGGCATGGTGGTGTGTGCCTGTAGTCCCCACTACTCGGGAGGCTGAGGTGGGAGGATCACCTGAGCTCAGGAAGTTGAGATTACAGTGAGCTGAAATCATGTGACGGTACTCTAGCATGGGCAACAGAGTGAGACCCTGTCTCAAAAACAAAAAAGGCACAAACAATTTACTTATATCCTAATATTTCTGTTTCCATAGAAAATTAGAGTTTGCTAGAAAACGGTTAGAAATCACTTTTTTTTTTTTTTTAAAGACAGAATCTTATTCTGTCACCCAGGCTGGAGTGCAGTGACACTATCTCAGCTTACTGCAAACTCCGCCTCCCGGGTTCAAGTGATTCTTCTGCCTTAGCCCCCCGAGTAGCTGGGACTACAGGTGCGCGCCACCATGCGCGGCTAATTTTTGTATTTACTCCTGATCTCGTGATCCGCCCACCTTGGCCTCCCAAAGTGTTGGTATTACAGGTGTGAACTACCACGCCCGGCCTGAAATAACTTTTTTATATATTATGTTTTATTATCTATTGCTGCATAACAACAACAACAAAGCCCAAAACCTAATGGCTTAAAATAACAATAGTTTATTATTTCTCACAATTCTGTGGGTCAGGAATTTGACAGGGTTCCCCTGAGTGGATCTTCTGTTCCACATGGCCACTGGCTAGCATCACTCACTTGTTTGCAGTCAGCTGGAGGTTGGACTGGGCAAGAAGGTCCAAGAAACCTCTACTAACATATCTTGTACCTTGAGCTCCCCCAGGTGGCCTCTCTTTGCACTTGACTTGTCATCATTCAATAAATAGTCTCACCCAAGCTTCTCTACAGCATAGCAGCTGACTTTGCAAGTGAAAGGTAAAACTACCAGACCTCCTAAAAGTTAGTCCTGACCCTAGGATTATATCACTTTTCGCTGCTTTCTGTTGATCAAAGAAACTCACGAGGCCAGCCCAGATTCACTGGGCGGGAAAATAGACTCCAGCTCCTTATAGGAGGTGTGTCAAGGTGGACAGAAGGGAGGGAATTGATGGTGGCCACTGCTGGAAACCATCTATTAGTACATAGGATATAAAATAATGATATCATATTTATTTTTTCCTTAAAAATGTCACCGTCCTTTTTTAGCATTAGAGAAAAAGCCATCTCTATCTAAATGAATTTTTCAGACAATTGAAGTTTATTTCTTTAATTTCTTAGTTCTTAAAATTTTAATTATATTGAATGAAAACGTTACAGACTTCATGATATTCTAAATATCTATTTTGATTATATTCTAAACATATTCTAACCTTGGTGACAGTGGTGTTTTTCTGAACACCTGTTATGGTGAAGCATCATGATACAGTGCTATCTTAAGCTTCTGCTAAGGAGTGTTTGCCCATACAAAGGCCTCTGAATCTTATACTTCAGGGAGCATGTAGTAATTTTTTGTGCCTCCTTCTCACTTTTACACATCTTGCTCCCATCTCCAAACTCCACATTTGTTGCTTTAATTTGCTGTAGGCTAGGAAATATAATTAACTAAGTTTGTTAGAATTATGTTAAACTTGGGATAAGTAGAGCCAATAGTCTCTTGAATAAAGAGCATAGACTTTCACTTGTTTTACTTTTGCTATTTCCTAAGTATTGTAACCTTTATTGTATTCTATTTTATTTTCATAGCATCCCCAGTGGTAGGTATTATCGTTCTTATTTTATGGATGAGGCAACTGAAGTGCAAGGTTCTCTTAGTGTCAGGGCGCAGTGTCTCACACCTGTAATCCCAGCATTTTGGGAGGTCGAGGACGGTGGATCATTTGAGGTCAGGGGTTCGTGACCAGCCTGGCCAACATGGTGAAACCCTGTCTCTACTAGAAATACAAAAATTAGCCGAGTGGTAGTGATGCACGTCTGTAATCCCAGCTACTCAGGAGGCTGAGTCACGAGCATCTCTTGAGCCTGGGAAGCAGAGGTTGTGGTGAGTTGAGACCATGCTACCACACTCCAGTCTGGGCAACACAGTGAGGCCCTGTCTCAAAAAAAAGAAAGAAAGAAAAAAGAAAAAGATTCTCTTAGGTTAGTCTGAATAACACTTAGACTGGAACCCAAGGGCCATGACTCCTGCCACAAAGATCTGCTGTCTTCATATTCATAGAGGACGGGGAGAGTGGATTTTTAAAAAATTTCTATCTTGTCGGCTTATTCTCCACTTGTACCCTGTCTGGGGTAGGTTCCTGGAGACCAACATTTCTGGGTAAAGACCTCAGATAAGCTGGGCACAGTGGCTCACACCTGTAATCCCAGCACTTTGGGAGGCTGAGGCGGGTGGATCACGAAGTCAAGAGATCGAGACCATCCTGGCCAACATGGTGAAACCCTGTCTCTACTAAAAATACAAAAATTAGCTGGGTGTGGTGGTGCGCGCCTGTAGTGCCAGCTACTTGGGCGGCTGAGGCAGGAGAATCTCTTGAACCCAAGAGGCAGAGGTTGCTGTGAGCCAGGATCTCGCCACTGCATTCCAGCCTGGCGACAGAGCCAGACTCTTTCTCAAAATAAAAACAAAACAAGAAACAAAATTAAAAAAAAGATCTCCAGATAAGAGATGGGTTAGCAGATAGGAAACATGCAAAGGGAAATCCTGGTAGGTCTGGTTATTTCTATACATTTAGCAGGAATAGCTTTGAAAATAGTGTGAGAGTGAAGAGAATGGGAATTCTCTCATCAAAGCACTGAAACATGTTTATTGCTTTTTAAGCTGCCGACACTTTGTGACCCTGGAAAACAGAACGCAGATGAACAATTTCAGGGCACTCAAGGAGTCAAGGACAGTTTGGAAAGAAGCAGGATCCAAAATACCAGTAGGTGGGTCAACATTTTGTTGTTCTTAATGTCACTATGCCTTTAGACTTCTGCGTGTCTCTGAGGCCACTTGGTGATCTTCATATGTCTAGTGACAAAAGGACTGTGAGTGATGAAGAAGAGCAGCATCATAGGAAGTTGAGGAGACATCAAAGCCCAAGTGGCTGACAGGTTAATCAGACAGAACTCATCAGTTGTTAGAAGCAAAGCATCTTGCCTTTCCACAACTGCCCAGATAGTTTTTCTTATAAAAACAAACACCAGTTATTCCATTTACCAGTGCTCCAGAAACCAAACTTATTGGAAACCAAGGTTGTTTAAAGTGTCACTGGCTCCAGAGGGAGAGTTGAACAATGTCACTATCACCCTGGGGTGTGTGATTTCCAGCCAAATGAATGAAATGAATTGACTTTAGCACAATTTACTGGAAGAAGAGTGTGTGTATGTTTGTATATATATTCATACACATATATGTTTATATAATACATTCATATAGGTATATATATTCATGCACACATATGTATCTATGTATTCATGCAAATATATGTATATACACATTTATGCATATGTATACATACATCTATCCATACATACACACACACACATGCTGAGTTTTAAAGAACTTAAGTAAAATAGGCCGAGCGTGGTGGATCACGCCTGTAATCCTAGCACTTTGGGAGGCCAAGGTGGGCAGATCACTTGAGGTCAGGAGTTCGAGAGCAGCCTGGCCAACATGGTGAAACCCTGTCTCTACTAAAAATACGAACATTAGCTGGGTGTGGTGGCGGGCACCTGTAATCCTACTCGGGAGATGGAGGCTCAATAATCGCTTGAACGGCCAGGCGCAGTGGCTCATGCCTGTAATTCCAGCGCTTTGGGAGGCCAAGGTAGGTGGATCACGAGGTCGGGAGATCAAGACTGTCCTGACTAACATGGTGAAACCCCGTCTCTACTAAAAATACAAAAAATTAGCCGGGCGTGGTGGCAGGTGCCTGTAGTCCCAGCTACTCGGGAGGCTGAGGCAGGTGAATGGCGTGAACCCAGGAGGCAGAGAGCTTGCAGTGAGTGGAGATCGCGCTACTACACTCCAGCCTGGGTGACAGAACAAGACTCCATCTCAAAAAAAAAAAAAAAAGAATCGCTTGAACCTGGGAGGCAGAAGTTGCAGTGAGCTGAGATAGCACCACTGCACTCCAGCCTCAGCAACAGAGCGAGACTCTGACTCAAAAATAAATAAATAAATAAATAAAGAATGAACTTAAATAAAACAAATTTATTTGGTGTGTGGGATTTTTTTTTTAATTTTAAAAAAATTTATTAAAAATTTTTTTTGGTTTAAATTTAGTTAGGTATTATAAGTAAGGGAATTACTAAAGGGGCAATAAATGTTTTTTTTCTTTCTTTCTTTTTTTTTTTTTTGAGTCGGAGTTTCACTCTTGTTGCCCAGGCTAGAGTGCAGTGACGTGATCTTGGCTCACTGCAACCTCCGCCTCCTGGGTTCATGCCATTCACCTGCCTCAGCCTCCCGAGTAGCTGGGACTACAGGCACCTGCCACCATGCCCGGCTAATTTTTTGTATTTTTAGTAGATATGGGGTTTCTTCATGTAGGTCAGGCTGGTCTCAAACTCCTGACCTCAGGTGATCCGCCCGCCTCGGCCTCCCAAAGTGTTGGGATTATAGGCTTGAGCCATTGCACCTCGCCTAGACTCTGGGTTCTGATGATGAATAAGCCACAAACTCTGCCCATAAGTAGCTCAAATACCAGTTGGGGACTGAGGGACCTGGTGGATCAAAGAAAACCCCTCAGAGGAGGTGAGCAGACACCATAGGAGCTGGCTGGAAGGTATAGCTTGCAGAGAGGCTCCTCCTTAAGGACAGGGCTGTCGTCTGACTCCTCCTGTGTCCCAGCACTTAGCATGATGACCAGTACATAGAAGGAACTCAATAAATAGTGAAGGAATGAGGGGATGAATGAATTAATGAATTTGAACAAGTTCATACTCAGAGAGCTGGCTGCCTCTTGAATTATAGAATCTTAGAGTTGAAAGATCCCTTAGACATGGATTAGCCTGTCAATTTACAGAGTGTGACGCTCAAGCCCAGTGATGTAAACTTCCTGAGGCCCAGCGATGTCAAGATGCGGATGGGGTAGGAGAGGTCTGCCCCATTGGAAGGCGGATGTTATTACTGATATTATTTAGACTATCTGGCCCATGATGATAAAATGCAGGCCAACTTTTACTGAGTTTTGTTACTGTTTTAAAATTCTCTGCTTAACAGTTATCCTCTTTTTTCATTTTTTATTTTATTTTATTTATTTTGAGACGGGGTCTCACTCTGTTGCCCAGGCTGGAGTACAGTGGCACAATCTCTGCTCACTGCAACCTCTGCCTCCCAGGTTCAAGCAGTTCTCCTGCCTCAGCCTCCCAAGTAGCTGGGACTACAGTCATGTGCCACCATGCCCAGCTAATTTTTTGTATTTTTAGTAGAGACAGGGTTTCACCATGTTGGCCCAGCTGGTCTTGAACTCCTGACCATAGGTGATCCACCTGCCTCGGCCTCCCGAAGTGCTAGGATTATAGGTGTGAGCCACCATGCCTGACCATATCACCCTTTTATTGCCTATACAGGGCAATAAATGTTTTTTTTTTTTCTTTCTTTCTTTTTTTTTTTGAGACGGAGTTTCATTCTTGTTGCCCAGGCTAGAGTGCAGTGACGTGATCTTGGCTCACTGCAACCTCCGCCTCCTAGGTTCACGCCATTCACCTGCCTCAGCCTCCCGAGTAGCTGGGACTACAGGCACCTGCCACCACGCCCGACTAATTTTTTGTATTTTTAGTAGATATGGGCCTATTGGCCTGGCTCGTCTTGAACTCCTGACCTCAGGTGATCCACCCACCTCGGCCTCCCAAAGTACTGGTGGGATCGTAGGCGTGAGCCACCACGCCCAGCCAATACATGTTTTTCAAGGCAGACTAGTATATCAGTTTTAGGGGTTTTTTTTTTTGTATGGATAAATGGTAGCACTCATCCACAACTTTGAAGTCAGTTCTCCTGGAAAAAAAAAAACAAACTTTTTATTCCTCCCCCTAGTGGTGATTGAGACTAATGACGGGTTTGCTGTTTCATGTTGGCAAATACGTACATAAGGGAGAATGAAGGAAAATGTCCAGAGATTTTATTTATTTATTTTTTATATTTTTGTAGTGGAGTTTCACTCTTGTTCCCCAGGCTGGAGTGCAATGGCATGATTTTGGCTCACTGCAGCCTCCGCCTCCCAGGTTCAAGTGATTCTCCTGCCTCTGCCTCCCGAGTGGCTGGGATTACAGACATGCACCACCATGTCTGGCTAATTTTGTATTTGTTAGTAGAGACAGAGTTTCTCCATGTTGGTCAGGCTGGTCTCAAACTCGTGACCTCAGGTGATCCACCTACCTCAGCCTCCCAAAGTATTACAGGCGTGAGCCACCGCATTCAGCCAGATATTTTAGATCAGTGTATTTTATTCCTATGAAGGGAATAATGAAGAACTACCTAGCTAGCATCAGAGTGTTTGGCACTTACACCACTTATAGAAGCAGATGGAATGACATAGCCATTAGATGACAAAGAAAAACCTGTAGTTGTTGTGACTTCCCCTGCTTGGCACCCTCTTCCCTCAGAAGTACAAAAAACAGACCAAAGAAAAGTTTAACATTTTTCTACCTGTTCATCTAGTCTTTTTGTATGCTTAAAAAAAGTGACATTTATGATATGTGTAGGCAATTTTATATCCTGATTTTTCACTTTACATTAGAATGTAAGCATTACTCTATGTTATTAAAAAACAACAACGACAACAACCTGTAAACTTACTTTGAAATTGATGGGCTGAGCAAGGTGGCTCCCACCTGGAATCCCAGCACTTTGGGAGGCCAAGGCAGGCAGATCACTTGAGCCCAGGAATTGGAGACTACCCTGGGAAACATGGCAAAACACCATCTCTACAAAAAATTAGCCAGGCATGGTGGTACGCAGCTGTAGACCCATACCCTCCCCTATTTGGGAGGCTGAGGTGGGAGGATCACCTGATCCTGGGGATGTCAAGGCTGCAGTGCCATGATTATGCCACTGCATTCCAGTTTGAGCGACAGAATGAGACTCTGTCTCAAACAACAACAAAAATAGTTGGATTTCACCTATGGTTGAATTTTAGGTTGCTTCATTCTTTATTCTATTATGAATAGGGACACAGTTACTTGTAAATAATGCTTCGTTTTTGCATTTTGGATTATTTCCTCAGGATAGATTCTCAGAAGCAGAATTACTTGGTCAAAGGTTTTGAAGATTTTAAGGATTCTTTTTATTACTTAAGACAGGGTCTCACTGTGTCGCCCAGGCTTCCTTGCAGTGGTGCAATCTCAGTTCATGTTTTGTTTTGTTTTGTTTTGACACAGAGTCTTGCTGTTGCCAGGCTGGAGTGCAGTGGTGCAAACTCGGCTCACTGCAACCTCCGCCTCCCGGGTTCAAGTGATTCTCCTGCCTCAGCCTCCTGAGTAGCTGGGATTACAGGCATGCACCACCACGCCCAGCTAATTTTTGTATTTTTAGTAGAGACGAGATTTCACCATGTTGGACAGAATGGTCTCAATCTCTTGACCTTGTGATTTGCCTGCCATGGCCTCCCAAAGTGCTGGGATTACAGGCATGAGCCACCACACCCGGCCAATCTCGTTTCACTTTACGGGGCCAATGTGGGAGGGTCGCTTGAAGTCTGGGAGTTTGAGACCACCCTGGGCAACAAACATAGTGTGACTTCATCCCTACCAAAAATACAAAAATTAGCTGGCTGTGGTGGCAGGTGCCTGTGGTCCCAGCTACTTTGGGAGGCTGAGGTGGGAGGATCTCTGGAGCTCGGGAAGTTGAGCCTGTAGTGATCTGTGATTGTGCCACTGCACTCCGGCCTAGGTGACAGAGTCAGACCCTGTCTCTGAAAAAAATTTATTTTTTAAAAAGGAAGCTGATCAGATCTGCCCTCTCTAATTCAGCAGTCTCTCTGCTTTCTGGTCCAGCTGGGGAATAGGACATTCTGGATAACAGGGAATTCATATGTGTGCCACAGAGCACACACTCTTTTTTCTTTTTTTTTTTGTTTTTTGAGACGAGTCTCGCACTGTCACCCAAGCTGGAGTGCAGTAGCCTGATCTTGGCTCAGTGCAACCTCTGCCTCCTGGGTTCAAGAGATTCTCCTGCCTCAGCCTCCTGAGTAGCTGGGATTATAGGCGCTCACCACTACACCCAGCGTGTTTTTGTTTTTTGTTTGTTTTGTTTTTTGTTTTTTGTATTTTTGTATTTTTAGTAGAGATGGGGATTTCACCATGTTGGCCAGGCTAGTCTTGAACTCCTGACCTCGTGATTCACCTGCCTTGGTCTCCCAAAGTGCTGGGATTACAGGTATAAACCACTGCACCCAGCCTACACTTTTTTTTCTTTGGAGATAGAGTCTTGCTCTGTTACCTAGGCTGGAGTGTGGTGGTGTGATCTGAGCTCACTGCAACCTCCGCCTCCCGATTTCAAGCAATTCTCATGCCTCAGCCACCTGAGTAGTTGGTGTTACAGGCATGCACCACCATGCCCAGCTAATTTTTGTTTTTGTAGTATAGAGTTTTCCCCATGTTGGCCAGGCTCACCTCAACTCCTGGCCTCCGCCTACCCTGGCCTCCCAAAGTGCTGGGATTACAGGCCTGAGCTACCACGCCCAGTCAGATCATGCGTTTTTGAAAAGTTAATTGAATAGATGATAAAATGTACATGTTCATGAGATATTTATAAACTTTATTTTTTTTTCTGGAGACAGGGTTTCATTATGTTTCACAAGCTGGCCTTGACCTCCTGGGCTCAAGTAATCCTCCTGCCTCAGCCTCCCAAATGGCTGAGACTACAGACCTGAGCCACCATGCCTGGCTAGTTATGGGATATTTAGAGGAAAAAAAGACTCCCTTATGTTGCAAATGAGGAAGCCTTGGCCTGGACAGATTGATGTTTGCTAAAGTCAGATAGTAACCTAGTGCTAGGTCAGGTTCTAGAATTCAGTAGGACTAGATTGAAGGTTTCTGAATGTTCTTCAGGATCTCTGATGCCTTAAGACTGTTTTTAACAAATGTTAGGCCGGGCATGGTGGCTCACACCTGTAATCCTAGCACTTTGGGAGGCCGGGGTGGGTGGATCACTCGAGATAAGGAGTTCAAGACCAGCCTGGGCAACATGATTTTCTACTAAAAATACAAAAATTAGTCAGGCATGGTGGTGTGCATGTGTAATTCCAGCTACTTGGGAAGCTGAGGCATGAGAATCGCTTGAACCCAGGAGGCGGAAGTTGCAGTGAGCCGAGGTTGCACCACTGTACTCCTGGGCAACAGACTGAGACTCTGTCTCAACAACTACAGATGTTAATTGTGTTGTCACAGATATGAAGGTGGGCCTGTTACCAGAGAATTCTGATGGAAGGGCAGGAGCAGAACCCTCACCTGAACCATCATCTGTGATTTGTGGCATTTGCAGGGGAGGCTCTGCAACAGCCCAGGGATTGTCTTGTGAAACTGTGCTTCAACTGTGGGTTTCTTCTTCCTCTGAAAATCTCCCAAGAGCACTTTTGTAATCCTGAAATCTAAACTTAGAAACTAAAAATACTCTTAGAGATCTTATAGCTCAGTCCTTTCATTTCTTAGCCGAGGAAAACCTAGAGAGTCCACTGCCCAAGCCAAAGCCACACAGTTTAATAGTGCACTCTTCACTCTGTCAAGCCACCTGCAGGGACCTTCTGCATCACCCAACTCTCACTGGGATTTTACCAGGTAAGGATCCTTGCAGGCTGGAAACTGGTGGTGGGGCAGGGATGGGGGCGGGTTCTGGCACCCTCTGCTGGTGCAAATGGGTCAGTGCAGCTCTAGGAATGGCTCAGAGAGTAGGGAACAGGTCCCCTGGATGGGCTAGTGGGCTTTCAGTTCTGTCGGGAACTTGAGCAAACTGATGTGTTTGTGTCCACCCTGCTCCCCCTACCTCCAAAAAACCCATGCAATTCAGGATGAGTGTGGATCCTGTTTCTTCTGAAATCTATAATGCAGAGTCCAGAAATAAAGATGATGGAGAGGTACACTTAAAATGGAAAAGTGAGTATAAAGTCATGGGTTTTGTTAGACAAAATGAAATTTAAAGTATATTTCTAATGTGGTTGATATTTCTAAGTATACAACCTGTGTTGCACATTTAGAACCGTAGCAATGTCCTTTTGAATTTTTTTTCTTTTATTATATTTCATTTTAAAAGCAGGGCCCTTCTGACTATAGACTTCAGAAGGGAAATGCTTTTTTTTTTTAATTTCTAGACTTTATAGGAAATATTCCTATTATATAAATGTATATTGTATAAGAAATGTAATAAAACAGTACACAATACAATAAGTCCTCACTTAATACTGTTAATAGGAAACAACAATGACTTTAAGCAAACTACGACTTTAAGCAAAATGATGTATAACAAAACCAAATTTACCATGGGCTAATTGATATAAACAAGAGTTAAGTTCCTACAGCATATTTCTGGTCACAAATACATCACCATACTTCTAAATAAAGACCAGAACACTTCTAATATTAAACATTGAAATAAATGTGAGCTATGTACACATTTAAGAGAGATTAATAAAAACAGGTAAGATAAGTAATTACCCATTTATTCTAGTTCAGGGTCACAGGTGGCTGGAACCTATCCTGGCAACTCAGGGTACAAGGAGGGAACCAGCCCTAGACAGACACCATTCCATTGCAGACTGTACTCACACACTCCCACTCACACAGACTGGGGCCAGTTCGACACACTAATTCACCTAATGTGCACATCTTTGGGATGTGGGAGGAAACTGGACTACCTGGAAAAAACTCACGCAGATATAGGGAGAATACTCAGGTGCCACACAGACACTGGCCTCAGCTGGGAATTTTTTTTTTTTTTTTTCTCATCAGAGTTACAATGAAACAATATTGAACAAAATGACATTATTTGAGGAACTGCTACATAGATATTTACTGTATAGCATTATTAAAGTGGAGAGTACGCAGTGTCACTCTCATATCCTGTGGGCATTATCCTTTGTATCAGTGTTCTCTTAGAGGCTTAAAGGATATGTCTATTTTTAATACTAGTCGTAAGTGACATTAGCAGAAGTGTTCCACAACTTTTGAAATGAAAACATGCATATATGTATGCACTCCAAAAATATGAGCTCGGTGTAGTCTGGAAAGACTAGACAAACTCAAATAGAATCCTTTCTATTATTACACACTGGGAACTTTAAATGTCATTTTTCCTGTTAAAACTTCACAGGAAGAGGGTCTATCTGTAAGTTTTTTGCTGCCTTTCACCCTGGAAGTCAACAACAAGGGTTGTTGTTTGGGATGACTAACTGAAATTCCCTTCTCTCTGTCATCAGTTCTCCCCTCGCCTCCCATTCAAGCCAAACAGGGCAAGCTAAGGATGATACAACTGTAAAAAGGCAATTATTGTTACAGTATGAGTTATAATAGTATTGTGTATTTCTTTTAGATGAAAGCCTGTGTTTCCAGTGTTTACAGTGATGTTTTAAATGCTGTTTTCTCTTGTGCTCAGTGGAGGTGAAAGAAATGGCAGAGAAAGCAGCTACTGGACAGCTCACAGTACCTCCTTGGCATCCTCAGAGTAGTTTGACTTTAGAGAGCGAGGCTGAAAATGAGCCCGACGCCCTGCTGCAGCCTCCCATTGGGAGCCCTGAAAACACGGATTGGCAGCGAGTTATTGAGTATCATAGGGAAAATGATGCGCCCAGAGGAAATGCCAAGTTTGACAACACGGACAACAATGACTGTGACAGTGACCAGCATGACAAACAGTCCAGGCCTGGAAGCTTCACCAGTAAGTTCACTTGCGGGAATCAGGATAGATGAACTCAATCAAGTATCAGTTGGGCGAGGTGGCTCAGCCTGTAATTCCAGCACTTTGGGAGGTGAGGCGAGCAGATCACTTGAGCCCAAGAATTTGGGACCAGCCTGGTCAACATGATGAAACCTAGTCTCTACAAAAAAAAAAAAAAAAAAAATTAGCTGGGCGTGGTGGCACACGCCTGTAGTTCCAGGTACCCGGGAGGCTGAGGTGGGAAGATCACTTGGACCTGAGAGGCGGAGGTTGCAGTGAGCTGTGATCACGCCACTGCACTCCAGCTTGGGTGACAGTGAGACCCTGTCTCAAAATAAAAATAAGAAAAAGTTATCAGCTCTCAAAAAAGTAAACCTTCCAGCGTATTTTTTTGGTTTGGTCCTCTCTACTTTCCTACTCTTCTGGCAACCTTGAATTCCAGGGGAAGGCAGTATAGCCCTGTATCTCATTGCATTTCCCACAGGCAAACAGATACAGACACTGATCAGTTTTTATATTACTGAAACAGGCCCCTTTGTCCAAAGGAAGTAAAATAATCACATACTGACCCTGGTTTTGGCAAGGAATTGAGCCTTCTTTACCTGGGGATAGAGGTGGGCCACCACTGCCTACTGCCTATGTCTCTGCATTGTATTCTAAGCTGGAAATAAATTCTCTCAGAATTTATTTAGAATGTATTCTAAGCTGGCATTAAATTTTCCCTCCAGAGAGTCTATGCTGGAGGAACCTAGAGACACATGACATTTATTGTCATCGGTTTATAGATTTACAGGTTAAAAAAATGAAGGCCATATATTTTCAGTTGATAATTTGCTTACAATCAGGGCATGGGATATTGTTTCACAGTTGTTTATAAGTTAAAGAAAGATACATCTGGCCAGGCGCGGTGGCTCACGCCTGTAATCCCAGCACTTTGGGAGGCTGAGACGGGCGGATCACGAGGTCAGGAGATCGAGACCATCCTGGCTAACACGGTGAAACCCCGTCTCTACTAAAAATACAAAAATTAGCCAGGCACGGTGGCGGGTGCCTGTAGTCCCAGCTATATGGGAGGCTGAGACAGGAGAATGTCGTGAACCCGAGAGGCTGAGCTTGCAGTGAGTGGAGATTATGCCACTGCACTCCAGCCTGGGTGACAAAGCAAGACTCTGTCTCAAAAAAAAAAAAAAGAAAAGAAAAGAAAGATACATCTAAAATTGTCATTTGTCTTAGGCAGAAAATCTATTGACTTGGGTATTAGTTGTATTTAGAATCTGTTTCTTGTCAAGCATCACTCGCGAATGGGTGGGCAGATGATCCAGGGCTGCATTTTGGGGTCAGGCTAAACTGACAGTCTCTACTCTCTGGACTGAACCTAAGGTATGGGACATGGCCACTCTTGGCAGAATATGTATTCATCTCTTCTCTCATGCCACCTTTATGCTCTTCCTTGTTGTCTGAATATCACTGAATAACTTTGGCCCTGACTGTGTTACAATCATTAGGTATCAGGCACCCATCTCCCAGACAAAAGGAGCAACCAGAGTATAGTGAAGCCTTTCAAGCAAGTTCTGACGCATTAGTGGCTGTTGAGAAATCTTACAGTGTAAGTAATACTGCCTGGAAAGCCAAGTTGAACCCAAGGATCTAATAAGATAGATCTGAGTTGTAGTGTGTTATGACACCAAAATAATACCTATAGTAGTTATTTTTGGCTGGAGCATGTGCCTTCATGTCACTGACATGAATAAAATAATCTTTCCTCCTGTCTGATACTTTTTAAAACGTCAGTTCAACTCAGTGAATTGTGTATCCTGGAGATTGGGAGAGTACAGAAAAGTGTCAGATTCAGCTTTTGCATGTGAGTTTCTGGTATAGTTGGGTAAACAAAACTGGAGCAAAGCTCCTTCCCCGGCAGATGACTGAGGTCAGTTAGGAGTAGGAAAAGCAAGGGCAGGGTTGCTATGAGAGTACCTTCACCTGGAATATCCTCTAAGGGCCAAACTCAGCTCCCAGCTCAGTGGAAGTGATGTGTTTGTGCCTGACAACTGCGCCTCAGCAGGATCCATTTGCATTTTCACTGCAGTTACAGCCTTGCTTCAGGGCTTTAACACACTCTAGGCCATAGCGCAGCCAGACTAAGAAACCAAATTTTTTTTATTGTCATTGACATGGGATTGCAATCATTTAAAGAATATAGACAGCAATTGAGAATGATACAATATATGAATACCATAGTGATAAAATGTAAGGTCTTTTGACCTATTATATTTAATCATGGCATACGAACCATTCATAAGATCAGCTTATTCTTTCTCTGACTTGAGGGCTGGAAGAACAGTCATATTAAGCATACTGGCTGAGCTGGAGAAGCAGGCCTAGGCAGAAAAGTGGGGAATGTCTGCAGGAGGCCAGGACTCAAATTCAGTTTGATGAGAGATAAAGAGGAGCAACTGTTAAGTGCACAGGAAGGGAAGCATGTGGCAAAAAGCCATGTCCGAGGAAATTAGTCACAACATCTCTGCCAAGAGATCACTGAAGGTTGGGTGTAGTGGCTCACACCTGTAATTCCAGCACATTGGGAGGCTGAAGCAGGAGGATCGCTTAAAGCCAGGAGGTCAAGACCAGGCTAGGCACCATAATATGACCCTGCCTACAAAAAATGTAAAAATCAGCTGAGCACAGTGGCTCACTCCTGTAATCCCAGCACTTTGGGAGGCCAAGGTGGGCAGATTGCTTGAGTCCAGGAGTTCGAGACCAGCCTTGGCAACATGGCGAGACCCCATCTCTACCAAAGATAGAAAGGTTAGTTGGATATGGTGCATGCCTGTAGTCCCAGCTACTTGGGAGGCTGAAGTGGGAGGATCCCCTGAGCTTGGGGAGGTTGAGGCTGCAGTGAGCCATGATCACGCCACTGCACTCCAGCCTAGGGGACAGAGTGAGACCCTGTCTAAATAAAATAAAATAAAAATTAGCCAGGCATGATAGTGTGCACCTGTAGTCTCAGCTACTCGGGAGGCTGAGGCAGGAGGATCACTTGAGCCTAGGAGTTCGAGGCTGCAGCGAGCTGTCATTGCGCCACTGTATTCCAGCCTGGGTGACCAAATGAGTCCCTGTCTCAAAAAAAAAAAAAAAAAAAAAAAGACTGAAGTGAGCCGTTTGTTTGGCCATATGGTAATCAGGTCCTGAATATTGCAAAATAAGCAGGAAAAAAGGGGTGGAACAGAGATGCTAAAGAAATAAATTTGCAGGCAGGTCGCAGTGGCTCACTCCTATAATCCCAGCACTTTGGGAGTCCGAGGTGGGAGGATCATTTGAGATCAGGAGTTTGAGACCAGCCATGCCAACATGGTGAAACCCCATCTCTACTAAAAATACAAAAAGTAGCCAGGCGTGCTGGCGTACACCTGTAATCCCAGCTACTTGGCAGGCTGAGGCAGGAGAATCACTGGAACTCCAGAGGCGGAGGCTGCAGTGAGCCGAGATCATGCCACTGCACTCCAGCCTGGGTGACAGAGGAAGACTCTGTCTCAAAAAGGCACAGAAATTTGCAGGCTGGGCATGGTGGCTCACGCCTGTAATCCCAGCACTTTGGGAGGCTGAGGCAGGCAGATCACAAAGACAGGAGTTCAAGACCAGCTTGGCTAACATAGTGAGACCTGTCTCTACTAAAAATACAAAAATTAGCCGGGCATGGTGGCACACACCTGTAGTCTTAGCTACCCAGGAGGCTGAAGCAGGAGAATCACTTGAACCTGGGAGGTGGAGGTTGCAGTGAGCCGAGATCATGCCTCTGCACTCCAGCCTGAGTGACAGAGCGAGACTCTGTCTCAGAAAAATAAATAAACAAATATAAATTTGCTGCTTTTTACTATTTTTTTTTTTATTATTGAGAGTACATTGCTGTTTTTAAAATGCTTCTTCATTTGCCTTTAACCTATAATACGCGAGAGTCTCACAGGTTCTGAGTAGCCGTAGCCTCTTCATCTGTAAGATGATGCCAACACATGGGCTATGTCTCTGCCTATGAGGGATCAGGGTGTTTAAATTCAGTACTCAACTTGAGTTGACTAGGGCCTTTCTCCTTATTTAGAATATTAGAACAGGAAGGTCACCTCATCTCCACCCATTCTGCAGATGATGCTGCTGAGGCTCAGGATTAGCATTCTTTCATGCTACTCCAGGCAGTTCACAGCTGCTTTTCCCCACCAGGAAGGGAAGGCAGAGGCACATGCACAAAGAGGTAGGGAGAGTCAGCTCAGAGTGTCACACTGACTGCTGGGTAGTGTTAGGTAACCCCATTGTTAACACTGCATCCAACTATAAAGGGATTTGGTTACAATGAACAGCAACTTAAAAGTGATTTCCTACATTATTAACAGCATCAGTCCATGCAATCAACTTGTTCACCAGAGTCTTCTGAGGACATAACAAATGAATTTTTAACTCCAGACGATGAATATTTTTACTCCTCGACTGCTCAAGAAAACTTAGCTCTAGAGGTAAAAAACGCAGTTCAGGGTAAAGTACATTTTCACCTTTCTCCATTGCCTTATTTTATTGAGAAAAATAGCTTACATATCAAAGTATATAATGTATACCAGGGTTTTTTATACCTTTTTTGGTGTCAGGAGTGTGATATGAACCTATGCGCTCATGTGTTTTGAAAAAACGTCTGAAAGATTTTTTATTTTTGAGAATGGGAGGTCATGTGCAGTTTCTCCCCAAATTTGGTTACTGCATTTATACAGCACTTTGTACTTTTTTTTCAAAACATTTATTTTTTAAAAAAAATTTTTTGAGACAGAGTCTCGCTCCGTCATCCAGGCTGGAGTGCAGTGGTGTAATCTCGGCTCACTGCAACCTCTGCCTCCTGGGTTCAAGCGATTCTCCTGCCTCAGCCTCCTGAGTAGCTGGGATTACAGGTGTGCGCCATCACACCCAGCTAATTTTTGTATTTTTAGCAGAGATGGGGTTTCACCATGTTGGTCGGACTGGTCTTGAACTCTTGACCTTGTGATCCGCCCGCCTCGGCCTCCCAAAATGCTGGGATTACAGGTGTGAGCCACCGTGCCTAGATCAAAACATTTTTATTCATGCTACCTAATTCATATATTCTTCCTGTTGGGAAGGGACGAGGCTATCATTCCTGTCTCTGAGGAAGACTGGTGTTCTGCAGATGTACGGAATTAATTAACTCCAGCCTGACAAGCTTTAGTGATGGGAGAGCCAAGATTGAGGCAAGGGTTCAGCAACAAATATGAGACTGTCCAATATACCAAGTTTTCTTGGGAATCTGCCTAGCTTTTACAAGAACCTGCTGTATAGAGTATTTTCATTTCTAAAATGAATTTTGTTGGATTCTCTTATTTACTTATTTTCTACCCTACCTCCCTGCTAACCTGGCACCTTTTTGGGATCTTTTACCAATATGAAAGGTCGGGTGGAGAAAAAGGGAGGATTGTATGTGTCAATCACAGTATTTGACTGATAAGAATTCTAGGATGCATCAAAGATATAATTTCAGACCAGGCACAGTAGCTCACGCCTGTAATCCCAGCACTTTGGGAGGCCAAGGTGGATGGATCGTGAGGTCAGAAGTTCAAGACCAGCCTGGCCAAGATGGTGAAACCCCACCTCTACTAAAAATACAAAAATTAGCTGGGTGCAGAGGCAGGTGCCTGTATTCCCAGCTATTCGGGGGGAGGCTGAGGCAGGAGAATTGCTTGAACCCGGGGGTCAGAGGTTACAGTGAGCTGAGATCGTGCCACTGCACTCCAGCCTGGGTGACAGAGTGAGATTCCATCTCAAAAAATATATATATAATTTCAGCTTGATGTGGTGGCTCATGTCTATAATCACAACACTTTAGGAGGCTGAGGTGGGAGTATTGCTTGAGCTCAGGAGTTTGAGAACAGCTTGAGCAACATAGCAGGACCTTGTTTGAAAAAAAGGAAATGAAACATTACTAGTCCCCAAAAGACCCCTTGTGCTCCCATCCAGTCACTGCCTCTTCCAAAAGGAACCAGCATTCTGACTTCTTACCTCACAGAGTACTTCCGCATACCAGGCCAGCTTTTAAACTTTATTTAGCTCTTTTGATAAAGCTCCCAAGAACCAAAACATCTTTGTTGGAAGATTGGGATGAACAGGGATAGTGATATAAGGTGGGGGAGTCACATAATTCCTCTTCACAATGGGAGGTGAGGGAGGACTTACTGAGGAGGGGACATATGGTACAAATAAGTACTTAATGTCTAGGAAGCAAGTTTGTACTTTTTCTATAAAGACGCAGGGATCTTATGAAGATTTTCAAGATTTAAGAACATCAAGAAATTATTGACCTTTTAATATGTCTGCCTCCAGTGAACCTCCTTTCTTTTGTTCATTTTTAGACCTCGAGTCCCATAGAAGAGGACTTTGAAGGAATACAAGGTGCATTTGCCCAACCTCAAGTCTCTGGAAATAAGCCCTTACAGAAGATTCCTTGAGAATCACTTCCTTTCACTTTCTTCTGTTGGATCACAGATATTTAGAGCTGGGGGGATCCTGAGGGACAGCCTCGTCCAAACCTTTCATTATATGGTTGAGAAAACCAAGGTTCAATGATTTCTCCTCAAGAGAACAAATCCCTTGCTCCTCACCAACCTCATGACATCCATGTGTTGTATTATTTATACCTCCCCTTGCATTTTTATAGCATATGTTGTTGCAGTCACTGCTTTTTCCCCCTTTGGTCTCTCAAGCTTTCAGGCTCCTTGGTGTGCCACATAGCAAGTGCACAGTTATCTTTGCTAAGCTGACCTGGGGGATTTGCCCAAGCTACATAGCTAGTTTTTGACATAACAAAATTAGAACTAGGTTTCTTCTTCTCCCCAGAAGGCAGTGTCACCAGCATTTTCCTTTGCTTGCTTAGCATCTTAGCAAAGAGTTAGTAACAGCTAACAATGCAGATTCAACTTAACATCTACCACTTGGGAGGCCTTGGGTTCTGTATAACTTAGCAGGGGCTTTCTATTAGGTGAGAAGGTAGCCTTGGATCCGTAGCCAGGGATGTGTCACCAGACAGATATAAGTTAACTGTTGGCTTTGTTACATTTTTAGAATTGTGTACTCTTGTTCTTTTAAGGTATGCACTCATCTATTTTAAAACTAGAGTTATCCACCTACCAACCTGTGTAACTATCCATGGTCATGTCTCAACCCTGTAAACCCAAAGAAGGTGGGGTTATGAACTTACTCGCTTCCTCCACTGCATACTCCAGCTTCCAACTGTAACCTTGTGTAGGCCCCTGCCAGAGTTGGAAGTGTTTTAAGAAGCTGTAAGCTTTTAGATGAACAGTTAAAGTCTCAGCATAATATGTATTGAAAGTCTCCAGAGCCTTGGGCCACCCACCTCTTCCTGCAGAGCCTCTTTTTTGGACCTGCCTTGTATGTGGCCACTTAACTTGTATTTGGAGGTGAGTTGAGTGGGATGGAAAAGTTTAGGGCAGACAGGTCAGATAACCAGAGTTAGTTTGATACAGACATCTAAAGTATGTGAAAAAGTCTCTGATTTCTACTCCATTTACTTCTTTCTGCCCCTCTCTACCCCCTTTTCCATCTAGTGCTCTGATGTATATCCCCTTCCACATCAGAGGATACAACAGGGGTACAGGATGCAGCGTGCTAGGTTCCAAGCCCCATTCTGCCACTGACTTTTTCTGCATAAACTTCAGCAAGTCACTTCACCCCAGGGCCCCACTTTCGCCTGGTGTAAAGTAAAGGAGAGGGTCTGACTCTAAAGTCTCTAAGCTCTAAATGTTGCTTATTAGGAATTAGTTTATGCTTTCTGGATATTTATCATTTTAAAAGAGTGTCAGAGGAAGAGGAACCCCTAATGTCTCTCCACTGGTGGAGTTTCAGAGCTACTTGGTAACTGTGAAAGGTGGCATTGTTCTGGTGGGCCTTTTTAGTGTCTACCAGACCACCTGGACCTAAGGAATGGGATGGGGGTGGGGGAGTCATGGGCATTTGGAAACAGGGCTGGATGCTCCATCTGTCCCCTTCTTTATTAACTAGGACAGTACAGTGGTGGGAAGGAAAATGGATACTGGCCCTGCCTGCCTGGAGGTCTGCAAAGCAAAGGATGCTCCGTCTGCCCCCTTCTCTATAAGCTAGGACAGTACAGTGGTGGGAAGGAAAATGGATACCGGCCCCGCCTGCCTGGAGCAAAGCATCTTACTGAGATTTGGGGAGGAGTAACTTCAAATAACTTGATGCCAAGGAGAACAGAAGACTGTTGAATTAGCTCCTCAGTACTCAAGACTCCACCCCCGCCCCTACTCTTTAGGTGGTGTTTGGTGGCCAAGTGGCATAGTTCGGGATTGTTTAGTTAACAAACAGTTCTTGTTTTCAACGCCCCCTGGTGTCTGTTCACAGGAACCCGGTCAGTTTGCCTTCTTAAAAAGACAAAACATTTGTCTCCAGAAATAACTGTGGTTATAACTGAAAGGCCAGTAAATAACTTGATTGTATTCTGAGTGTCAGAATATATAGTTCTGTGCTCTGAGCAAGGAAAATAAACTTTCAGAGTAAAAACCTCTTCTACAGCACTCAATCCAAACCCAATTAGGGCAGCACTTTGTTTATCCAGATTATTTCTAATTCTGGAGCAGACGAAGGGACATTCTAGGGAATGATGATAATAATTTGGGTTGACAAAGATCAGTTAAAAAAAAATTACTTTATGCTTTCAGGTGAGGAAAAGTTCCAGATGAGAAAAATTCTTGGAAAGAATGCTGAGATTTTGCCCAGGTCTCAATTTCAACCTATACGAAGGTATGGGCTGTTTTATCTTATGCAGTTTCAGACTCACAGATGTGGTGTTAAATGGTGATAATGCCCCGTGTTTATATATTGCTTGTCTTCAAATGTGTTAGCTACTATCTTATCAAAGTTAGCTTTGGGCAGCTTAGCTTTGTTATACTTGTGCAGTAGAATTTGAGGGGTAGAGTCATCACCTTTACTTAGATCCTGACTCTGACTTTCTGTTCATGTGACCTTGTCAAGGTTCTCAACCACTCTATTCTATTTTCCCATCTGTGAAGTAGGGATAAGAATCCTTACTGAGAATGTTGACAATAGGAACTTAAAGTAATAATATAACTCCTGGGCATTTATCCCAGAGAGATGAAAATTTACATTTACACAGAAATACATATGGGAATGTTTATAACAAATTTATCTATAATATCTCCACACTGGAAACCCAGATGTCCTTCACCAAGTAAATGATTAAACAGACTTTGGTACATCCATACCATTGAGTGCTACTCAGCAGTGAAAAGGAATAAACTATTGATACATGCAACACCTTGGCTAAATTTCCAGAGAATTATGCTGAGTAGGAAAAGCAGTCCCAAAAAGTTATTTACTGTATGATTTTTTTGCTTCCTTGATTGCTAAGGCAGGAAAAATGGAAAATGGTGAGTTGTGTACTGGCTGTTAAAGTTTCTGCCCAGAAGTGACTCATCGCTTTCACTCATATCTTACTGGTTAAAACAAATCCTGTGGTCATTTATGTAAATCAAGAGGGCCAAAAAGTGCTGTTCTGTTATGTGCTTAGAAGGAGAAACAAACATTTTTGGGAACGGAATAAAGTCACAACTCAACCCCAAATCCGTGATCTTTCATTTATATCATTGGTCTCACAGGATTTTTGCAAGGATTAAAAATGTGAAGGTCAGGCACGGGGGCTCACGCCTGTAATCCCAGCACTTTGGGAGGCCAAGGCGGGCGGATCATCTGAGGTCAGGAGTTTGAGATCAGCCTGATCAACATGGAGAAACCCCGTCTCTACTAAAAATACAAAAAATTAGCTGGGCTTAGTGGTGCATGCCTGTAATCCCAGCTACTTGGGAAGCTGAGGCAGGAGAATCGCTTGAACCCAGGAGGCGAAGGTTGCAGTGAGCCGAGATCGTGCCACTGCACTCCAGCCTGGGAAACAAGAGCTAGACTCTGTCTCAAAAAAAAAAAAAAGCAAAAACATATGGAAGGATTTAGCATGGGATCTGCCTTATAGTTAATGTTCAGTGAGTACTGAAATTGAATCTTAAGTATTGGTTAAAGTAGAAACGGGTCAAGTTTATCTTCACTATTCTGGCCATTTTTTGGTACAAGCCTCTCTGGCCTCTCCTAGTACACTATACCAGGAAGCTTCTTACAGGTGCTAAGGCCTCGTGACTGTGCCCCTTTGCTCCAATATCTCACCTCCCAGCAAAGTTCCTATGCTCTGTTGATTTTCTCATGAACTTGCTCACGGTCGTATAGAGTCTTTAACTGATTTCAGAGCTGACCCTTAGAGAGTATTTATTCAATCTCTGGAGAGAAAATTGAGGCCCAGGCCCAGACACGTCAGAGAACTTACAGCTAGTAGTACAGGCAGAACCAGAACTCACACTGTTTTTTTTTTTTTTTTTACTTTGGAGACAGAGTCTCACTCTTGTTGCCCAGGCTGGAGTGCAATGGTGCGATCTCAGCTCACTGCAACCTCCGCCTCCCAGGGTCAAGCGATTCTCCTGCCTCAGCCTCCTGAGTAGCTGGAACTACAGGTGCATGCCACCACGCCCAGCTAATTTTTGTATTTTTAGTAGAGACGGGGTTTCACTATGTTGGCTGGATGGTCTCAATCTCTTGACCTCGTGATCCACCTGCCTTGGTCTCCCAAAGTGCTGGGATTACAGGCATGAGCCACTGTGCCCAGCACAGAACTCATACTTTCTACTCCTGAGCTTAGTGCCCTTTCCTCTGTGTCTCACACTGGGCTGATCAACTGGTTCCTTGTACCAAGTTAAGGAACACAGAGGGGATTTATGTAATTTTCTTACTTTCTTTCTCACAGTACTGAAGATGAACAAGAAGAGACATCAAAAGAGTCACTAAAGGAACTGAAAGAGAAAGACATGTATGATCACCAAAGAGAGTGCCTAGGGATGCTTGTGTAAAGTCTTGGTTTTAAGGGAATAGTATATTCTTGTTTGTAAGAATCTTTCCATTTTTATGTGTAGACTTAATATGAGTATGCTGCTGCTTTCACCAAAAAGTTGTTATCAAATTGGTGATGTGATTTATAGCTAATAGCAGCTTACATTCAAGGAAATGTAGTGACGATAATAATAATAAGTTTACGCTTAAGGTAGATTAAATCTATTTTCCACATAAATATCCTGGAAATATGGAATATTTCATCTATGTAAATAGTTTATTTTAAGCTGCTGATATGTTTAAAGTTACAATATCTGGCAAAGAAAGTCTCTATGGTGCCAGGTGTGGTGGCTCACACCTATAATCCCAGCACCTTGGGAGGCCAAGGCGGGCTGATCACCTGAGATCAGGAGTTCGTGACCAGCCTGGCCAACATGGTGAAATCCCATCTCTACTAAAAATACTAAAATTAGCCAGGCGTGGTGGCACACGCTTGTAGTCCCAGCTACCTGGGAGGCTGAGGCAGGAGAATCACTTGAACCCAGGAGGTGGAGGTTGCAGTGAGCCAAGATCGTGCCATTGCACTCCATCCTGGGTGACAAGAGCAAAACTCCGTCTCAAAAAAAGAAAAAAAAAAAACTCTGTGGTAATAAAGAATATTAAAAAAAAAAGTTACAATCTCTTTTAAATATGTTCTCTAATATTCTCTTTAAGATATATAAGATGTTCTAAGATATTCTCTAATTCTGGCCTATTGCCACATAAAAATTTTGCTAAGAATATACTTAAAAAATACCTGTCAGGAATATATTGTTTGATTTTTCTAGTCATCTTCTCATCGTTATTGTGTGCTCTTAATTCTTTAGATCATTGACAGACATTCAAGACCTGTCTAGTATCTCCTATGAACCAGACAGCTCTTTTAAGGAAGCTTCATGCAAAACACCCAAAATAAACCATGCACCTACCAGTGTCAGCACTCCACTCAGCCCAGGTAATCACAGGGAAAAGAAGTGTTTGGGGAGAAGAACTTACGGCCCCAGCCCATTGGCTCTGGGAAGCCAAGCTGTGGGATCACAGCTGATGGCTGTGTTGTCACAGTGCAAAGGTTTTTCCTTAGGGCCAAAGCTGGGTAATCCCATTGTAAGCCAAGGGGGCAGGGTGATGGTGGTGGTGATTATTGGGCAGCCGTTAGGAGGTTTTGGTTAGAACTGCAGTGGTAAAGCCATGCAAATACTAGGTCTCCTCTAAGCGCTACTGAATTTAGAACAAAAACATTGAGCTTTGTAGAGTTTGCAACTTAAAACAGTACCTTGTGCTTAAACTTTATGTAGTTCTTAAGTCCTGCAACCATATGCAACCAGCATCAAATATCCTGTCTTTAGTGGCCTTACTTCCAATATATTTGTGGTTTAAAAAATCTCCCTTTATTTTATTTTGATAAAGTTTAGAGGACAAGTTTAGAGACTATTATATTTTACACCATGAGGAGCTGTGTCTCAGGTCAATGATTATTTCAGTAATTTTTTTTCTTTTTTTTTTTTTTTTAAAGACAGAGTCTCATTCTGTCCCCCAGGCTGGAGTGCAGTGGTGCAACCTCGGCTCACTGCAAGCTCCGCCTCCCGGGTTCACGTCATTCTTCTGCCTCAGCCCCCTGAATAACTGGGACTACAGGCACCCGCCACCACACCCGGCTAATGTTTTGTATTTTTAGTAGAGATGGGGTTTCACCATATTAGCCAGGATGGTCTCAATCTCCTGACCTCATGATCCGCCCCCCTTGGCCTCCCAAAGTGCTGGGATTACAGGCGTGAGCCACCGCACCTGGCCTTATTTTAGTTATTAGCAATTTGGAAAATCCTTAGTATAGGTATAGGTTTGTGGGTTTGGATGTTTTCTTTTGTTTGTTTGTTTTTTTAATATAAAGGATTCATTTCTGCACATCATATTGGGGCAGAAAAAAACAAAAACGAAGGGAAAAAGGGAAAAAAGAGAAATAATATAAAGGATTCAGACAGTAACCTCCCGCTTTTCTCCAACAGGATCAGTTTCTTCAGCTGCCAGTCAATATAAAGACTGCATTGAAAATATCACATTTCAGGTTAAGACAGAGTCTGCCTCTTGCTGGAACAGTCAAGAATTTATTCAGACTTTGTCTGATGAATTTATAAGTGTCCGAGAGAGAGTAAAGAAACTGGATTCTCTCCTTACTGCCTCTGAAACTTGCCCTTCAAGACTGCCTGGTCTTGTAAGTATATCAATTCCACGTTACAAACTCATGGAGTCAGCCCAAAGGGCCAGTGACCCAAACTGCCAAGATTTCTCCAAATTCATTAAGAAGGCAAGAAATAAGCTGGGTCCTCTCCTGGCTTCCCTGGGACTCCTCTCTTGAGTCTATGTTATGGGAGGCTTAAGTTTTGCTTCCTCCTTAAAGCCTCTCCTGGTTACTTCCCTGAGAGTTTTGATCGATCTCTACTGTTTCCTGAACTCCTGAACTAATAACCTACAGGAAAAACACTTAATGGTGTACTGCCTTCTTCTCCTCTTCTACTTCTTCCTCCTTTTTTTTTTTTCTTTTCCTCTCCCTTTCTCATATGTGTAGCCTCTTCAGGAAAACTACAAGTTCTGGCCAGGCACGGTGGCTCAAGCCTATAATCCCAGCACTTTGGGAGACTGAGGCAGGCAGATCACTTGATTTCAGGAGTTTGAGACCAGCCTGGGCAACATGACGAAACCCTATCTCTATGAAAGATACAGAGAATTAGCCGGGACATGGTGCCATGTGCCTGTAGTTTCAGCTACACAGGAGACTGAGGTGGGAGGAGCCTGAGGAGGCTGAGCCCAGGAGGTCGAGGTTGCAGTGAACTGTGATTGCACCACTACACTCCAGCCTGGGCGACAGAGTGAGACCCTGTCTCAAAAAAAAAAAAAAGAAAGAAAGAAAGAAAGAAAAGTACAAGTTCCTTTATGAAAAATTGTCAACTTTTGTGGCATTTGGCTCAAAAAAGGTCTCACTTTGAAGTAGGGAAATGACAAGGAATTTTATGTTTTCATTTAACAAACCATTAACTGGGGAGATTCTAAGTGCCGGGCACCATGTCAGGCCCTCTTCAAGGCATCCCAGTGTCAATAAGACATAATCCCTACCTCTAAGGAACTCACTGTCTAGTGAGAAAGACAGGGCTGATGTAACACAGCGGTAAGGACTGAGTGCTGAGGAGGCAGTCAGGGATAAGAAGGCTTCCCAGGCCGGATGTGGTGGCTCACACCTGTAATCCCACCACTTTGGGAGCCTGAAGTGGGTGGATCATTTGAGGTCAGGAGTTTGAGACCAGCCTGGCCAACATGGGAAAACCCCGTCTCTACTAAAAATACAAAAAAAACGGCCGGGCGCGGTGGCTCAAGCCTGTAATCCCAGCACTTTGGGAGGCCGAGACGGGCGGATCATGAGGTCAGGAGATCGAGACCATTCTGGCTAACACGGTGAAACCCCGTCTCTACTAAAAAAAATACAAAAAACTAGCCGGGCGAGGTGGCGGGCGCCTGTAGCCCCAGCTATTCGGGAGGCTGAGGCAGGAGAATGGCGTAAACCCGGGAGGTGGAGCTTGCAGTGAGCTGAGATCTGGCCAGTGCACTCCAGCCTGGGCGACAGAGCGAGACTCCGTCTCAAAAAAAAAAAAAAAAAAAAAAAATACAAAAAAAAATTGGCTGGGCATGGTGGTACACACCTGTAATCCCAGCTACTTGTGAGGCTGAGGCAGGAGAATTGCAAGAACCTAGGAGGCAAAGGTTGCAGCGAGCTGAGATTGTGCCACTGTACTCCAGCCTGGGCAACAGAGTGAGACTCCATCTCAAAAAAAAAAAAGAAGGCTTCCCAGAGAAGGTGACATGTGAGTGAGTTTGACTTAATCAACAAAACAATTGGAAATGACTGAGCTGCATATGCCTTTTTAGCTCAACACACATGACAGTTACTATGTTTATCTCTTACTTATAGAAAAGATTGTCTTCATTTATTGGGACTGGATCCTCCAGCCTTGTTAAGGCATGTGACTCATCACCACCCGATGCCACCCAGAGAAGGAGCCTGCCTAAAGGTACCCTGTGTTTAATATCAAAATAGAAGTTTATAATCAAGGAGGCTTAAATTGATGCTTATCAATCTTTGATGCCACATTAGGTTCAGACAGAAATGCTGTTTTCCCCATGATTATAAAAGTAAAACACACTCGGCCGGGCGCGGTGGCTCAAGCCTGTAATCCCAGCACTTTGGGAGGCCGAGACGGGCGGATCACGAGGTCAGGAGATCGAGACCATCCTGGCTAACAATGTGAAACCCCGTCTCTACTAAAAAATACAAAAAACTAGCTGGGCGAGGTGGCGGGCACCTGTAGTCCCAGCTACTCGGGAGGCTGAGGCAGGAGAATGGCGTGAACCCGGGAGGCGGAGCTTGCAGTGAGCTGAGATCCGGCCACTGCACTCCAGCCCGGGCGACAGAGTGAGACTCCGTCTCAAAAAAAAAAAAAAAAAAAAGTAAAACACACTCATTGTAGAAAAGTTGGAGAATAAATAAAAGCTTAAAAAAGAAGGTGACTACACTTTTTTAACCTCATGTACTTTTTTTGCATATCTTTTAAATATTTTTATAAATATATAATAATGTGTTTTAGCATAGTGAGATCATATTGTGTATCAGTTCTGGACTGCTTTATTCCCTTGATGTATTTTTGAGGCTTTTCCCTTGTTATTAAAAATTGTTCATAAATATATGTAGTAGTTATAGTCCATTCTACTTGTTGCTTAACCATTTTCTTATGTGTAAGATTTATATCATTTTCCACTTTTTGCTCTTTGTACATAATTTTTTATCTGTACCTCTGATCCTTTCCTTAGGATAGATTCTTAGAAGACAGTTTCCAAATCACGAGGTCTGAGAATATTAGCAGTCTGGAGGCATATTACCTTTATTACTTTAATTTTAACGTCTTCTGTCTTTGGTATAACTCTTGGAATTTCCCTCGGGGGATAGAGATTTTGTAAATTATGTTGAGGTATTTTGGTTAATGTTATAATTGAGCACTTGGGGCAAGACCCAAAGTATGATTGCCTCTAAATCCCCTGGCCTGATAATATTTAGTTAAAGGCCTCCTACTTTGTGCTTTTGTTCATTTTGGCTGGTCCAGAACCTCTGTATTCCTCCAGCAGCCCTGGTCCAGATTGAGCCACTTAGTAAGAATTTGTACCTTACCTCCTCCAAATATCCTTAGGAAGGGAGGGGCATAGATCAAGCAGTACCAGGGTAAGGGCTGATGTAGGAAAGGAAAGGGATTGGGGTAAAAGTGGGGAGTAAAGACCATTCACATGTTAGGAGGTGTCTACTGGAACTATTATGTAAGAGGTTTCCTTCCTCCTTAGTTTGTTTCGTCAGTGAGAAAAATCCTCAGTCAAGTCTATGTGAGAGCCTAGAAGAATTCAGTTCAGGTCCAGAGAGGTGTTAAGACATTTTCCCTTTTGCCTTTTTTAAGAACTAGTAGAAGCCTTCTCACAGCATCACATTGATGAGCTGCCGCCACCATCTCAGGAGCTACTTGATGAAATTGGTAAGAGATGTTCAACACAGAATATACTTCTCGGCCCTGTTAGTTATGTCACTGACCACAATATGGTGTCTTTGTCTCAAGTATGAACACTAGTATCAAAGGCTCTGTGACGGCCTGGGTGAATATAGGAAGGGGCAGTTTTCCAAAATTTAGGAAGGGGCAATTTTCCAATAAAATGAGCCACAGCCTGGCCAGGATGATTGGCTTGTATCAGTTTTCATTTTGTTACTTAAAGGACTTTTGTTGATGAATCTAAGGGGAAATAACATTCAAGGGGTTTATTATGATGAATTTCTTTTATTAAAGGAGTTCTTATCTCCTTTTCAGACCAAACCAGCCATTCCTTTGAGGCCTGAGGTCTGGCTGCCCAGGCCAAGACACCTGTGCTTTCAGTTTTGCCATTAGCTGTAGGTATTAAAGGTATTGAAATTGTGAATAAATCCCCTTCCTAAGAACAGGGAAGTCAGTGGCACAAAACTTAAAGATACCAGAATTTTCAGGCAGAGACTGAGCAGTACCAACCAAATATTTTTTGCAGCTGATTGGCTGGCCCTGTCCAGCCGGTCTGATGCTGAAAGTAAATGTTGCATGGTTATGGAAACTGGGGGCAGGTGGTCTGTTTTCCTAGGAAAGACCTGACTGCTCCTTTTTGACAGCCTGGCCAACCAGCCCTTCACCCTCAGAAAATGCATCTCATCAGACTCTGGATAGTCCAGTTCTTGTTATGGGACCTATAGAGAATTTCCTGAGGGGCACCCCTTGGTTTTCAGGGTCTCTGAGGTTTTGTGTTTCATAAAGGAGGAGGTAAATCAGAATTTTCAGGTCTGACTCAGTGGACAGCTCTCTCCAGGCTTATTGTCATAACCCTTAGCTCCTGTCCCTTGGCCTGATGAACGTGGGTGGAGCCAGTCAGTGCTGTCAGACCTTCCTTGGTTTCTTTCTTTTTCCATGGTCATAGGACCTTTCTTGCTTCACTCTACCCCTCCTGCAGTGCCACAGTGTTGTAGAGTCACAGGGTTGTTGGGTCAGGCTTTTAGAGCCCACACTCCCACCCTTGCTTTCCATATCTGGGATTCCCCAGGCAGCCCTTGCAAATTCCTCCTTTCCGGTTGCTCTCCTTAAAATAACAGAACTGCTGAGAGTGGAGGTCACTCCACACATGTTCTGCTCAGGTAGATTCTTAGTATCATTTGTTCTTGGTCGTGGTTTAAGGCAGTATTGTAGGCTCCTTTGCAGTTTGACCATAGCTGATACTTTTTCTCTGGATCCTGCTGTCTTCCCTCTATAGTTGCTGTGTAAACCTTCCATTCACCTCCTCCATTTCAGCAGCTGTGTTACCATACTTTGTCATGGACTCTGGCCTCATGGTGCTGCTGCACCCCAGCACAGTCTGCAGAAGCCTTCCCTCATTTCACTTATGGGAATTATCTAGGCCTCATTTAGCTTATGGGTTTCTAGGTGATGTCTGCACTTTGAGATGGGTCGGTAATTTTGCAGAAAGACAAAGGGCAGAGGGCACTTGAGTAGTTTCTTCTGATAATGGGCTTGCCTGCCCAATTACTATATATCATCACTCTGTTGTTTCCCCTAAAGAGACATTTGGGAAGTTACTGGAACTCTCAACTGCTATTTTGGAGGGCTCACATCCAAAGCTCTAGGCTCCTGACAGGTGCATAAAGTGGAAGGTTCTTTGGAACTAGGATACAGATGATCGTTTAAGATCTGCACTACTTTTAACAAGGACAAAAATTGATTTTTAAAATTTCAAATTGTATTAAATGATCTTATGGAGACCCTTGACACCCATGGCTGCCAGGTAGAGCTGCTTCCTGCACTGCAGGAAGGGAGAAGACCTGCACCAGCACAGAAGAGGACCATGCCAACGAGCTCAGGGTGGCTTGTCTATGCTGCCTCCCAGCTTGCTCTGCTTTGCAGAGCACTTTGAGGATAAAGCAGCATACTGAGTTAGCAGATGCTTGTCTTAGTCTAGTGAGTATTCCTTGCTTTGCCTTGCCTTGCCTTTTTCCTTTCCTTTCCTTTCCTTTTTCCTTTCCTTTGACAGGGTTTCACTCTTGTTGCCCAGACTAGAGTGCAATGGAGCGATCTCAGCTCACTGCAACCTTCACCTCCAGGGTTCAAGCAATTCTCTTGCCTCAGCCTCCCGAGTAGCTGGGATTACAGGCATGAGCCACCACGCCCGGCTAATGTTTTGTATTTTTAGTAGAGATGGGGTTCACCATGTTGGTCAGACTGATCTCAAACTCCTGACCTCAGGTGATCCACCTACCTCAGCCTCCCAAAGTGCTGGGATTACAGGTGTGAGCCACTGCTCCTGGCCAGGGTGTGTATTTCTTTAGGAACTGGAAATGATGGATATTCTTTGCTTTCCATCTTTTCTGTTTCTTTTCTTTTCTTTTTTTTGAGACAGAGTTTTACCCTGTCGCCCAGGCTGGAATGCAGTGGCATCATCTCAGCTCACTGCAACCTCTACCTCCAGGGTTCAAGCAATTCTTGTGCCTCAGCCTCCTGAGTAGCTGGGATTACAGATGTGTGCCACCATGCCTGACTAATTTTTGTGTTTTTAGTGGAGACGGGGGTTTCACTATGTTGGCCAGGCTGGTCTCGAACTCCTGACCTCAAGTGATCCACCTGCCTCGGCCTCCCAAAATGCTGGGATTACAGGCATGAGCCATCATGCTCAGCCTGCCTTCTGTCTTTTCATAAACCAGGTAAAAAATATGAAATATAGGCGAATAGAGATGGGAAAACATTTAGATTGTTTTGATGTTACTTTTTGAGAGACTATAAAATAGAGATTAAGAGCATAAACCTTAGAGCTAGACTGCCTGGATTCAGTTCCCAATTTTGCCACTTACTGTCTGTGTGATTTTTAGGTAAGTTCCTTAACCTGAATTTCCTCATCTGGTAAATAGCAGTAACAATAACACAGTCTATTTCAGAGGGTTGTTGTGAAGATTAATTGTGAACATTCATCCTGAATTAATGTACGTGAGTGCTTAGAAACAGAACCTGACACCTAGGGTTCTGCAAGTGTTATGTATGGTCATCATCATTTCTATTTTGAGTGTTGTGTGGGATTTTGTCATGCTTGAAGAATTCCTTTCAAACCTGGAATGCCCTAAAGCAGTGGTTCTCAAATTTTATCAGGCATCAGAATCACCTGAAGGGCTAGTTAAAACACACATTGCAGGGCCGGGCGCGGTGGCTCAAGCCTGTAATCCCAGCACTTTGGGAGGCCGAGACGGGCGGATCACGAGGTCAGGAGATCGAGACCATCCTGGCTAACACGGTGAAACCCCGTCTCTACTAAAAATACAAAAACTAGCCGGGCGAGGTGGCGGGCGCCTGTAGTCCCAGCTACTCGGGAGGCTGAGGCAGGAGAATGGCGTAAACCCGGGAGGCAGAGCTTGCAGTGAGCTGAGATCTGGCCACTGCACTCCAGTCCGGGCGACAGAGCGAGACTCCGCCTCAAAAAAAAAAAAAAAAAAAAAAAAAAAAAAAAAAAAAAAACACACATTGCTAGACCCCCAGAGTTTCTGATTCAGCAGGTCTGAGATGAGGCCTGAGAATGAGAATTCCTAACAAGTTTCCAGGTTATGTTAATACTGCTAGTCTAAGGATCACCCTTCGAGAACCACTGCTCTAGAGAATGGCAGGACATGCAAGGGAGGAAATGTTTCCTTTGCCTTTTGTGTTGTGACAGAGCTCTTGAAACAGCAGCAGGGCTCATCCACAGTGTTGCATGAGAACACAGCAAGTGATGCAGGAGGCACTGCAAATGGTAAGTGAACTACCTAGATCCTTTTCATCAGGTTCTTGTAACGCTGTCCTTGGCAACACAGTGGTACATATAGGGAAGGGTGACCTTGAGGTCAGGCACAACTCCACCTCAAGTCTGACTTTACAGTTACTTGTATGGCAAGCTGTTTTACTGTTTCTGAGCCTCAGTTGTCTTAATCTGTAAAATGGGGACAATAATTTCTGTCTCATGAAGTACATATTAGCTCCATGTACAGAGCCATGTACAAGTACTAACATTTTCAAATACTTAGCAAATGTTAGTCCTCTTCCCTTTATAGGACTGCTGGCAGGATGGAATGAGATAGCATATGTAAAATGCTTGGCATACATTAAAGGGTACATCCCTTCCCCACCCAAATTCCTTTCCTGGAACTCCAACTTAGAAACATCTAACAAGTGGAGAACAAGATGGTCCCCAAAGTAAATTTGTGCATTTTGTTTTCATGGTTGCTTGCCTCCTATTTTATGTGCCCTTTCTTTCTTCTGCTTCCTCTGTCTCCCTTGAGCCTTGGCACAAGCAAGGTTTCCTGTAGCTTCACCTGGCACTGAAAAGCTTCCAAGACCCCAGAAGCAGCTGTTGCAAATACAGGTGGCCTGCAGACTGCCACCTGGCCCCCTGCTCTCATGGGAAGAGGGGAGCTAATGCATTGCACACTTCAGGGACCACTGATTGGCCTTAATTTTTGAACTCTATTTTAAGGCAACCTTTCTCAATTTTTTTTTTCGTTCTAATAAATTCTTTCAACTGCTTTTAGATCAAAGGCACTTAGAAGAACAAGAAACTGACAGTAAAAAAGAAGATAGTAGTATGCTTTTGTCCAATGAAACTGGAGATCTCGGAGAGGACACAGAGAGGTAACAGGAAAAGCTGGACTTTTGAAAGGATTTTAAAAATTGTATTAGTTTATATTAGTTTTTTTTTCTAATATTGACAAATAAGAAAGGAAAAAAGTGGTCCTCTTTCATACTATCCTAATGGCCCCTATTCCTAAAGGGTTACTTTTTTTTTGCTTTAAAAATGTTTAATTGTGATACAATGTAGATAACAAAATTTACCATCTTAACCATTTTTAAGTGCAAGGTCCAATCACATTAATAAGTATATTCACATTGTTGTGCAAGTAATGTCCCAAACCTTTTCATCTTGCAAACTGAAACTCTATACCCATTTAAAAACTCCCCATTTTCGCCGGGCACGGTGGCTCACGCCTGTAATCCCAGCACTTTGGGAGGCCGAGGTGGGCGGATCACGAGGTCAGGAGATCCAGACCATCCTGGCTAACACGGTGAAACCCCATCTCTACTAAAAATACAAAAACTTAGCCGGGCGTGGTGGTGCGTGCCTGTGGTCCCAGCTACTCGGAGGCTGAGGCAGGAGAATGGCGTGAACCCAGGAGGCGGAGCTTGCAGTGAGCCGAGATGGTGTCACTGCACTCCAGCCTGGGCGACAAAGTGAGACTCTGTCTCAAAAAAACAAAAAACAAGAAAAAAAACTCCCCATTTTCTCTTCTTCCCACACCCTGGCCACCACCATTTTGCTTTTTGTTTCTGAGTTTCACTACTGTTGATACTTTACATAAGTGAAATCATAAAATATTTGTCTTTTTGTGACTGGCTTATTTTAACTTAGCATAATGTCCTCAAAGTTCATCCATGTTGTAGCATGTGTCAGCGTTTCCTTCCTTTTTAAGGCTGAGAAATATGTTTCATTTATCCAGTCGTCTGTTGATGGATATTTAGGTTGATTCCACCTTTTGTTATGGTGAAGAATTCTACTGTGAACACGAGTGTACGGATATCTCTTTGAGATCCTGCTTTCAATTCTTTTGGATATATACCCAGAAATGATATTACTGGATCATATGGTAATTCTATTTTTAATTTTTTGAGAACTGCCACACTATTTTCCATAGCAGCTGCCTCATTTTACAGTCCCACCAACAGTGCACAAGGGTTTCAGTTTCTCCACATCCTTGCCAACACTTGTTATTTTCTCTCTCTTTTTGTGGGGGTGGAGGCTTTTTTTTTTTTTTAATATAGTAGCCATCCTAATGGGTGTGAGGTGGTGCCTCACTGTAGTTTTGATTTTCCCTTCCCTAATGATTAGTGATTTTGAACATCTTTTCATATGCTTCTTGGCCGTCTGTATATCTTCTTTGGAGAAATGTCTGAGTTCTTTGCTGTGTGTGTGTGTGTATGTATGTATGCATATATGTATGTGTGTATGTATACATATATATAGTATGATCTATATATATACAGGTATATATGTATACATATATGTATGATGTCTATATATACATATATATGTATGATCTGTCTCTCTCTCTCTATATATATATATATGTATAAATTAGAGATGGGCTCTATGTTGCCCAGGCTGAACTTGAAGTCCTAGGCTCAAGTGATCTTCCTGCCCCATCCTCCCAAGTTGCTGGGATTACAGGTGCAAGCCACCATGCCTGGCTCTTTGCCTATTTTTTAATAGGGTTATTTGTTGTTATTTTCTCTTGAGTTGTTTTTAGGGTTTTGTTTGTTTATTTTTACTTCATTTTATTAGGCAAACACAGTTTCAGTCTTTTTCAAAACATTTTAGTTAGAGGCCTTAGAAGAGAAAATGGGGGCAGTCATCCAGACAATTCAGTCTAAAAGTACAAGGTTGCCTCAAGAAACCTGACTTTGTTCCTGATTTGGAGCTCTCTTTTTCCCTGTGTTGTAGGGTAAACTACTTCAGCTCACCACCTCTGTCTTATTATTCGGGGCCAGGAATAGGTTAAGGTGAGCTCAGGAGATACACTCCTTGGATACAAAATTGAAGGGAGCAACAAAAAAACTCAGTAGTCAAGATAAGTAATATTTTAGTGCAATTTTTTTTTTTTTTTTTTTTTTTTGAGACAGAATCCCACATTGTTGCCCAGGCTGGAGTGCAATAGGGCATGAACACCGCTCACTGCAGCCTTGACCTCCTGGCCTGAAGTGATCCTCCTGCCTCAGCCGCCAAGTAGTTGGGTCTACAGGCTCATGCCAACATGCCTAGCTAATTTTTGTATTTTTTGTAGAGATGGGGTTTTTGCCATGTTGCCCAGACTGGCCTTAAATTCCTGAACTCAAGTGATCCACCCACCTTGAACTCCCAAAGTGCTGGCATTACAGGGGCCGGGCACAGTGGCTCACACCTATAATCCCAGCGCTTTGGGAGGCCGAGGTAGGTGGATCACTTGAAGCCAGGAGTTTGAGGCCAGCCTGGCCAACATGGCAAAACTGCATCTCTACTAAAATTATATTTTAAAAAAATTAGCCAGGCATGATGGCACACACCTGTAGTCCCAGCTACTCAGGAGGTTGAGGCAGGAGAATCGCTTGAACCTGGAAGGCGGAGGTTGCAATGAGCTGAGATGGTGCCAGGGCACTCCAGCCTGGGCAACAGAGCGAGATTCTGTCTCAAAAAAAAAAAAAAAAAAAAAATTAAGCTCTTTTTCCGTGATCAAAAGTTAGCTACTGTTATTGTTGTCTCTTCCTTTTCCAAAAGGGCCAGCAGTGCTGACGACAGATAGATGCTCCACAGATGCTCAGTCATCTCAGTGCTGTGAATGATCAATCTAGGCACCAAGCCAGAGTGGAAGATATTTTTTCAGATGGGCAGGATTTTCAGGCCTTCTTAAAATACTCTACCCTGCATCTTCTAGCCTTTTCTTGGGAAAAAATGTAGGAAAGCATGTATAGTTCTAGCCTCAGGTAGAAAACTGACTCAGTGACCTAGAATTGAGAACAGAGTCTGCCATCAGACTTGGGGAAGCAGTGATCTTAATAGGTGCTAAGGCTTTTTGTCAAGGGGTTAAAGGACTGTTTTAGTGCATATTTCTTCTTTCTTTCTTTTTTCTTTGAGACAGTCTTGCTCTGTTGCCCAGGCTAGAGTGCAGATCTCGGCTCACTGCAGCTGCCACCTCCTAGGCTCAAGCTATTCCCCTGCCTCAGCCTCCCAGGTAGTTGGGATTACAGGTGCATGCGACCATGCCCAGCTGATTTTTGTATTTATAGTAGAGATGGGGTTTGACCATGCTGGCCAGGGTGATCTCAAACTCCTAACCTCAGGTGATCCACCCACCTCGGCCTCCCAAAGTGCTGGGATTACAGGTGTGAGCCACCACGCCCAACCAGTGCATATTTCAGTCAGATCTAAGTGACCTCTATGACTCCAGACACAATCTCACTGAACTCTCATTTTTCATACGTATAGTGAAAGCACAGGTTTTAAGGTCCTTTCTACTCTAAAGTGTTATGCATCTTTGTCAAGGGAGATGGGAAATGACTGTTGTCTCCATCCTCTTCACTTGTCCTTGAACAGAGCTCACTCTACTCTGGATGAGGACCTGGAAAGATGGCTGCAGCCACCTGAGGAGACCATGGAGCTACAAGACCTTCCCAAGGGCTCTGAAAGGTTATTGTTCCCCAAGAGGGAATCCTTTTTTTCTTTTTTGGGAAGTGGGGCTAAGTTTTAGACTTCTTGGAGAATGAATGCCTGGTAATGGCATTACATTGATTTAGATAAGCCAGTCCTGACTCCACCTGTCTACACTCATATTTGCCCCTCTTCCTCTGACCACCCGCAGTACTCAAGATATTTATTAGCAGATTCATATCAGTATAGACAGAGGCTTCTAAGTTTGCTGTATCTTGACCCTGCTACCTTTGACATTTTCATCAGTCATTTGAATGAAATCAGAAAAGGCATGCTTATCAAATTTTTAGATAACACAAATCTAGGAATGAATGCTGATGTGATGAGTAATAGTCTGAGGATTCAAAATCATCTTGACAGGTGGAAATGTTAGATTCTGTAAAAGATAAAGGTCAAAGATCCAAAATTACAGAATGTGTGAGACCTGGTCTAATTTAAGTTTTCATCAGAAGCTTCTGCTCACTATAATTTTACTGAGGGCAAGAAGTATGTCTTATTTTTGTATGCCCAGTACTGAGCCATGCATCTTGAGACATGATGAGAAGTCAAGAAATTCTTCCTGAGGAAGGCATGGGCAGTGACTCTGTGAGGCCTGTTTGATGAAGTGCTGAAAAGGTCAATGCAGCATTGATGCTGGATATACAGAAATGTACTGTCCAGATGACAGTAATATGCTGCTTAGAGGAGTCCTAGGACCCATGTGGGGCTCCATTCTGGGCATCACATTTTAAAAGGGATATTAACAAACACGAGTGTGGCCACAGAACAGTCAGAGATCTGGAAACCATGTCATATGAGAACAGCTGAAGGAGCTGAGAAGCTCAGCCTGAGAAGAGCAGATGGAATGGAGAATTTGATAGCTGCCCTCAAATACCTGAAATATTGTGAAGTGAAGAGAGTCAGCTTACTTTTCTGCCCCAGAAGACTGATTAGTGACTAGAAATTGCAGAGTAACAGATTTTTATTCAGTAAAGCACAAACCTAATAGCCACAGCTATCTGATAAAGGGAACAGCTGCCTGCCTTTACACTTACTTTAGTAATGGTTACTGCTGCTCAGGCAGTGGCTGGATGATTCCCTGTCTCGGGCATTTGAACGGGGGCAGAAGATAACCCAAAGGCCTCCTCCAACTCTTGAGTCTGTGATTCTATTAGTGGGAAAATATTAAGAGGGGAAAAATCCTTTTCACTGTAGCTGGCTTTATTTTCTCTCTCATTTTACATATTTTGTTTTGACTATCCACCACATGAAAACAGAATAATGCCTAAACAATGTTATTTTGGTTCAACCAGCATCCACTGAGCACTGACAATGTCCAAAGCACTGTGCTAGGGGCTGGAGGTACCACGAAGAGGGATAAAATGGCTCCGCCTATAAGGAGTTTCCAGTTGGGTCGAGGGGATGGTTTCTGCTTAATAGATTGACAAACGTGGTCTTAAATTTTGAGGTACTTAAATTATTTACATATTTCACTTAGGAGAGAGTTTCGGGAAATGAAGATAAGATGATAAAATAAATGATGGTTTTGAAAAGGACACCAATCAAAATTTAAGTAAAATGCCTTTTTTTTTCCTTTGAGGCAATGTAGCATAGTGGTTGAAAGCAGAGTCTAGGGCAGACTGAGTCTGAGGTCAGATTCTAGCTCCAGGAATTATTAGATGTGTAATTTAACTTCTGTGTGCCTCAGTTTTCTCATTGCTTAATCGGGATGGGAGTGGTAACTACCTTATATAGTTATAATTAAATGAGTTAAATTATAGCACTTAAACCAATGCCTGGTCCATAGAGAACACTCTTGTTAGTGCTAGCTATTATATTTTTTGTTTGTTTTTTTTGTTTTGTTTTGAGTACAGTCCTGTTTTCTTGGCTGTTGTGCATATGTTTTGATTCCCCAAATCATTGTTGTTACAGGGAGACAAATATCAAAGATCAAGAAGTTGGTGAAGACAAGAGAAAAAGGGAAGATAGCATCACGCGAGAGAGAAGGAAATCAGAGAGTGTTTTAGGGACTTCTGAAGAAGGTATGAATTAATGAGTGTTTATAATGTAGTCTGTAGTCCTTGGGCTTTGATGTGCATCAAAGTTATTTAGAAATGTTTCCCAGATGCTATACATAATCCTCCTGCCTTTGATAATTTATTTTTCCCTGCAGTTCAGCCCAGGTTTTCTGTTAATTGCCAATCATAGCTTTATCACAAAAACAGTAATAACATCCAATTCTATTTCCAAAGCAAGCTTTTGCCCAGTGTCATCATCATTATCTTGCACATTGTCTGGAGAGACGTTTGCTTCTTTTTTTTTTTTTTTTTAGACAGTTTCACTCTTGTTGCCCAGGCTGGAGTGTAGTGGCACGATCTCAGCTCATCGCAACCTCTGCCTCCTGGGTTCAAGTAATTCTCCTGCCTCAGCCTCCCCAGTAGCTGAGATTGTAGGTGCGCGCCAGCTAATTTTTGTGTTTTTAGTAGAGACGGGGTTTCACCATGTTGGCCAAGATGGTCTCAATCTCTTGACCTCAGGTGATCTGCCCACCTTGGCCTCTCAAAGTGCTGGGATTACAGGCATGAGCCACTGCATCCAGCCGATGTTTTGCTTCTAATTGTCCGACATCTTCAAAAGAGTTTTAAATTTAGCTCACATAGATGCTTCAAAATCCAGTAAGAAATCACATTTATGGGCTTTAAATGGAGTCTACAAGTAATGTGAAAATTATAAATTAACCTTAATTTTAAAACTATTTTGATAGAACTTGAAGGCTTCTGATATGCCCTTTATAATGATGCTGTCCCATATTTAAGTTCTTCCTACTCAGGGAAGTAAGAGACATTAACTCTTTCAGATCAACTGGTATTCCTTTCATCCCTTCCTGATTTCCTTCTCATTCTCCCCATCTCTGCCCTGCTTTGTGCAGAATGCTGACCCTAGTGGACTACATCTCCTGGACTTCCTGTTTGCCAATGACAGGCCCCAGCAGAAGATTAAGGGGGCTAGAGAGAAGCTGGGGGTATTACTTTGCCTCCCTGCTTACTTCAGCACCTTGTACCTGGTAGAACTGGTGTCCCTCCACAAGTGCGGCTTCTGTAGGCAGCCCATTCATCCCAATTCCAGCTCTCATTAGGCTCTGGTAACTGACCTCTCATCTCCAACACTCAGTTCCTTCAGACTTAGGCTTCCCACTGCTGCTAATCACTGGATGCCTTGACATTCCTTGTTTGTTCCCTTAACTCTAAATAAACGTCTGTATGTAGTCACTTCATTAAGGATCTTTATTTGAATCAGCCATGGGTACATTCTGTCTCCTCCAGAACCCTGACTGCAACAGGGCCTAGAGCATGTAGATATTTAGCTATTAATAGTATTGATTTCACTGAGAAGATAATACAGGGGCTTTGTGAATTAGTGTCATTAGTGTCCATTGCTATGGCAGAAAACTATAGAATGTTAGGAGGGGAACCCATAAACTGTGTTTTTAGAAAGAGTCTATCTGGCAGAATATAACAACCATTGTAGGTAAAACAGTCTACCCTAAATGAGAGGGAGCACTAATATGAATACTGGCACCCTTTGACCTAGAAAATAATCGTGTTGTTTTTTCCTTCCTCTTATATTTCATCAAGATGAACTAAAACCCTGTTTTTGGAAGCGACTAGGTTGGTCCGAATCATCCAGGTAATGAGATATGAGACGTTTGTAGATCAAAAGTCATGTTTATAGACAACAGAAGCAGAATTAAAAACATTTACCAGTGTCTAAATACACATTAATGACAAAGATTTGAATTTAGACAAAGTTGCTCAATTTTTAAAATGTTACTGTTTATAGTTAATTAAAATGTAAAATGAAATTAATGCCAACTTTGATTAAATAAGTGATAGAGTCAGCATAAGAACAGTTTTAGGCCGGGCGCGGTGGCTCACACCTGTAATTCCAACACTTTGGGAGGCCGAGGTGGGCAGATCACCTGAGGTCAGGAGTTCGAGACCAGCCTGGCCAACATGGTGAAACCCCGTCTCTACTAAAAATACAAAAATTAGCCGGGCATAGTGGCAGGTGCCTGTAATCCCAGCTACTGGGGAGGCTGAGGCAGGAGAATCACTTGAACCCAGGAGGCAGAGGTTGCAGTGAACCGAGATTACGCCATTACACTCCACCTGGGGGACAAGAGCAAGACTCTGTCTCAAAAAAAAAAAAAAAAAAGAACAGTTTTAATATGGAGAGAATACAGAAGATGCTGCTGTGAATTGCTTTTTAGTAATTTTGCCTTTCCATGACACACTGTTGGTCATAATCGCCCTTGATTATAAAGACTAAAATCCCTTTCCCTTGAATTTAATTGAGTAGAAAGAGGATGTGGTTTGTGTCTTTGAAAAACATACACACCAACTTGAAACTTCCTTTTTTGTTCTTTAAAAAACATGTGCATAGGATAATCGTGCTGGATCAGAGTGACTTGTCAGACTGACTGTAATTGGATCGTAGATGGACTCCTGGCCTGAGTTTTAAGTGTCCTGGTTGTGAGCTACTTTCTTCTCTTTCTGCTTCAGTTGCTATCAGGGCAGCAGTTCCAGTTTTGTAAGTCTCCCTTTGTTCAGCTGCCACAATGGACATCATCGTTTGGCCCTCTCTGTTAGCAGCACATTCAACCATTTGTTTTCAGTCAGATTTCTGAAAAGTGAGAGGTAGTTTTGATTGTAAAAATTTTTGGTTGTGCCTAGAATGGCTTTGGTTTTGTTGATGTTAATTTTCAAAAACTTTAACTCTTGTTATATAATAAAATGTTTACTTTTAATAGATTTTGCTGTGTAAGATATATTTCTGAATTTGAGTTATTGGGAGTTGTGGGGAGAACTGCCATCCAAAGAGGCTTCAATTTCTGACAAATATGCAACTACTGCTACCACCCATTATACATACTGGTACCAGTCATCTGTGTCTCATAACAGAACTACAGCTGAGAGTGCCATATTCCCATTCCAGCTAGAATTGGCTCACACAATCAAAGTATAGGTAGTGGCCAGATGTGGTGGTTCACGTCTATAATCCCAGCACTTTGGGAGGCCAAGGCAGGAGGATTGCTTGAGCCCAGGAATTCGAAACTGGCCTAGGTAACAGAGGGAGTTCCCTGTCACTATAAAAAATTAAAAAATTAGGCAGACATGATGGTGCATGTCTATAGTCCTAGCTATTTACAAGGCTGAGGTGGGACGATCACTTGAGCTCAGGAGACTGAGGCTGCAGTGAGCCATGATTACACCACTGCACTCCAGCTTGGGTGCAGAGTGAGACCCTGTCTCAAAAAAAAAAAAAAGTAAGTACAGGTAGCAATAAAGTCCTAAACTAGTTTGAACTCATTAAGGTGAACAAATATTATCTCCATATATTTTGTATTGTACCACTAAGATCATAGCATTGTCTCTAATTTAGCCTGTTGTAACCACTGGCCAGATGCACATGTGCAGTTATTTTGTTTTTTGTTTTTGTTTTTTTTTTGAGACAGAGTCGCTCTGTCCCCCAGGCTTGAGTACAGTGGTGCGATCTTGGCTCAATGCAACCACCAACTCCCGGATTCAAGCGATTCCCCTGCCTCAGCCTCCTGAGTACCTGGGACTACAGGCGCATGGCACCACACCTGGCTAATGTTTTGTATTTTTAGTAGAGATGGAGTTTCACCGTGTTAGCCAGGATGGTCTCAATCTCCTGACCTCATGATCTGCCTCCCTTGGCCTCGCAAAGTGCTAGGATTACAGGTGTGAGGCCTGGCCATGCAGATTTTTTATATACCTTCACCTATCTCCAGTTTGAAATCTTCATGATGAATAAAAACATTTTACTTTCTTTTTTTTTGAGACAGAGTCTCACTCTGTTGCCCAGGCTGGAGTATAGTGGTACCGTCTTAGCTCACTACAACCTCTGCCTCCTGGGTTCAAGTGATTCTTGTGCCTCAGCTTCCCAGGTAGCTGGGATTACAGGTTTGCACTACCACAGTGCACACTATCACACCCAGCTAATTTTTGTATTTTCAGTAGAGACGGAGTTTCATCATGTTGGCCAGGCTGGTCTCGAACTTCTGACCTCAAATGATCCGCCTGCCTTGGCCTCCCAAAGTGCTGGGATTACAAGCGTGAGCCACTGTGCCTGGCGATGAATAAAAACATTTTCTTAGAAGCCCTGTGCTGTTGTGCAGTACTAGTCAGCTAACATTTTATTATTCTGTCTTGGTGAGTAAATAGTAGGTCTTTTGTTTGTGAAAACTGAATAGTTCTTATTGTAGATGGTTATATTCATACTTCTTTGCACTCAGAAATTTTAGCCTGCACAGATAAAATAAGAAGGTATAAATCTATTTGACCATTTTAAAGTAAGGAAACAGTTGCTTGCTGTTGTAACCAGAGAAAAAACACCCGAAAACGAATTAGTTTATAAATAAAACTAGGTGAAGAAAAGTTTGGTTTTCTTAGAGGCAGGATCTCACTTTGTTGCCTAGGCTGGAGTGCAGGGCACGATCATGGCTCACTGCAGCCTTGAACTCCTGGACTCAAGCGATCCTTCCACCTCAGCCTCCCAGGTAGCTCGGACTACAGACATGGGCCACCACACCTGGCTTTTTTTTTTTTTTTTTTTTTTTTTTTTTTTTTGAGACGGAGTCTCTCTGTTGTCACCTGGTCTGGAGTGCAATGGCATGATCTCGACTCACTGCAACCTCTGCCTCCCGGGTTCCAGCAATTCTCCCACCTCAGCCTCCCAAGTACCTGGGATTATAGGTGCCTGCTACCACACCTGGCGAGTTTTTGTATTTTTAGTAGAGATGGGGTTGCACCATGTTGGTCAGGCTGATCTTGAACTCCTGACCTCAGGTGATCCACCCGCCTTGGCCTCCCAAAGTGCTGGGATTACAGGTATGAGCCACTGTGTGCGCCTGGATTTTTTAAAACAATTTTTAGGAGAGATAAAGTCTCCCTACGTTGCCAAGTTGGTCTCAAACTCCTGGGTCAAGTCATCCTCCTGCCTCAGCTTCCCAAAGTGCTGGGATTACAGGTGCAAGCCACTGCTCCTGGCCTGGGTGAAGAAAATTTAAAGGATACAAGGATTTAAAATACACCATCTTCCTCTCATAAAACATATTCTAATCGATGAGACAAAACCAACATATGTACAAATGTAAGGACCAATAGCAGACATATCATGATAAATGATGAGCTATATTATTATGGCATTAATTATTAGTATTCATAAAGGCTACAAGTCCTAGTATACAAGTTCCTGCTGATAAGGACTGTAATCTCCTTTATTTAGGGTAGACTTCTGTCTGGCCAGTGACTGTAATATTGGCCAATATTAACAATTATAATGTTGGCAGGTATTATTTATTGGTTATAGAGCAACTGTGATGTGCCAGTTACCTTATAAACATTAATCCTTTTCTTGCACATAGCAGTCACACTGTGTTTTCCTTTCCTTTCCTTTCCTTTCCTTTCCTCTCCTCTCCTCTCCTCTCCTTTCCTTTTTTTTCTTTTTCTTTTTCTTTTTCTTTTCTTTCAGATGGAGTCTCACTCTGTCAACCAGGCTGGAGTGTAATGGCACAATCTCGGCTCACTGCAACCTCTGCCTCCTGGATTCAAGCAGTTCTCTCACCTCAGCCTCTGGAGTAGTTGGGATTACAGGTGCATGCCAGCACACCCAGCTAATTTTTGTATTTTTAGTAGAGACGGGGTTTCACCATATTGACCAGGCTGGTCTTGAACTCCTGACCTCAAGTGATCCGCCTGCCTGGGCCTCCCAAAGTGCTGGGACTATAGGCGTGAGCCACCGTGCCCAGCTACTGTGTTTCTTTATTATGCGTCTTCTCCCATTCTCATCATCTATTTCAGACTTCCATCCTTCACTTTGCATAAACTCTTAACAGATGACTTTACCTCCAACTTTACAGAAAAAATAGAAGCCATCAGATGGGAATGAACTCAGCTGCCTGCCACCAAACCAAAACTACTAACATGGCCACATCTATCTGTGTAGAACAGAACAACAGTTGTAGGTGAAGCAGTCTGCCCTGCACTAGAGATGGACTTACTCTACACCTATTCTTTTCACTTTCCTTCCTGTTATACTGAAGGAGGTGTCTCTCTTCCTGTCCTTGGCCAGTATCATCTTTTTTCCACTCAGGGTTATCCTTCCCAGGTTATCATTTCTCTTTTCAGTAGCTTCAACCCACCCCTCATTTTTTTTGAGACAGAGTTCACCATGTTGCCCAAGCTGGACTCAAACTCCTGGGGTTGAGTAATCCTCCTACCTCAGTTTCCCAAGGTGCTGGGACTACAGGCTCTTGTCACTGAGCCTGGCTTCTTTTCTTTTCATCAGCATTAACACACTTGGATTTTCCTATCTTTAAAAAGCATTTCCTAGATCTCACCTAGTTTTCCAGCTACTGTCTCATCTCTCTCCTCCCATTGCAACAAGAGTTCTTGAGAGAGTTGTCTACACCTGCTATCTTTAGTGCCTTACCTCCCACTAGCTCCTCAGCCCATTAGAATCTGAATTCTACTTCCGTTCTCTAGTAGTCATTTAAGATCACAGTGACACAGAGCCAGGTGCCGTGGCTCACGCCTTTAATCCTAAATCACCTGAGGTCAGGAGTTTGAGATCAGCCTGGCCAACATGGCAAAAGCCTGTTTCTACCAAAAATACAAAAAAAAATGAGCTGCGTGTGGTGGTGCATACCTGTAATCCCAGCTACTCAGGAGGCTGAGGCAGGAGGATCGCTTGAACCCAGGAGGTGGAGGTTGCAGTGAGCTGAGATCCTGCCACTGCACTCCAGCCTGGGCAACAGAGCTTGACAGTGTCTAAAAGAAAAAGAAAAAATGAAAAAAATCACAGCGACTCTTACTCCTAAATCTGATGGACACTTTGGCCTCCTTGTCATTTGCTCTTTACCTATTCCCTTGGCTTTCCTGATGTCACACTCTGGTTTTCCTTCTATCTCTGTTGATTACTCCACCTCAGCCTCCTTTGGGGGTTCCACCTCTATCTTTTCTCACTGCAAGTTCTTCTAAGAGACCTTGTTCACTCCCATGGCTTCAGTTAGTGTCTATGTATATACTGACAGCTCCCAGATTTGTGTCTAGGACTAGATTTCTCTTCTTAGCTCATATTACTACCCATATATTTGATGTCTCCATTTGGACTGAACTCATAGTCTTAACTTTCTCCACCTCCAGCATTCCCCTTCCATTCAGTGGTATTGCTGTCCAGTCAGCCACTCAAACCAGAAACCCAGGAGTCATCCTTGACTCTTCTGCCATTCCTTTACTCCTTACATAAAAAAAAAATTAGGCCGGGTGCTTTGGCTCATATCTGTAATCCTAGCACTTTGAGGGGCCAAGGTGGGGGGGATTGCTTGAGGCCAGGAGTTTGAGACCAACCTGGTCAACATAGCAAGACCCTGTTTCTATAAAATATTTAAAAATTAGCCAGGTGTGGTGGCATGCGCCTATAGTCCTAGCTACTTGAGAGGCTGAGACAGGAGGATTGCCTGACCCTAGGAGTTCAATGCTGCAGTGACCCATGATTTGTGCTACTGTACTCTAGCCTTGGCAACAGAGCAGGACACTGTCTCAAAAAAAAAAAAAAAAAAAATCAATCATTGGCAATGCACAATGGTGCACATCTGTAGTCCCAGCTATTCAAGAGGCCTCCAAAATCTATGTCCTTTATGCCCATTTCTTTCCATTTCTATTGCCACTGCACTAATCCAGACTATAATTAATTCCTCCCTGGACCATTGCAACAGCCTCCTGAAGTGGCTGCTTCCATTCAGTCTCACATTCAACAGATATTTTTTGAATGACTCCTATGTTCCACATGCTACTTTAGGTGCCGGGGTGATAGCGAACAAAGCAGAGTCCCTGCTGTCCTGGAGTTAAATGAACAAATGGTAAAAGCTATGAAGAAAACAAATAGGTTAAAGTGATAATTGGGTTGGGGAGCAACTTAACATTAGCTAGGGCTATTCAAGGGAAATTTGCCCTGAAGAAGTGACGCTTGAGCTTTGATTGGAATGATGACAAGGAGCCAGTCTTGTGACTCTGGAAGATGAACATGCCAGCAAGGGAATGGCAAGTGCAAAGGCCCCACAGGAAACACCGAATTAGAGCAGCAGAAGGCCGGTGTGGTGGTGGGGGTTAATCTGGGGGGAGGCTGGTAGAGTAGAATAACCTGTAGGGAGGCTGATAGGAGATGAAGTGAGGCTGGAGACTGAGCAGGGGAATTATAGACCATGGCAAAAAGTGGAAATCCAGTGGAAGGTTCTAAGTAAGGGGACAGAGTGGGGTAAAACAAACTGAGCTACATTTTTTAAAGATTTCTTTAATACTCTCTTCTCTAATTTTTTCTCTACAATGATCTTTCTATCATGAAAAAATAATTGTTTTATTTCCTTGTTAAGATCTTTGCCCATAGCTCTTAGACATAACTGGATTCCTCTCAGTTCTTCAAATACATCATGGCACATACTGTTCTCCCTGCCCAGAATGTCCTTCCTCATAGGGACCTCATTATTCAGTTCTTAAGTTGTTTACACTTCACTTCCTCGGGGAGTTTTCCTGAAGTCTATGAACCTTAGAGTAGATTAGGGCCCTCTGTAAGATACTCCCATTTTTCGTTGCCTGCCCTCTCCCTGCCAACACACATAACCACTTTTTTTGTTTGTTTGTTTCTGAGATGGAGTCTTGCTCTGCCGCCCAGGCTTGAGTGCAGTGCCGCAATCTCGACTCACTGCAACCTCCACCTCCTGGGTTCAAGCGATTCTTCTGTCTTAGCCTCCCAAGTAGCTGGAACCACAGGTGCGTGCCACCACACCTGGCTAATTTTTTGTATTTTTAGTAGAGACAGGGCTTCACCATGTTAGCCAGGATGGTCCTGATCTTCTGACTTCGTGATCCACTAGCCTTGACCTCCCAAAGTTCTGGGATTACAGGCGTGAGCCACTGCGCCCAGCCCATAACCACATTTTAATTTCATAGCATATAGCACACTTAAAAGCCAATAGAATGTTCTACCACCACCTGTGGAACTTACATACAACTGTAAGTTCCACAAGGCCAGGGATCATGTCTGGGTTCACTGAGGTATCCCCAGCTCCTGGCACAGAACCTGCACATATTAGGTGCTCAACAAATATTTGTTAACTGAGTATTTTTAATCTTCACAATAACACTAAAAGTTGGATATTATTATCACTACTTACAAAAGAAGAGACTACCCAAAGAGGGTTCCATGACTTTCCCAAGATCATATTAAACATTAATTTGCATACTTACAGTAAAACACAGTAGCTTATGTTGGGGTGTCAGACAAGCAAACCCTGCCTCAGCCCTTCCACCAACAGCTTTACCCTGAGATTATAGTTTAAGAGTGCCCTAAGCAAAGTTTCAGGATTGTGAAAGTGAACCAAGGGCCAACTTCAAGTTAAAACTTACTGCTATGGTTTGAATGTTTATCCTCTTGAAACTCAGGTTGAAATTGAATCCCAGTGCAACAGTATTAGGAAGTGGGCCTTCAAGAGGTGATTGGGTCATGAGCACTCAATCCTCTTGAATGTGTTAACGCATTAATGGATTAATGGGTTATCATGGAAATTGACTAGTTATAAATAAAGCCACTTTGGTTCTCTCTTGTGACCCCCTTTTGCCCTGTGATGCCTTCTGCCATGTTATGATGCAACAAAAAGGCCCTCACCAGATGTGGCCTCTCGACCTTGGACTTCCCAGCATCCAGAATTGTAAGAAATACAATTTTTTCTTTTTCTTTTTTTTTTTTTTTTTTTTGAGACGGAGTCTCGCTCTGTCGCCCAGGCTGGAGTGCAGTGGCTGGATCTCAGCTCACTGCAAGCTCTGCCTCCCGGGTTTACGCCATTCTCCTGCCTCAGCCTCCCGAGTAGCTGGGACTACAGGCGCCCGCCACCTCACCCGGCTAGTTTTTTGTATTTTTTTATTTTTTATTTTTTTAAATTTTTTTTATTTTTTAGTAGAGACGGGGTTTCACCATGTTAGCCAGGATGGTCTCGATCTCCTGACCTCATGATCCGCCCGCCTCGGCCTCCCAAAGTGCTGGGATTACAGGCTTGAGCCACCGCGCCCGGCCTCTTTTTTTTTTTTTTTTTTTGAGACAGAGTCTCACTCTGTTGCCCAGGCTGGAGTGCAGTGACGCTATCTCGGCTCACTGCAACCTCCACCTCCCAGGTTCAAGTGATTCTCCTACCTCAGCCTCGTAAGTAGCTGGGATTACAGATGTGTGCCATCATGCCTGGCTAGTTTTTGTATTTTTAGTAGAGACAGGGTTTCACTATACTGGCCAGGCTGGTCTCAAACTCCTGACCTCAAGTGATCTGCTTGCGCTGGCCTCCCAAAGTGCTGGGATTACAGGCATGAGGCACTGTACCTGGTCAAATGCACCCTTTTATTGCCTATACAGGGCAGATAGCTCTCCCTGCCATCCCCCAACTGGATGTGCTACTACCAAGGTCCAAGTTGGTTAGGGGCAGGTCTCCTGACTCCTACATTTCTTCTTCTTCTTCCTCTTCTTCTTCTTCTTCTTCTTCTTCTTCTTTCTTCTTCTTCTTCTTCTTCTTCTTCTTCTTCTTCTTCTTCTTCTCTTCTTCTGGATTCTTCTTCGGCTTTCCTTCTTCTTTTCTTCTCTTCTTCTTCGTCTCTTCTTCGGCTGCTTCTCGTTTCTTCTTCTTCTTCTTAATTTCTCTCTTCTTCTTCTTCTTTCTTCTCTTCTTCCTCCTTGCCGTCCTCTTCGTACTTCCTCTTTCATCCCCCCTCTCTTCTCTTTTCTTCGAGCTTTTCTTCTTCTTCTTCTTCTTCTTTCTGCTTCTTCTCTTCTTCTTCTCTTCTTCTTCTTCCTCTTCTTCCTCTTCCTCTTCTTCCTCCTCTTCTTCCTCCTCTTCTTCTTCTTCATTACCCAGTCTTAGGTTTCTATTATAGCAACAGAAAGCAGACTGACACTGTCATGACACGTCCTTTATGAACTTCATCCCAATCTCCATATCTATTCTATGGGTTTTGTGTCAAGTTTTTAGAATGTACTAAGTCCTTCAAGATGAGAAAGCAGAGAGAATATGTAGCAAGTTCTAGACCCACAGATGATTTATAAACATTGATACACTGTTGAATGAAATTACTAGAGTACCCTTGAAAAGTTTGCATTATTAGAAATTTTCAGAATAAGGCTAGGCACAGTGGCTCACGCCTGTAATCCCAGCACTCTGGGAGGCCAAGTCTGGTGGATCACCTGAGGTTGGGAGTTCAAAATCAGCCTGGTCAACAGGGTGAAACCCCATCTCTACTAAAAATACAAAAATCAACCGGGCGTGGTGGTGCACATTTGTATCCTACCTACTCAGGAGGCTGAGGCAGGAGAATCGCTTGAACCCGGAAGACAGAGGTTGCAGTGAGCCTAGATCATGCCAATGCACTCCAGCCTGGGCAATAGAGTGAGACTCCGTCTCAAAAAAAAAAAAAAAAGGAAATTTTTGGAATAAATTTCAATTGCTCTTTTCCAAATACATTACTTTTGGCTCCTTTCTGAATGCTAATGGTAATGTTATGTACTCGTATATGTTGGTATTGGAAGTGGGTTATAGTGAGGTGCCCCCCAAGAGCTCAGAAATAAGTTGCTCCTGTGGGAGTTAAGTAAGTAAAATCCACTCTCCTACTGAATACTACTAATTGTATAGTGGAGTAAAATTAAAGGACTTTTAATAAATGCATGGATGAAACAATGCTGTAAAAGAAGTCAGGAGGAGGGACTTGTCCTACCATATATTAAGGTATAGTATAAAGCTGCAATAAACAGAATAGGGCATTGGCATAAGAATGGAAAGAATTATAGAACATAATAGAGAGTTTCTAGCCTGGGCAACATAGTGAGACCACATCTCTACAAAAAAAATAAAAATTAACTGGGTGCAGTGGCACACACCTGTGGTCCCAGCTACTCAGGAGGCTGAGGTGGGAGGATCACTTGAGCCCAGGAGGTTGAGGCCACAGTGAGCTGTGTTCACACCATCACTCTCCAGCCTGGGTGACAGAGCAAGATCCTGTCTCAAAAAACAAAAAATCCCGAATAGTCCAAAAAACATACCAAAGCATAAAGTTTGGGAATTAAGAATGTAAAACTTCTTTACTGCAAACAATGCCTGAACAAGGATAAAGTCAACAAACCAGGTGGAAATAATTGCAATATATTGGATAAACAAAAAGTTTATATACCTAATATACAGAGAGTTCTAATAACCTGTAAGAAAAAGACAAGCACCTTAATAGAAAAATAGACAAAGAACAATTCACAAAAGAAGCTGTACAGATGGCCAGTTAGCATATTAAAAGATGTTCAGTTTAACTTGTAATCAAAGAAATGCAAATTAAAACACGGTTGTTTTTCACCTCATTGCTAAGGACAAGTATTGATAATATCTAAGGTTGCTGAGAGTATGGAGAAATAGACATCTTCATTCTCTGTGTTGGGTATAAATTGGTACTACCTCTCTGGAGGATGTTTGTCAGTATGTATTTTAAATGTGATTATTTTTTGACCCAGAAACTCCATTTAGACCAGTATGACACAGATTTTATTGTACATATGAATCACCTGAGGGTCTTGTTAAACTACTGATTCTGACTAAGTAGGTCCGAGGTGGGGCCCAAGCTCCTGCAGGTCTAACAAACTCTCAGGTGGTTCTGATGACGCTGGTCCATGGACCACACTTTGAGTAGAGAGGATTTAGAGAACTTTATACCCTGATTGCACATTAGAACCATCTGAGGCATTTAAAAAAAAATACTGATGCTCAAGCCTTACTCCCAAATTATTTGATTCATTTTGTCTGAGGTGGAGCATGGGCTTTGAAAGATCTCCAGTTGATTCTAATGTGCAGCCAGGATTTAGAGCTATTGTCCTGAGGAGAAAATTGAACTATACACAAATATATATTTATAGAAATGTATGTTTATTGCAACATTATTTATAATATTGAAAAATTAGAAACAACCCAAATGAGGTGGGCTACTCAGTAGGCTGAGGCAGGAGAATCACTTGAGCTCAGAAGCTTTGAGGCTTTCGTGTGCTGTGCTCAGGCCTGTGAGTAGACACTGCACTGCAGCCTGGGCACCATAGCAAGAAAAAAAAGAAACAACCTAACGTCCAGCAGTAAAGGACTCATTTAAAACATTCTGGAACAACCATAAGTAGGTTAATTAGAAATTACATCATAGATATAGATTTATTGACAGAAAGGTATTCATAACATGTTATGGAATAATGCTACTACTAGGATGCTGGGAAGTTTATAATAGGACTATGTAAATTTATAAATAAATGTCTACATATGGTAAATGCATAGAAAGATATGTGGAAAGATGCTTATTAAAATAGTAAAGGGGTCCTCTTAGGTGATTTCAACTTTTTATAATTATAAAGCTGTTTTCTAATTTTTAAAACTATTTATTTATTTATTTATTTATTTATTTATTTATTTATTTGATAGAGATGGGGGGGGGGGGGTTCTCACCATGTTGCCCAGGCTGGTCTCGAACTCTTGAGCTAAAGTGATCCGCCCACCTCAGCCTCCCAAAGTGTTGAGGTTACAGGCTGGGCCACCGCACCTAGCCAAAGCTGTTTTCATTTTGGGGAATAGAAAGGGTTTAGAAATACTTAAAACTGGCTGGGCACTGTGGCTCACACCTGTAATCCCAGCACTTTAGGAGGCCAAGGTGGGTGGATTATCTAAGGTCAGGAGTTTGACACGAGCCTGACTAACATGGTGAAACTCCATCTCTACTAAAATACAAGAAAATTAGCTAGGCATGGTGGTACGCGCCTGTAATCCCAGCTACTTGGGAGGCTGAGGCAGGAGAATCGCTTGAACCCAGGAGGCAGAGGTTGCAGTGAGCTGAATCGTGCCACTGCACTCCAGCCTGGGCGACAGAGTGAGACTCCATCTCAAAAAAAAAAAAAAAAAGGAAAAAGAAATACTTATAACTTAGGCCAAGTGCAGTGGTTTACACCTGTAATCCCAGCACTTTGGGAGGCTGAGGTGGGTGGATCACTTGAGGTCAAGAGTTTGAGACTAGCTTGGTCAACATGGCGAAATCCCATCTCTACTAAAAATAACAAAAATTAGCCAGGCATGGTGGTGTGTGCCTGTAATCCCAGCTACCTGGGAGGCTAAGGCATGAAAATTGCTTGAACTCAGGAGGTGGAGGCTGCAGTGAGCCAAGATCGTGTCACTGCACTATAGCCTGGACAACAGAGCAAGATTCTGTCTAAACAAAAATAAAATATTTAAAACGTAAATCAACGGGAGGCAGGACTAGAATATCACAATTAATAGCTAAACCTAATCAATTTTATTATAGCTCATTTGAGGAAAAACTGTTAACAGAAGAGAATGGGTCAGTGTAGAGCATAGAAAAATGAAGCTGGGGCCAGGCGCAGTGGCTCATCCCTGTAATCTCAACACTTTGGGAGGCCAAGGCGGGCAGATCGCCTGAGGTCGGGAGTTTGAGACCAGCCTGACCAACATGGAGAAACCTCGTCTCTACTAAAAATACAAAAAATTAGCCAGGCATGGTGGCAGGTACCTGTAATCCCAGCTACTCAGGAGGCTGAGGCAGGAGAATTGCGTGAACCCGGGAGGCAGAGGTTGCAGTGAGCCAAGATCGCGGAGTTTATTTGAAACTCCATCTCAAATAAAGAAACAAACAAAAAAAGAAATAAGAAAAATAAAATGCACATGTACCCTAGAACTTAAAGTATAATAAAATAAATAAATAAATAAATATAAAAAAAATAAAAAAAAGAAATAAAAAAAATGAAGCTGACCATCCTATAATCTCAATGACCCTTCAGAGTTCATAATAGAATATTGAATATGGCAGAGTCTATGTCTCAAAGAGAGAGTGAGAGAAAGAGCATGTGAAAGGGAGAGAAGTTGACAGAGTCTCCTCCAAAATGGTCATCCAAATTGGAAAGTCACTCTTCAAGAGAGAACCAGAGTCCAGCTGATTGGATAGGTGACAGGATCACGAAAAAGGACGTTAACATTTGTTGTGTGACACCCATGTACCAGGCAGTGGTTTCCAGGTGAAGAAACCAAGTCCCAGGGAAGTCAGGTAATTTCTCCTAGGTACATCACTAGTCATTTATGATGAAAACCAATGACTAACTCCAAATTCCTCCTCCCTCCCTCCCTCCCTTCCTTCCTTTCTTTCTGATGGAGTCTTGCTCTGTTGCCCAGGCTGGAGTGCAGTGGCACAATCTCAGCTCCACCTCCCAGGTTCCAGCGAGTCTCCTGCCTCAGCCTCGGGGGTAGCTGGGATTACAGGCACGCACCACCACGCCTGGCTAATATTCATATTTTTAGTAGAGTCAGGGTTTCACCATGTTGGCCAGGCTGGTCTCAAACTCCTGACCTCAGATAATCCGCCCGCCTCAGCCTCCCAAAGTGCTGGGATTACAAGCGTGAGCCACTGCACCCAGCCCAAATCCCTTTTATTTTGTTTTTATTTATATATATATTTTTTGAGATGGAGTTTTGCTCTTGTCACCCAGGCTGGAGTGCAATGGTGCAATCTCAACTCACTGCAACCTCCACCTCCCGGGTTCAAGCGATTCTCCTGCCTCAGCCTCCCGAGTAGCTGGGATTACAGGCACCTGCCACCATGCCTGGCTAATTTTTTGTATTTTTAGTAAAGACGGGGTTTCACCTTGCTGGCCAGGCTGGCCTCAAACTCCTGACCTCAGGCGATCCACCCGCCTCAGTCTCCCAAAGTGGTGGTATTATAGGCGTGAGCCACCTTGCCCGGCCCCAAATCACTTTTATTTATTTATTTATTTATTTATTTATTTATTTATTTATTTATTTATTTATTTGAGATGGAGTTTCACTCTTATTGCCCGGGCTGGAGTGCAATGGCGCAATCTTTACTTAATGAAACTTCCGCCTCCCGGGTTCAAGCGATTCTCCTGCCTCAGCCTCCCAAGTAGCTGGGATTACAGGCATGTGCCACAACACCCAGCTAATTTTGTATTTTTAGTAGAGATGGGGTTTCACTATGTTGGTCAGGCCGTCTCAGACTCGTGACCTCAGGTGATCCACCCACCTCGGCCTCCCAAAAGTGTTGGGATTACAGGTATGAGCCACTGCACCTGGCAAATCCCTTTATTAATAAAACACCAAACTCTCCTGGACCAAGAATGTGAGAATTTTATTATTTGAGCAACCTGGATTTTTACCCCAGGAGCAATGAAACCATCCATGAGACCTGGAAAAAGCTGAAGCTCTTTCTTTTTTCTTTTTTTTTTTTTTTTTTTACTTGTATACAGTACAGTTTCAAACAAAATTGGGGCAACTTTGTACTTTGTACCTTATTAAAACTGGGGCTTACACAGTGTGTTTGGTTTGACCTTGTCTTCGTAGGATCTTCTGGCTGATTCCTTCTCTGGATGAGTCCCTGAGAATTTCTAGAATCTGGTGAGAGTAAAGGAGGGTCTGGAGCCTTCTCTATATACAAGGAAATCCCAGTTTTGTTAAAAACTTGCCAAAGGCTTGGTGATATAACTCCAAAGAGAAATCCACAGATTCCTTTCAGGTACTTCTTTGGGATTCTGTAAAGAATTGTGACTGTACACTAGGATGTTTAATAGGAAGGAAACTCCTTCCTTTATGACATCACCAGACAGAGAGGTAGCTAAGGGGACTAGTTGAGACACTCTTAGAACAACAGCCACTTTTGTGGGAGCCCAAGAACAGCAGCTTTAAAACAGGGTAAATATTCAGGCATCATTAGGATCCTGAATACAAGCGAGCCAGTAAAATATAGGATCTACTCAGAACGGCACAATCTATCAGATGGTCAAGACAAATAAACCTGGGGCCAAGGTAGCAGTTTCAGCACAGAGAGAGTCTGAGGTTACTACTAACACATCCCCTCAGCGGGGACATGGGTACATTCTTGCCTCAAGCCATCGAAGTGCTGCAGTCTCCCTGAACCCTTCTCACCGAAGATCAGAAGCTGGATATCCCACCACTCCCCATGGGGCATCAGACTATCCTCGATCTGTCTCTCTCCAGTCAGGGCCTGGACACTATGCGGTACCCACTCCTCGGGTAACCGAGACTGGGCCAAGAACAGAATCATCCCGCCATTCCTCTCCTCCTAGAAAGAACCAGCAAACTCAGACACTGGCTTCCCATGCTTCAAGCAGACTACGGAATGTTAGTCCACCTGGAGAGGAAGCAGCACGAAGAGGCGGTGAGAGCAAGTCAGGGCGCGAGGTCAGCCATCATGCCTCATCAATCCCAGATGCCAAATCTACTCGTCGGTTGAGTTTTCAAGATCAGAAGGATAACTTACAATCACAAATCTTACAAGATGACCCACCATCCAAGGTCCAGAACCCCCAAGGAGTCAGAGTTCCCCGTAGGATTTTGACTTACCCAAAGGATGAAGCAGTACAAACTGAGCCCATCCAAAGGATTACGACTGCTGGCAAGATCAGATCTCCAAGGAGTCCCTCTCTCCCAGAGCACAGAAGCAGCTGTGTCTCTGCAGACTATCAGACAGCCCAGAGAAAGGTCCCTGTAGAAGAATCAGAAACAGGTCCTTACAGTTCAATTCCTTCAAAACCCAAGGCCTTGTATAGGAGTATGAACTTGGACTCATCGTTCAAACTCTCTGTCCTTAAAGATTCCGATGGTGTACACCGAGTTTCTGCACGGGTAGACCCTGAGTCTCTTCACAAGTATTCTGTCTATCCTGAAACCAAGCCCTCCGCAAAGGTCTTAGTATCATCACAGGTGGAGTCCAACATGAAGGCCCCAATCCGAGGAAACAACGAGGTTGGCCGCAGGGTCACCATCTCCCCAGGGGTACAGTCAGTAGAGCCAACTCACCGTGTGACAGCTCAATCAGTGTCTGAGGGCTCCCACAAGTCATCCATGTTTGTCACTCCAGAGCCCATCTATAAACAGCAAACCCCAAAACCCCCAGAAACTACCTACATGTCCCAAGGACCTACACCCAAGTATCCAGAACGCTCGCAAAAGCCCTCCATCCATGCAGAACTGGAACTGACCCCTCGGCCCTTGCCTCCTCGGTCCTTACCTAGGTACGGACCTGACTCCTCATGGTGGCCCTTGCTGAATCCTGAAGTTGAAACACCCCAAAGCCAGCCGACAACACCTGATTTTGAGCTTAAGTGTTCTCCTTCCCTAGATCCTTTATTGTCCGGTTTTAAAATAGACTCTAGCCCTTTCTGTGAGGATCTGAAGTTCCAGAGAGAGAAGGCAAGCCTATCACCACTAAAGGAGTTTCCAAGTTGGGCACCACTGGATAAAGTGCCACAGACCCCCAAGCACACCTGCAAACAACCCATTCAAAGGTTTAGTGCTTTCTTCCTAGGTATGTGAAGAAGCAGACTGCCCAGGTGCAGCCCCAATTTAGTGAGATGGGATGTTGGGGTGGGCAGGAAAGACCACCTCTTCATTCTGGGAATAAGGGCTACTCTCCTGCCAGTGCCAAAGCTAGTCCTATCCTTGAGCCTATTGCTCCATTCCTTCCCTGCCAGCTTCTCTGTGCTCCAAGCTAATGACATTGATGATGATGCTTGGGCCGGGCGACAGGCATTGACTCCTCCAGGCAACACTGCTTACCTTTTCAATTGAAGGTAGTAGAGAGGGCTTGCAGGGTTGAAAGCTGCTTCCTGAATGGGGATGAAGAACTGAGCTGGGGTGAGGGCTGGTAAGGGCTGTTAAATAGAATAAGGGCCTCAGGTAAATACTCTGGCTACAAAGTGGAGAGGGTGGGGTGCAGATGAGCTGGGATTCCAGGAGGGGAAAGGCATTCACAGTGGCACAGAGAGAGGGTGTAAAAAAGGGAAAGGGAGAATGGGAATATAATATATAGTCCTAGGCTGGAGGAGCTTCTTGGAGAGGACCAAGGGCTGAGGGCACCTTTGGGTGGAGAAATGTGGAGCTAGAAAGGGAGCTGCAAGTAGTGGAGGGTGGGATGTGCATCCCACAGAGAGAAGAAAAGCAACCATCTTTCTGTTACTTTCAGATATCTCTGAGGAAATGTGCAGTCGTGTCATCTGGTGGCTGAAAGGTCTGTGCTTTTCCCTCCTATGGGTCCACTGTGGGAGCTTGGGGGATGGGAGGACAGGTGAGGAGTGGCATCTATGTATCTACACAGTTGGGTCGTTTAAGAGATAAATGCTTGGATTTTGGCCTGAAGAAGCAGAGGAACTTCTCATCTTGCTGAAAATTTCACCATTAGAGTCATTTCTTTGGGGCTTGGAATCTTTTCCATTTTCAAGAGTCTCCTTTTAACAGGAAGTTACTTCTGGAATGGAGAATAATTTAAGCCTCATGGCCTTTTCAGCTTAGTTGGTCACCTATCACATGATTTAAAAAAAATACACCAAAGCAAACCGCCTGCTTCACAGTCTTGCTCAGAGTTGACTTCACCCTAATTCAAGCTGGGGACTCTTCTCATGTGTTTCTCTGGTTCCTCAGAACCCTCCTCATGCCCCCACTCTACCACCTGGAGTACTGATTGGTGCTGCCCAGGCAGGATCTTCAGAGATGTCTGGGCCTCCCCCTTGAGGCTGTCAGTGTGTCTTGCAGCTCTAGAATTCTTAAGAGAAGTGTCCCCAGACTTTGTGACCCTCCGTTCCCTTTATACTTTTGGCTTCTCTGGGGGCAGGGGAGGGTGGGGACCAGACCTCAAGGAGTAAATCTTGGCAGCAGGGACCTCTTGCTGTGAGCATTGTGGCCCAAAATATACTCCAGCCCTATGAGCATGACAGAGGCCAGGGCTATGGATAAAGCAGTTCCTGGGGAGGAGAGAGCCCTAGGAATGCCATCCAGTTCCAACCAGCATGAGCCCTCCTAGTGATGGTCAGCAAAGAGCAGACAAGAGCAGTCCTCCTCAGAGGGAGCAAAGCTCTATAGAGTAGGGGCACAGTAAAGTACGAACTCGAGTTATCTAACTGGATTTGGGCCCTGGGTCCACTATTTTCTGACTGTGACCTTGGGTAAGTTATTTTACCTCTCCAAGCATCAGTTTCCTCTTCTGTTAATGAGAATAATGGCTCCCTCTTAGGGTTATTGTGAGGATTATTACAAGCTATTACCGAAAAAACACTTAGCACGGTGCTTGGCAACAGTGAGCATTCAGTAAATACTAGCTGCTGTTATTTGGGCCACTTGCACTAGGAAGGGATTGGGCCAGGTTTGCCCAAGTCCACTGGGCATCTTTAGTAAATTTCTCTTTTTCCTCTCCTATTGGCACTCTCTGAATTCCATTTGCTGCCCCCTGGGAATGCCTGGCTTCTACTCTGTTATGACAGATGAGGAGGTAAGAATGCCCCTGGGAGGTTACTCCTAGTGTTCGTGGGCCCACCCCACAATCCAAATCTATCTCCTGTCCTGTAATGGGAATAGGCATGGAGGGAGACAGAGCTGCTCCCTATGGTTGAGCAGATTGTTCACTGCACAAGAGCACTCGGTAGAGGGGGTAAGTGGGGGGCCGAAATCTAACCTGTGTTCCATTTGCCAAGCTGTGCACCTGTGGGGCTGCATCTCCCCAGAGGGGGATTTGCACAAAAGCACTGTATGAGCTAGTTGCAGTCCTAGAAAGAACAGACCTTTTGGCAGATGATGAATCTTGCCAAGTGCTCTGTGGGAAGGCTGTCTAGGTAGCCGTTGGATCAGTCCCCACCTGGTTCTCCTCTTTTCAGCCTGGGGCATTCTAGAAAAGGGTCGCTTTTTTGGGTTACACACTATTTGGGTCCTCAACTTGGAAAAACTCAAGGTGGACTCTGCTCTCAGCAGTCCTGTGTCCTTATTTGGGCAGTGTCCTGATTTCACTGCATTGTTCCCATAAGTACTTTGGCTATTCTTGGCCCATGTTTGATAAGATGGTCAAAGCTCTTCCTATTTCCATTATTTTCTCTTGCCGTATTTCTCTATTACCCAAAGCCTAGCAATGGCCTCTAATGGGTTCCATTCATGGGCTAACTCAGGATGGACAGTTGGCCACAGATAGAAAACAAATGAGTGCATAATGGGGGTCAGCCTAAGCTCAGATAATGGAACAGCTGAAGGGGAGGTGACCAGAAACAAGGCTGCCACCTCCCACTGCCATGGGTTCTTATCCAACCCTGAGCTCAGCTGTAGGTGGGAGTGGCTACTTTCAGAGATTATCTCCATGCAAGACAGTAAGTCCCTCCCTCCCTTTCTCCCTTCCTTCTTTCCTTCGTTCCTCCCTCCCTTCTTTCAATGAACAATTTTTATTCAGATGCCTAGCACTCTACTAGGCACTTTTAGGGGAAGCATTGAAGTTTCACAGCACACATGTTCCTTGGCCTTGAGAAACTTGCCATGATATGGTTGGGGAGATAGAACACAAACAGGAAACATTTAAACAACAATATGAAATAGTTGGTGCTGAAATGTCAAAATAGATGGAACAGACTGAGTAAGTGCTCTTGGAGGGTCTTAGGAGAGAGAGAGTTCACAGGGATATGGGTAGGGGGTCAGGTTATGCCCTCCTTCCCAAAGCCAAGGGATGGTGGTGTCTTAGCTAGCCTTTTGCTCACCCCTAGATGCAAATCTGTACCTTTGGGAAGGGGTTAATATTTTCCTTCAGTCAAGATTTGATGTTTTTGACTGAGCAAACTCCTCCCTGTTCTCCCCCACCCTCACCCCCTTTTTCTGTGCATCATGTTTTAGTTTAGTAAGTCAAAAGCCTTGGCAACAGGATGGCTCCTTCCTAAAATAGCTCTTATCCTGTCTCAATAATTACAGCTCTCCAGCCCTGTTCAGCAACAGAGCTGCTCCCCAGAAGCCGAGAAGAGAAGGCTCCCAGGCAGCTGGGCTGCTGGTCTTCTCTGACATTCTGGAGGTAGGATGGCATGGAGGTGGGCCAGGTACTCTCTAATGCATGAGAGAGCTAGGCTCTCCCCAGCCTGTCCCCCAGCCAGCATGGCCCCATGCAGCCTCAGGATGGAGATGCTGTGGTGCTGGTGTCCAAGGCCTCTGATTCCTCTGATCTGGGAATGGTTGACCATAGAGTCTGTTCCAGATTCCATTCCTGGCAAAGATTCTCTGGTGGCCTGGCCACGACGCCTGGCTTGTGGAAGGCATCATGTTTGTTGTTGAGCTTCACAAGCTTCTCTGGGTGAACAGCTGGGGATGGCACCTGATTCAGCCCATCTCTTTCTCGTAAGTGTCAGTCCCTTCCCAAATGGCCCTTCAAGGCCCTTTTGTCTAAGGAATGGGGTGGACAGATGCTTCTCATCCTTGGATTGGGACATTAGGGGCTGGAGTCTCCCCAGAGGAGTTTGTGCTGGACTGAGGGAAGCATTCCTGATGGAGTTTTTTTGGGATCAGAACTAGCAAAAGCTCAACAGGAAGGTCCTGAGGGTGCCCTAATGGGTCACTGGAGGCTGTCTTCTCACATAGCCCTAGGGAGTTCCTGAAAATAAAGCAGTTCTGATGGGAGGGACTGCAATGCCTTTGATGGACAGGGTGTGTTAGCCCCAAGATCCTGTGTCCTCAAGGCATCTGACCTACTCATCCTTAAATGTGACTTCTCAGGCTGTCATAGGGCAAGGTGGTTTACTCTCTGCTCTATCAATTATGCAAGAAACCAACTCTGGAAAATAGGCCAGGAATCAGAGGAGGCCATCTCATTGATACTTAAGGCAAAACTCAGTGTCTTTTGGATGACATGTCATGTGACCCCTGAGGGATAGGATGATTAGTCTCCTGTTGGCTTCTGAATCACAGGGACATTTTGCTCAGGTCGGCTTCCTTTACAAAGAGAAATCCAAAGCCTTTGAGGAACTCAAAGAGAATCGTTGAAAGAATGGAGCAGAACTGCTGAAAATGGGGCAAGGCATCTTGGGAGGCTTTTTTTTTTTTTGAGACGGAGTCTCACTCTGTCGCCCAGGCTGGAGTGCAGTGGCATGATCTCGGCTCACTGCAACCCATGCCTCCCGGGTTCAAATGATTCTTCTGCCTCAGCCTCCTGAGTAGCTGGGATTATAGGCACCCACCACCACGCCCAGCTAGTTTTTGTATTTTTAGTAGAGATGGGGTTTCACCAAATTGGTCAGGCTGGTCTCAAACTCCTGACTTTGTGATCCACCCGCCTCAGCCTCCCAAAGTGCTGATATTACAGGCATGAGTCCCCACGCCCGGCCTTGGGAGGATTTTTATAGCAGTTTGACCATTGTTCCACAGCTTCTTAGGAAGCAAGCATCTTACCCCGTCAGATGGCACTCTGTTCATTTCCAGCTACCATGGGCAGCCAATTCCAGAGCAGGATGGAAGGCTGGTGACCTCTGGCTAAAACTTGCTAATTTGGGGACAGGCTAAGTTGACCAGCTTATCAGGGTTTGCCTGGGACTTTGCTGGTTTTAGCACTGAAAGTCCCATGTCTCAAGAACCCCCTCAGTCCTGGGCAGACCGGGACAGTTGGTCACCTAGTACAAGCTGTGGTGCAGTCTGCCTGGAAGCACAGAGTGAGGGGACAATGTCCTGGCTTCACAGTGATACATGGGCAGGTTACTCCCTCTGCCTATAAAATGGGGGCAGGAAAATACGATGCTTTTCTCTCCAACTTGATAGCAGAGCTGAGGCCAGACTCCCTTAGTTCTTTGTTTTGCCCAGAATAATCCCACATAGGGAAGAATCTGCCACATCCATCGTGGACTTTTTGGTGTATTTTCAGAAGCTGTGTGGTGACTGGAACCAATCTCCAACATCACATCTTTCTGCAGAGTAGTTTGGTGCTGTTTGAAATGGTGGATTTTCCAAGTAACAGAACCAATGGGCCTGGGTAGAGTAGGGAGCTTGGCTTCACAGGCCAGGGTGCATACTCGGGTGAGGAAGTAAATCTGTAACCGAGGAGCCACCCTGACAGGTGCTCAGCCAGAGGCAGGCTGTCCTGAGAAGCAGAAATGGCCGTGTCCCCTCACCCTCCTCTGCTCAGCTGCCTTTGACTCAGCTGCTGTTAGGGGAGCAGCAGGAGACAGCTGCACCTTGAAGGCTGAATGAAGCCTGGAGGAGGGGGACAGAATGTGAGGCAGTTCCTGAGGGAAGCTCAGGCTGACACTGTGGGTGTCGCTTCCTTGGCACACCCACTGCCGGCAAAGCCATCTAGTTCCAGGGGTCTCCACAGTGGCTGTTTCCGGGAATTTGGGTCAGTAGGTCTGAGACCAAGCACTAGCTTTCTAGAGATGGTGTCTAGCTGGAGAAGCTGACTCCACAGATGGTGGTGGCTTGGTCATTCCAATGTCACTTTAATTTAAGGCATTACTCTGGTATTCTCTGTCCTCCCATCTCTCTACACCTATTACATATGCACACTCCAAATCCTTTGGAGGGAAGGCATTTGAAACAGTCACAGTTGACAGTTACTGGTTTGATGTTGATAATTTTCTTATAGTGGAGATAATAGCTACCATTCATTTAGTGATCACGTTAAGTGCATTTAGTGGGTTTTCATAGTAACCTATGAGTGGATTTATTCTCCCTATTTCACAGATGAAGAAACTGAGGCTCAGAGTTTGTTCATCAAAGCTGGAAGCATTTTAAGGAGCAGTCTGTCCCAGGGAGTCAACTATATGGTATAGAAACCCTTCTTCTGGCCGGGCGTGGTGGCTCAAGCCTGTAATCCCAGCACTTTGGGAGGCCGAGACGGGCAGATCATGAGGTCAGGAGATCGAGACCATCCTGGCTAACATGGTGAAACCCCGTCTCTACTAAAAAATACAAAAAGCTAGCCGGGCAAGGTGGCGGGCGCCTGTAGTCCCAGCTACTCGGGAGGCTAAGGCAGGAGAATAGCGTAAACCCAGGAGGCGGAGCTTGCAGTGAGCTGAGATCCGGCCACTGCACTCCAGCCTGGGCAACAGAGCGAGACTCCGTCTCAAAAAAAAAAAAGAAACCCTTCTTCTATAGCCACGTCTCCCTGGAAAATACTTCTCAACATTTCAGCAGCACCTTTAGATATCAAGAATAGTAAAGGAAAAGGTTTTAGTGGGAGTAACATCTGTGTCTTTGCATGTGAACCATGAGGCTGGGAGGTGGGTGTGAGCTTGTGAGCAGCCAGGATGAAGGGCAAGTGAAGGGTCAATGAAGCCCAGAGCCTCAAGGCTTGTCTGGGCTCTAAAATCAGAATGGAAAACTAATCAATGAGTCCTTTTAGTCAATCCATATTGATCAGCCATCTCCTGGGGGCAGAGGCCTGGACACCCAGACAAACATCACATCACATGTTTGCTGATTTGAAGTGAGCAGAGGTTAAAAGAGAAGACATACTCCCTGCCCTTGAGGAGCTTGTGGTTAATTTGGTAGAGAAAAGTATACAGCTGGGTCACTTGAAAGGGTATAGACATCAAAGGACAAAGCAAAGTCCAATGAAATGAGTCAGCAAAGCTTCCAGCATGGAGGCATATGGAGGGTAAAAGCCAGGGAGAGACAGATATTGGCACAGTATAGTGAAGACTTTGGTAACTTGGCTGCCCAAAGGTTGAAGGGCAGTTGTTTAGAATCAGTGAGTTTTTGGCCGTTGGAGGTAGGTATTTGAGCAGAGGCTGGGGAAGGCAGGGGAGCCTTCAGACATCCGGTGAGTAGTCACATTAGGAGGTTTGTAAGTCCTTTCCAACCCTGAGCTCCTATGGCCCTGCCCTGCTCACGGAGGGTGTCGGAAGGACTGTCTGGCTTCTAGCACCCCACCAGCTCCGGAACTGCCCCTCTTTGCAGTCATTTGGCAGGTGCCAGGAAATGCAGTGTTCCCCAGCCTTGCCACCCACACCTTATGCCTGCCTCCAGGATCACGGGAAACGTGGCAGCAGCTGGGGGAAGATTTGGGCTTAATGTATTTTGGTTTATTGCCTTTGTCCACCACAGACCTTGTTGGACAGACTTGCTGAGGTTTCCTTGAAAGACACAACCCATTGATAGCCTTTGGTCCGAGGGCTCTCTGACTGTATCATCAGTGACTCATATATCTCACTGGGGAAGGGATGTATGATTAGTTCTTGCACCACTTTGGGGAAACTTAGCTACTGAGAGGCAGAAGTGGCCATTGCTAGTCATGCAGATCTGAAATCCTGATTTCCTGTGGTAATTGCTATTTATTATCAGCTTTGAACCTAGGCCCTGGGATGGCCCACATGCAGCCTCCTTGCTTAGGTCCTGTGCCACACAACCTGCACCTATGGGTGGGCAGGAAAGACCTAGTGGAGGGGGCCAGGACATACCATGTTGGCCTGACCTAAGCAATGGAGCCCAGGACAGCAGGCTAGAGCTATGGTGACTGAGCTGAGTTTCCCAGCTAGACACTCCCCTAGACACTTGGCTCAGATACTGTGCCCTAGCAGTGCCTGGGGAGCTGTACTCTAGTCAAGGCCATCAATGCTTGGTGGGATATTGAATTTTGAGGGAGAGCCAGTGCTCCAAGAGCTGAGCCATGCTGAAGCAGAGTTGGCCAGGCCACCTGCTGGCTGGAGATGAGGAAGAGCACTCGGTAAATTGCCAGTGACTCATGCAAGGGCTGCTGTATTAGACCCTGACTCCCTCACACAGAATGTAAGAGCTAGAGTTGGGAGAAGTCCAGTCTTCTCTTTCAGTGGGGGAAACAGAGGCCCAGAGGGGGCAAGGGACTTTCAGGCAGTGAGATAGCCAAGTTAGCATAGGACTTGTGGCCAGGCCAAGTTCTCTCAGAGTCCTCCAAATGTTGTGGTAGGTTAGCATGCAGGGCTTGTGCAGGGGGGATGGCTCAAAGTCAGTCTTCAGCTTTTATTTCACCCAGCATGCCTCATGTTAGGCCTGTGGTACAGTGATTAGAAAGAGATTAGACCCCAATATTCTTGGCTTAGAGCTAAGTTCCGTGGTCCCAGGACTTGCTTGGGGCCTCACTGTCCTCAAGGCAAGCTGGTACCAACCTTCCTCAGGACACACAGGGCCCTTTGGAGCCTGGGCAGCAGGTGCCAGAGAAGAACTGGGATTCCAGCCACAGCTGAGGATGAGCTGGCTGGGCTGCCTTTTGCGATGTGTCTGTGTCCACACTTGGAATTCAGCTGAGACCAGGGGAAGGGGCATGTTATAATAGAGGAAAGTAAGGGTTTCTGCTGGGTCCTGTCTTCCCTGATGTAGGCTTTCTCCTCTCCCCAGGCTACAGGACTCTGGAAGCATGTAAGAGGTATTCTTAGAGTGCATACATGAGTACTGGAGGCCCAGGGCTTTGAACAGTGGGGCTTTGTATAGCCCAAGCTTGACATTTGGGGCTGATGGTAGCAGCAGCTGCTGCTTCTGCAGACTTCCAACTGCCATTGGTTTCTCTCTTTATGTCTTTGTTTTCCTGAGTACAGCTTCGGATCCTCTGATCTACCCCAGGCCTTTTTCAGGAGCCTCTCTTTACCTTTAGAGGTTCCCTTTCAGGGGAGCCAAGCTGCTGCCCCCATTCTATACATCCTCCCCCTTTTCTCAGATCCTGGGCCCTCTCCTGAATCACTGCATGGCCAACCTTTCTCCAGCACCTCCTGCTGCTGCCTATTCTCTTATCTTCCTCCAAGGCCTATAGTAGCATACAGCATATCCTCCTTCCCCCACTGCATCTACTTTTAGAAGGCTAGAGCTGCAAGGAAGCTTAGAAATCATCTAGTTTAATCCCCTCATTTTCAGGTATGGAAACTGAGACTTATGGGTGAAGCAAGCCCACCCAGCTAGGAAGGTTTCTCCTCAACCTGCTGGCTCGTGAACACCCTGCCATCTTCCAGTCCACCAGTGCCAAACAGCCAATAACAGCTCCAGTAGCAGCCCCATTGTTTTTCTCAGCTTGATCTTACCTGCTGCCCCAGGCCCTCTTCCCTCCTCTGGCTGAGTTCTAACTGGTCCTGACCACTGCTACTGGTTCACAGATCAGACTGAAATACAGCAGGCAGGCCTCTGGCACTTCTACCAACAGAGAGGGCCGTGCCTGTGGGTCTCGGTTTTGTCCAGAGTGTATTCAGGCAGAGGCCAGTCAGCCTGCCATTGAGAGAGGGGTCTTGGGGGTCAGGAAGGGACATGCTTCTGAAAACTTCCACAGGAGCCTGACCAGCTCAGACCCTACTTAGCTCAGGGAATCCCTCACCAACACCCCACTCACCAAGCATCTGCCTTCCCCAGCTGCTGCTGTGACCCTTCTGAGCCTCTAATGCCTCTAAAGCTTCAGGGGCATCTGTCCCCTCAGCATCTCACCTGCTTGTGGGAGTAAGAGTGTGGGTCACGCCTGGGTTGGCCTCTCCTGAGGCCCTCCCCACTGTCCTCAGCCACAGGCAAGGCTCCACCGCCCTGTTAAAGCCACTCAGCCTCTCCCTTCCATCCTTCCAGCAGATGATCCCTGCAGCAAATCCTCTTTAATCTGTAATCTGCGGTACTGCACGAAGGGAACCTGTCTCTAACCTGCCCCTTCACAGCTCGGGTGGAGGTGGAGAATATCCGACATTCCCCTTTAGGAGGTGTGATGATCAGTAACTTGGGCATCAGCTGGCTTCACTTTGTGAAAACCTTGCTGAATCCGTGCGCTAACTAACGGTTTCTCTCCAACTCATGGAGCGACTCCCCCTCCCTTCCAAAGGCGTCTTCTTCTGGTGATGCCAGGTGGGGTGTTCGTTTTTCTTTGGGAACTGGCTCAAGCCCCCGCGGTGCTTCTGGAGCTGAGTAAAAAAGAGCCAGGTGTCCTGTGCTGCCCGGGGACGAGGAGCTGAGGCTCCCCGCTCTGTCCTGGGTGACCCTATGCTCTGCGCCTCCGGGGGTCGCGGGGCTGCGAGGCCGGCCCTAAGGTGGGCACCCCGACCCGGCTCGCGCCGGCACCCCTAGCAGCTGAGGTACACGCCCCGCCCCGGGGACGACTCGCTCCGCCCCCGCCGCCGGGCCCCTCCCCCAGCTGTCCGCACTCGGGTAGGCGGGAGGGGGACCCCGGTGCTGCGAGGTCGGCGCGCAGCTCCGCCGCGGGTCGCTCGGGCGCTGTCCAGGCGGAGCCGGCCCCGCCCGGGCTGCAGCCATGGTAAGGCAGGCAGGCAGGCAGGCAGGAGGGCGGGCGGGCGCGGGTCAGGGCCGGGGTGCGCAGGGCGGGTCGCTCCCGGGCGGCTCCAAAGGGACCCGCGGCGCCGCAGCCGCGGCTGTGCAGGGTAGGAGGCGCCGTCGCCGGCCGCGGGCACAGGCTGGCACTGCTGTTGGGCGGCGGTGCGTCGCTGCTCCCAAGTTTTTCCCTCTGAGCAGCCACGGAGTGGGCCCCGACCCCTGGATAATGCCTGCGGTCTAGGATGAAGGGGTGGGTCCGTGCTGAGGGAGGTGCCCGCTGGTGGAGACGCGCATGTTGGGGTGGGGAAGGCGCATCAGTGATGAGCGGAGGTGAGGGTCCCCATCCTCGCCTGGGTCAGCTTTTAGCTGAGTAACCCCTCCTCACCCACCTACCCTGGGCACAGGGGCCAGTACCAACTTCATTTGGAAAACACAGAGGAGGCCCACAAACACTGCCTGCCTCCCCAGGAGGGATGGTGAGACGCTTGGCCCCTCCTTGCCTCAGCCTGACAAGGGGCAGTCCCTGGGCCTTTCTCAAAGGGACCTCTGAGAGAGAGAGGCCCAGTCCACCATCCTGCCCGGTGGGATTAGCTATATCCTTCTGCCCCCGGGGACAGGAACCATGGGAAAGCTTCCTCCTGCTGCATCTACCCCCTCCCTCCCCACCAGCCAGGTCCCTCTGCAGTGTGTGGGGGTGGGGGCACCCATCCCTGCCACCTGCCTGTAGTGGGAAGAGAAACAGTAACCCCAGCCAGCCTCCTTGGAGGTGCCCAGGTAGGAAGTTTTGATGCTTGGCTCTGAAGATGTCATCTCTTCTCCTGACATTGTTGCTAGAGCCTACCACAAATAACATAAGGATGTCAGGACCTCCAGGCCACACACCGTCCTCTCCTCCCAGTCTGGAAGCCCCACAGCCTTTGCCCTCTGCATTGAGGAACACGAACTCTTTACAGCAGCGGGGGATCCCTGACCAGCCTGTGGGGCGGGATGTTGGCTGTGGGCAGCCTCCAGAAGGGAACTCCCTGGGCCCCCTGGGATCAGAAGCTTTCAGGTCTGGTAGGGCCAATCTTTTGGGCTCTTGTCTCTCAAGCTGTGTCCAGGCAGAGGCCCAAGCCTTGGCCAGGAAGTCTTGGTGACACTGTGACCTTCCCCAAAGGGGGGTTCCTGGGAGAGGCCTGTCCTTATTCCTGTCCCCCACTTCTCCCCACATGGGGGATGGATGCACTGATTGTTCTAGGGATAGAAGCCTAGGGAAGCACTGATTATCCCCAGTGCCAAGCCCAGCAGGGGCCAGAGGGGCTTTTTCTGCCACACACTAAGTTCAGTTCAGCTGAGGTCTTGATGCTTTCAGCTTGTCTGAGGCCACCCTGTTCTTCTCTAATTAAAGACACCCCCCCGCAACCCCAACCACCACCACCAAAGTCCCCATCCTCAGGCCCCTGCCCTCAAGCCAGCCAAGTTCTTAGGCTGACTGGTTCAGACCAGACTCCTCTATGAGGGTCTCTTTGTCAAAGGAGGTCAGTGTCCCAGCTGCTTTGGGAGTCAGTGGGGGAGACCTCCCCAACCCAGGTGCTCCAGGGGGTTTAAATTTACATGTGAAAAGAAAAACAGGCCAACATTAATGACCATCCTGTGACTTGGGATGCACCTTCTCTTCTCAGGTTCAAAGCAGTTTAAGGAATCTATCATTTGGGAGTGCTTTCTCTCCCCGGCCTCCCTGGGAGGCAAGGAAGGGCCATTCACAACTGAACATAAGGTCCTCAAATTAAGACACTATCCAGACTCACAAAAGATGTTTCCACCCAACCAGAAACAGTGGCCCCCTGAATCCTAGTTGAGTGTACACTTCCAACCAGGCCCCTTAATTTATCTCCCACCTAAATGGCAGCTCTGAAGCTTCTGGGCTTCCAGCCTCCCCATTGCGTTGAACCCGTGCTCCTTAGAGACCAAGTGCTAACAGCTCCCTTGTTGATGCTATGGAAGTCATGGAGTGATGGAATCTATACAGGTTGCTATGAGTCAGAGGTCAGGTGTAGGGTAAGGAGAATCTCTGGAGCAAAGTACCCTCTGTGGCTGGTGCTCCCTGCAGGGAAATCTAGGAGCATATTTCTGAAGACAGTGACGTTCCCCACTGGGAAAAAAAAAACAAAAACGAACACTTGGGAAGAAGTGTGGGACCATTCCCATGAAAACCTATTTGGGGAAGTATAGGACATCTCATCCTACTCCAGCACTGCTTAAAGTTAAGATGAAAGAGAGAGATTGGGGGATTCAATTCCTTTGGGAATGGGTATCCTGGGTGGCTGTCCTCATGTGCTGATGGGCCAGGTCACTTGGGGACAGCTCATAGTCCTCAGGCAGACCACAGTGTCCTTGGGGGTTAACAGGAGAGGTCAAATGGATCAAGAGCCTGTGCTGCAAACAGACATTGGGAGGTTGGTGCTGTGCCCACCAGGGTAGGCAGCAGGCAGGCGTCATGGGGCAGCCAATCAGAGGAGGAGGGGACTGCAGAGGAACCAAGTGATCCTGCTGCAGCTGAGCTGTCCTTGGAGGGTGGGAGCCAAGGGAAGGGGAGGAGAAGAGGGGTGGGGAAGGACATTCCACAGGCTTTTTTGGCCCCTGCCAGAGACAGAAGGAGGTCAAAGAGAAAGGGAAAGGAGCAAGCCAGGAAGCCAGACAACAAGAGCATCAAAACAAGACTGTTTCTGTGTGTGAGGAACTTTGCCTGGGAGATAAAATTAGACCTAGAGCTTGCTGACAGGGAGTCTGAAGCGTGGGACATGGACCATTCACTGGGATGGCAAGGGAATTCTGTCCCTGAGGACAGGACTGAAGCTGGGGTAAGGTGCTGCTCTGGGAGATGGGTGGACATGACCTGTCTTCCCCCTGCCTTGGCTGGGATTGGGGCTGAAAGTCAGAAAATGATTTGGTCACTGGCAGAGCTAGGAGTGGGCATGGACAGGCAGAAGGCGGGGACCCTGGTGTCCTGACTCCTTGTCTAGAGCCCCTGTGACCCCCTCCATGCAGATGAGCAGCCAGGGCTGGCAGAGATGAGGATGGTGCTGGGTTCCTGGAGGTTCTGCTGGAAGATTGTGGGGGCTAGGGATCTTCATTAGGGCCTTCCTTTCTCCCTTCCCTGCCCCTCCACTCAGTGCCCCTGGGAAACCAGGTGAAGCACAGCTTTCTCTGTCCCACCCTTGTCCTGACCCGCAGACCAACTGCTGGGTCATTGTGGATTTGTGCAGAGAGGCAGGATTTCCTGGAATTCCCCAGACTTACTAGCTGCCAGACAACAAGTCCTGCTGCCCCCCAGTCCCACCCCTTCTCTGTTGCCATGTAATTAATTGTCCAAGCTGGGACACTTTGAGAGTGAAAGGGCACAATTAATCATGATGCCAGGACAACAGGCATAGAATGTGATGTATGGTCGCCACTGCACCTCACAAATATCATGGGTGAGAAAAGCCTTGGGTTAGGCTTGCCTCAGGATAGCCTCTTCTGGTCACCCAGCCTCCACCTGCTGGTTCCAGTTTTGGGCTGAGGGGCCTCTTTTCCTCCCCTCTGTCCAAGCAAGTGCTGGAGACTATGGCTATAAGCAGGTGTGAAGACTTGAGAGGCAACAGCCTGGCAGTAGCTCCTCGCAGACTTTTCCCTCTAACCTCCCTATCCCAACCTCTTCCCTCTGGCATACACCTGGCAGTATGCATATCTGCCTCCCTCAATTCTTTCCTTTGCAGGAAGACTGTGGCCATCTTATCCCCCCCACTCTAGCTGGGACTCCACAGTGGTCTGGGGTAGTCCCCACTGGCTTGGCTAATCCCTAGAGAGTGAGTCAGCCTCTGCAGCTGGCCCTTGTCCATTGTCTGGGGGTGGCACGTGGGTATTGTGAGGCAGAGCTGAGCCCAGCACTGCCAGGCACCCCACAAAGGAGGCTGACCCCCAAAGAAGGGGAGAATCTTTAGGGTCTAGAGCTGACAATGAGAGTTGGGGGAAACAGTCCCTCTTCTGAACTGGGGATGGGGTAGAACAGGCTTCTATAGAGCAGTCAATACATTCTCTGCCTTCCGCTCCCTGTGGGTCATGGTTTAGGCCAGGCCCTCTCCTGTACTGCTGGCTCTGGGCAGAGGGGGTAAGGAGACAACTGAGGGTGCTTCCCCTTATATGTCCCTCACAGTTGGGGGCTATCAGAAGCTCTGGAGGCCCAGCCGTCCTTCAGCCTTCCCCGGGCTCTTCCATCCTCCCTCACCTGGTCTCTCCCAGCTGCCTTCCACCCACAGTCAGCATCCACTGGCAGGTTTACTCTTCTCTTCCAGAGCCCAGGGTCAGATTTGGGTGTGGCTCAGTGTCTGGAGTAAGGGGTAGGATCAGCTATACTGAGCGCTGGTCTGTGAACCCTGGGAATTGAGCACCGGCAGTAGAATCTGTACCCCAATCCCCCAGCTCACTGACCAGTAGTGACAGGAGGTACAGAACCCCCCGCTGGTTGACCTGCCTGATGCAGGCAGCTTTCTTCTCCCCTATCTACTTTCCTCATGTCCCTGCCCCATTCTGATGCACTGTACTCTCCTTCTGGGTTTAATGCCTCTGTCTGCTCTATCTTAATCAGTCCAGCCTTACTTCCTGGCCTGAGACAGTCCCTGGCTAGGCCAGAACCCCAGGAAAGGCAGCCCCAAAAAACATGCTGCTGAGAAGGAGACCAGAACTGGAGTTCCTCAGTTCTCTAGAGCAGTTTCCAGGGCTCTGGGGTTGCCCAGGGCTCTTCTTGGACCCTGGGGCCCTGCCTGGCATCTTGGATTGGGGAGACTTGTGAGCAGGTGAGGGAGGGATGGTGAGCTTCCTCTGGCTTGGCTGCAGTTTCTTTCTCTTCTAACCACAAGTGCTTTCCCTTTCCCTCTTGCCTTCTCTTGTCTTCTGTCTCCTTCCTCATTCTTCCCTTCCGGCTCCCTTCCTGGCACCACCCATCTATTCCAACCACCTCGCTTCCACCAGATCAAGCGTTTCCTGGAAGACAACACGGATGATGGAGAACTGAGCAAGTTCGTGAAGGATTTCTCAGGAAATGAGAGCTGCCACCCACCAGAGGCTAAGACCTGGGCATCCAGGCCCCAAGTCCCGGAGCCAAGGCCCCAGGCCCCAGACCTCTATGATGATGACCTGGAGTTCAGACCCCCTTCGTGGCCCCAGTCCTCTGACAACCAGCAGTACTTCTGTGCCCCAGCCCCTCTCAGCCCATCCGCCAGGCCCCGCAGCCCATGGGGCAAGCTTGATCCCTATGATTCCACTGAGGTAGAGCCTCCAGCCCTGCCTTTACCTTTCAGTGGGCTGCTGCAGGAAGATCGGGGACAGGGGGCAGTGTGTGTGTGTGTGTGTGTGTGTGTGTGTGTGTGTGTGTGTGTCTGAGACCTCTTTCAGTCCTGTGTAAGCCCTATCTCCATGATATCTGCCCCCAAGGGCATTGGAAATTAGCAGTTTCAGCAAGGGCAGGGGGCCCAGCTGGTGGCCTCAGATGGGAACCCACAGAAGTCTGGCACTGCTTCTTTAAGGCTGGGGCAAAGGCCTGAAAGGGAGAGAAGATCAGCACTGGGTGCCGGGGCCCCTTTGGCTTCTCACGCTGATGCATTCTGCCTTCCTGTCTACTAGGATGACAAGGAGTATGTCGGCTTTGCAACCCTCCCCAACCAAGTCCACCGAAAGTCCGTGAAGAAAGGCTTTGACTTTACCCTCATGGTGGCAGGTAGAAAAGGGGCAGGGCTGAGTTGGGCAGGGTGTGTTTCAGGTGGGGATGGTGTGTGTGTCCATGAGTGGGAAGGGAGTATAGGTTGGAGGGAGCAAGCAGCGAGTGGCTGTACTGTTGTGCAAAAAAGCCAGGAGTCATTGGTCTGTGAAAGTGTATGTGTGTGGGGTGGGTGGGGGTGGGGGTACGAATTGGTTGCAAAGAGCATCTGACCAACAATTCCCTAGCATTTGCCTCTTTTTGTGTGACCTTGGGCAATCTCTGGCTCCCCCAAGCCAATCTCTGTGCTTCCTCCCAGCCCTAAAATGCTATAGTTTGGTTAGTCTAGTTCCGATTAGATAAGAAAGCAGTTCCCCCTGAACCTTGATCCAGTGGAGTTGCTTTTTGGCTATAGATCTTACCTTCTGATTTGGTGCCTCTGTCCTCTCTCCTCTCAGGAGAGTCTGGCCTGGGCAAATCCACACTTGTCAATAGCCTCTTCCTCACTGATCTGTACCGGGACCGGAAACTCCTTGGTGCTGAAGGTAAGGAAAGGAGACAACAATCAGGCAGACTTGCCTTGGGAAATTAAACTCACTCTAGAGTCTGGGGGATGGGGCTCTCCCCAACATGCAGGAAACCATGGCTTCCTAGAGAGACTGACAGCAGCTCTCCATAGGCCTATCTGCCTGGCAGCCCACCAGCCAGCTCCCTAAAGATTTGGGTGCTGAAGCAGGGCAGGGACCAGAATCTTGCTCTCTGAATGAGTCTCTGACCCCCAAGGATTCCAGGAATCCAAGAAAAAAACCGGGAGCAGAGGAGAGGCTGGGGCCAGAGCCAACAGCCACCGGCATTTCCTGTGTTGGGAAATGTACTCCTTGCTGGTTCCCAGAGAACAGTCCCCCAGGCAGCTTGGGGGTGGAGGAGGGGGCAGTGTGGATGAGGCAGTCTGGGCAACGAGGCTGGTTGGGGTGGGCAATTCATCCTGACTGGGCAGGTCCCTGCCCTTGCCCTGGCCTCAGTTTCCCCCTTCTCCAGAGCGGATCGTGCAAACTGTGGAGATCACTAAGCATGCAGTGGACATAGAAGAGAAGGGTGTGAGGCTGCGGCTCACCATTGTGGACACACCAGGTTTTGGGGATGCAGTCAATAACACAGAGTGGTATGTCTGACTAAGTGCAATCCCAGCTGCCCCTGAGCCACCCTTCTCCATACACAGGTACACACGTAGGCCCAGATATATCCATACTTATCAGGAGGAAGGTGTCTATGACCTTGAGCATGTGACTTCCCTTACTGGACAGCCATCTTCTCCTTTATAAAGTAAGAGGGAAAGGATTGGAATAGATGATTTTTAATGTTCCTTCCAATTCTGCCCTATGATTCTATAATGGGGTAGGGACATAAGAAAGAAGAGGCTGAGGGAGAAGGATCACTTGAGGCCAGGAGTTCAAGGCCAGCCTGGGCAACATAGTGAGACCCCATCTCTACAAAAAGTTTTAAAAATTAGCTGGGCATGGTGGCCTAGGCCTGTAGTCTCAGTGACTGGGGAGGCTGAGGCAGAAGAATCACTTGAGCTCAGGAGGTCGAGGCTGCAGTGAGCTGTAATTGCACCACTGCACTCTAGCCTGGAAGACTGAGCGAAACCTTCCAAAAAAAAAAAAAAAAAGATGAGAAGAGCCTCAAAAAGCAAACACATGTGAAGTGTGAAAACATGTAGCACGGAGTTTGATTACATAGTAGTTGCCCAATAAACTGTCACCCTTTTTCCTTTCACTAGCAACATTTTAGGTGTCACAAACAAATCTTATTGAAGGGCTGGGCATGCATGGAGGGAGGGTAAAGGTGAGGAAGAACAGGCAAAGGGGAAAAATGGTGGAACTTTGTTTAATCTCCAGGCACCCTCTAGGCTACCTGCAGAAAGAAAAGTTGGCTTTACCACAACCCCCTATCATTCAGGCTTGAGGGACCTCCCTCCAGCTAATGGTCAGTAAGTCTGACCATTACCTCCAGCTTAGGTAATGGTCAGACCTAAGTGAGTAGATGAAGAGGGGAATGGATGAGATTGACAGGAGAAAAGGTGGTAGCTTTGATGAAGAAGTTAGGCAGGCGGTGCTAAGAGCGCTAGACAGAGAGTTCAAATCTTGATTGGCATTTAGTAACTTCATGATCGTAAGCAAATGATCTCCTTCAATCAGTTTACCTACTGTCTCTTACCTTCCATAATACTAATAATTTCATTTGCCAGGCACCTCACAGTTTAAAGTGCACCTCCATGTATACTCATTTTGTCAGACATTTATTTAATTAAAATATACCAGCACTTACCACCTCTCCAATTGATCTGAACATCACCCAACATGATGCATGCACTCTGAAAAGTGTAAAGGGCTATATACAGCATACTCAGGGATTTTAACAATGATAATTGTAGGACCAGCAACATAATTTGTTGGGCCCAGTGCAAATGAAAATGGAGGGCCCATTTTTCAAAATTTTTAAGAATTTCAACATGGCAACAGCAGACCATCAAATCAGCTAGAATGTATTGAGCACATACTAGATGTCCAGCCTGTGCTGGACATTTTAAGGGATTCAGAACAAGCATGAATGATTCCTATCCCTGAGATGCTTATAGTCAAGTGGCAACAGGGAAGCAGGAGAGGTGGGGGCAGTTCTCTAACATGTTTCAATCAGACAGCAACTTAAATTAGTAAATGGGTCAGGCAAGGTGTAGTGGCAAGTGCACTGAGCTGTAGGGGCTCAGGTGGGTAGAGAATTTACTAGCTAAATGACCTACAGAAAGTCCTTTTCCTTTCCCTTTCCTTCCTCCTTTCTTTCTTTCTTTTTTTTTTTTTTTTTTTTGAGACAGGTTCTCACTCTGTTGCCCAGGCTGGAGTGCAGTGGGCTGATCACCTGCCTCCCAGGGCTCCCTGGGCTCAGGTTATCCTCCCACCTCAACCTCCCAAATAGCTGGAACTACAGGTGTATGCCACCACACCCAGCTAACTTTTTTGTATTTTTTGTAGAGATGGGGGTCTCACTATGTTGCCCAGTCTGGTCTTGAACTCCTGGGCTCAAGTGATCCACCTACCCTGGCCTCCTAAAGTGTTAGGATTACAGGCGTGAACTACCACACCTGGCCTGGAGCAAATCTGTTAGCTGCTCTGCATCTAGTTTCTTCATGTATGAAATGATAGTGATGATGATCATAATGCATATGTCGACCTGTCAGGGCAGTGAGGATTAAACAAGATAATAGAAGAGCAAAGGATATGAAAATTGAGGTTCTTGGGGGAAATTTATTTATTTATTTGTTTTGCTCTGTAGTGAAGACCAGGGGAGAGCAGTGTGTATTGGTATAGTAAAAGGAGCCTTCGTGGAAAAGATGGTTCTTAGGGCCTTGAAGGATGGAGTGGGTTTGGAGAGGTGGAGGAAAGGGTAGAAACACATGAGCAAAGAGGTTCTGAGGTTACACTGGAAACCTGAATTAGAGTTTCCCTGGCTTCCAGTTGGTATTTGCCTACAGCCACCTTGCTATTCCTTTTTTTTTTTTTTTTTTTTTTTTTTGAGACAGTCTGGCTCCATCGCCCAGGCTGGAGTGGTATGATCTTGGCTCACTGCAACCTCCGCCTGCTGGGTTCAAGCGATTCTCCTGCCTCAGACTCCTGAGTAGCTGGGACTACAGGTGCACACCACCACGCTCAGCTAATTTTTGTATTTTTAGTGGAGACGGGGTTTCACCATGTTGGTCAGAGTGGTCTCAAACTCCTGATCTTAAGTGATCCACCCGCCTCAGCCTCCCAAAGTGCTGGGATTACAGGGGTGAGCCACCGTGCCCAGCCTATTCTTACTGCTTTGTTTGATCACCTGGGCCCTTTCCCTCTCATCAAGCTAGTATTTATTAAACTTGCCTGAGTACTCAGTCTAATTTTGTATCAGGACATGTGAGATACACCCCATCCCATTCAGGAATTTCCCTAAAGATTTAGTAAAGTAAGCCAGGGAATAACAATGTCTTAAAAACACTGCTGAGAGAGTGGGCTACTATTTCTCTGTAGTCCCAGAGCTCACTAGGTGGCTCCCACTCTCACAGTTTCTCTGCTTGTCTGTCCCTGCCCCAGCTGGAAGCCTGTGGCAGAATACATTGATCAGCAGTTTGAGCAGTATTTCCGAGATGAGAGTGGCCTGAACCGAAAGAACATCCAAGACAACAGGGTGCACTGCTGCCTGTACTTCATCTCACCCTTCGGCCACGGGTATGGTCCAAGCCTGAGGCTCCTGGCACCACTGGGTGCTGTCAAGGGAACAGGCCAAGAGCACCAGGGGCAGGGCTGCCACTAGCAGGTGGTCACAGATTCCTGTTCCCCAGGCTCCGGCCATTGGATGTCGAATTCATGAAGGCCCTGCATAGGCGGGTCAACATCGTGCCTATCCTGGCTAAGGCAGACACACTGACACCTCCAGAAGTGGACCGAAAGAAACGCAAAGTGAGGGAAGCTGGTGGTGGGAGGGGATCAGGTGGGCTTCTAGAAAGGACGTGGTACCCAGAACTGTGGGCCTCTCATCTGTTTATCAGATCCGGGAGGAGATTGAGCATTTTGGAATCAAGATCTATCAGTTCCCAGACTGTGACTCTGACGAGGATGAGGACTTCAAATTGCAGGACCAAGCCCTAAAGGTGGGGCCACTCTAGGGCATCCCCTTCCCATCTTGTTTCTTCGGGGTAGAAAAAGGGAGTAGAATTCTATATTCAGGCTATCAGGGTGGAAAGGACCCTGGCTTCCTAGAGTGAAGCAGAGAAGATGACAATACAGGTGGAAAGAAAGAGGTGAGAACAGAGGGTGCTGACAGGCACCCCTAACCTCTTCCAGGAAAGCATCCCATTTGCAGTAATTGGCAGCAACACTGTAGTAGAGGCCAGAGGGCGGCGAGTTCGGGGTCGACTCTACCCCTGGGGCATCGTGGAAGGTAAAGCACTGAGCCTATAACCAGGGTATCTCCTTGCCCTCTGTGGCTCTCCCCTACGTATGCCTCTGGCTGACCCCTAGCCTTGCTATGCAGTGGAAAACCCAGGGCACTGCGACTTTGTGAAGCTGAGGACAATGCTGGTACGTACCCACATGCAGGACCTGAAGGATGTGACGCGGGAGACACATTATGAGAACTACCGGGCACAGTGCATCCAGAGCATGACCCGCCTGGCGGTGAAGGAACGCAATCGCAAGTATGACCAGAAGCCAGGACAAAGCTGGCAGGGGGAGATCCCAAGCTTAGCCTTGGGTGAGACCAAGCCCTACTTTTGTTCTTCTATAGGCCCTGGGCTCAATCTAAGTGGGTGATGGGGTCCTCCTAGCCTTATCAACCCTTTTCTCCCCTTAGCAAACTGACTCGAGAAAGTGGTACCGACTTCCCCATCCCTGCTGTCCCACCAGGGACAGATCCAGAAACTGAGAAGCTTATCCGAGAGAAAGATGAGGAGGTGAGAGCAGTATGGGTAGAGGAGGTCCCCTGTTTGATCACCAATGCTGGTTTCTCTTTGTTTGGTAATAGAAATATCCCTGGCTCTGGTGCATATTTGGGTCCTGGATAGGTCAATAGGTGGTTCTGTCCAGAGTCTCCATCACACCTCACGGCTACCAAGGTTCTGGCTTAAGGGATTAGAAATTTGGGGCACTTCCCCAACACTAAAGGACTCTTCAGAAGGCCACATTTTGATGCCTGTGCCTATTCCAGCTGCGGCGGATGCAGGAGATGCTACACAAAATACAAAAACAGATGAAGGAGACCTATTAACTGGCTTTCAGCCCCTCCCAGCACCAGCTCTGCTCAGGCCCCTTCAGCTACTGCCACTTCGCCTTACATCCCTGCTGACTGCCCAGAGACTCAGAGGAAATAAAGTTTAATAAATCTGTAGGTGGCTTCTGGTGTCCCTGTGTGTATTTTTATGACCTCCTGGAGATCAAGATCCTGGGACCCAGTTTTGAAAGGCTAATGGGAGAAGATGTTGGTTTCTGGCTTTTAGTAGGGAAGGGAGAGTGGGGAAACTTTCCGCTTCGTTTCCCCTTCTAAGTCCCTGCTTAGAATCCAGCCTGGCTTCTGCATCTTAACCATCATATCTATCATGCCTCTATTATCTGGGGTCTGGGTCTCTCTCCATCTTTCACACATACAGTACCTTTGGTAATAGAAATATCCCTGGCTCTGGTGCATATTTGGGTCCTGGATAGGTCAACAGGTGGTTCTGTCCAGAGTCTCCATCACACCTTAGGGCTACCAAAGTCCTGGCTTAACAGATTAGAAATTTGGGGCACTTCTCCTGGCTAACACGGTGAAACCCCGTCTCTACTAAATATACAAAAAAATTAGCCAGGCTTAGTGGCGGGCGTCTGTAGTCCCAGCTACTCGGGAGGCTGAGGCAGGAGAATGGCGTGAACCCGGAGGGCGGAGCTTGCAGAGAGCCGAGATCGCGCCACTGCACTCCAGCCTGGGCGACAGGGCGAGACTCCGTCTCAAAAAAAAAAAAAAAAAAAAGAAAGAAAAATAAATTTGGGGCACATTCCCAATACTAAAGGACTCTCCAAAAGGCCCCACTCCCGGCTAATTTTTTGTATTTTTAGTAGAGACGGGGTTTCACTGTGTTAGCCAGGATGACCTCGATCTCCTGAGCTTGTGATCCGCCCGCCTCGGCCACCCAAAGTGCTGGGATTACAGGCGTGAGCCACCGCGCTCGGCCCAAAAGACCCCATTTTGATGCCTGTGCCTATTCCAGCTGCGGCGGAAGCAGTTTTGGATATGATACCCGCCCTTGGGAAAACACAAGGTATTAACTGCGTGCAACCTCCTGACTTTCTATTTCTCCTGATCTGGGAAAAGGGATAGGCAGGCTAAGCTCTACACTGTAGAAAGCCTGTGATAGAGCTTTGAACAAATGCTGCAGGCATTGTAATCACCAAACACTATAGTAAGTGCTGGGAATGAATAAAAACACAATCACCGCCCTACAGGAGTTCAGTATTTAATTTAAAAAATTACAGCATCTGCTAGGTTGCAGGCTGTTCTAGACACTGGAGTTAAAGTAGTGCAAAGTTCCTGACTTCCTGGAACTTACCAACTGTACTGAAGTTTCAATGTTCTATAAACAAAGATAGGTAAGGGCCCATTGGCCCCGGCTTGGTATTAAAGCGCTCAGGCCCACTCCAGACCTGAGAATATCAGCTGAATCTGAATCAACTGTTCTCCATTACTGTCGGTTGGTGGTATAGCGGGGCCACGGCGACCTCCAGCGGCCACCCTCCGTTTTGTGGTCTGTTCTGGGTCCCCGGAAAAGAAAGGGAGGGGCGATAAGCCGGGTCCTCGGGAGCGCCCTGGTCTCCCTTCCCTTTACAGACTAGGAGGCCACAGCTAGCTAGCAGTCTCAGATCCAGGTTTCCCATCTCTGGGATGAGAGTTCGTCAGGACTGGCAGCACAATGCAGGTCGTGAAGAACGGCAGGGTCGTTTATCCGTACAAAGTGAGTGTTAGAGGAACCCATCAAGACACACGAAGGCTGGGAAATCCCAGCGCTGCCAGTCGGAGATGACCAAGACTGAACCTCAGGCCCAGCCCTCCCTTCTCTCCTAGCCTGCAGGTTTTCCTCCTATTCTGGCGTTGGGACCGGATGAAAGCTGCGAAACCAAAACGGGAATGGATAAACTGAGGTGCCACTGGGGATCAGTTTGAGAAGTACCTCCAGGGCGGGGCCATCACCGGAAGTGGCTTAAGGCTTGTACCCTACAATGCCCGCCTCTAATTGCGCTACCAGTAGGCGACAAGCCGCCTCCACTTCCGGTCCCCAGAGCAGTAGCCAGCAGCCCCCTCTTTACTGCTCTCCTACTGGCTGTCGCAAGGACGCGCTGTGATTTCCCATTGGTCGCGTCTCCTCTCCGGCGCCGCGCCTCCTTCCTCCAGGTATAGTCATGTCTTCCGGCATCCGATTGGCTAAAGGCTGGGAGGGCGTTTGCCTGAGTTAACCAATGAGTGGGGTCGAGAGTGAGGGCGGCGGCTGCGTGATGGGGGCAGGGCGGGACTTGGCGTGGCCATTGGCCAGGGCGGGTACAGGCTAGGGATATGATTGGTTCAGGAGAGGGGCACCGCGGTGGGGTCGGGACTGCGCGGCCTCAGCAGCTGCGGGAGACGGAAGTGGCAAGAGTGCGGCCTCAGAGGGTCGGGCGGACACCGCCTGGGTGAGTCACCGTGCCCCCTGCACTGCGAGCCTGGGAACCGCAACGACCGCGTCTTGCCCGGCCCCGCCCTGGTCCCCACCGGCTTTCCTGAGTCCCGCCTTCTGTCACTTGGGGCTCCGCCTCCCAGTCTTTAGGCTCCGCCCCTAGAACCTGGGCACCTGGGCTCCCCTGCCAACCTGGCCCGCCCTTCGGGACCAGATCCCCTAGGTCTGAAAACCCTGGGCCTCCCAGGCCTGATCCTTGTCCCTCCTTCCCTCCCTTCGTTCCCTGGGGCTGCTGCCAGTGGGCGGTGAGGCAGCACCTCTGGCTTGTCTCTTGCGGCTTTCCCCATGAGGGAGAATGACCTAGGGAAGAGATACTGTGAACAGGGAGGTGGGCAGGACCACAGATGGAGGCTTTTATCCCCGCAGCCTCCCGTAGGGCTCTGTTGCACTGCCCGAGGATAGCAGGCATGAAGGAAAGTGTCAGTGAAACCTGGGCCTGGCTCGCTAAGTGAGCCTAGGCGGCCCCATCCTGAAATCCCTGTTACTTAGGCTCATTGGACAGCTGCTGACTCCAAGGCCTGGATTGGCCTGATTCTGTCCCTGTTGTGTGGCCTCCTCTCCATAACCTCCACCCCACTTGGTGTCAAATATACTCAGCAGGACCTGTGCAGCCCTGCTGCCCTCTGATCACAGGTTGTGGTCCCCTCCCTCTTGTCCCACTCTGGACTCTGCCCCCAGTAAACAGGTCAGGTAGGTACTACTCCCAGACTCAGAAACTGGCAAAACATTCCTGTGGACTCATGCTCCTTCCGCTACTGCCACTTCACCCAAAGATTCAGGGCCCAAAATGAGCCCCAGTTGGGCAGCCTGTGTCTCTTCAGAGTTGGCAGTTCTGCTCCCCCACAAAGAAGTGTTCTCCTTCTGCGTCTGGGAATCAGGACTCCTGAATTCTGCCGAATAATCTTGGATGACACTCATTCCTGCTCCAGAACTTCGTGGCTGACTTCATGCCCTGCAGGATCACTTGTTGCTTTCTCCCCATGTAGCTCCCATTGCCTCTCTCTGGCATGGTGACTTGTGGAGAGACTGGAGTCTTTGCGAGGGAGAAGAATAAGAGTTGTAGAGAAGGTCGGGGTAGATGTGTGGCATTTGTTGATTCTATGGTAGTGTTAATGGGGCCCTTTACTTTTATGTTCCTCTGTCTCCTTACAGTGAGAAGCAGGGAGCCAGGACCCTTGCCACGGTAGAATGGTGAGTACCCTGTCTTTCCTCAGGCCATTGTGTTTTCTGTAATCCTTGTGTCTTTCTCTGTGAAGCTGCCCCACCTCTCCTAGACCTTGAGCTCCAGGCTACCCTGTTCAGTTCCTAAACAGGTTCATCTGCCCTGGAGATAAATTAGGGTTTCTTTAGATTACACAACATCAGCCAGAATACAGCACTAGGACTGGAAGCTTCTAGAAATCATTTTCAGCATGTGCTATGCCCCATACTTTCCTAATACTCCCTACCCACCACTGGCTCTATTAACCCTTCGTAACAGCCCTCTTCTTGCTTTTCTTGGGTGCCCGGTAGAATCTCTGTGTTCTGGTCTGAAAAGCCAGGCCTTCTTTATCTCAAGATCCTTGGACTTCTGGTGGGTCCGTTGAATACTGTGGATGCTATATCAGGAGTGACTCCACCAAAACTGTGGGGCTTCTCCAGTTCCAGGGTGCTCCTGTTAAGCCACTACAGGTGACAGCTGACTGAATATCTAGCAGGATAGCATCTTCCAGGGTGACCAGAATATCACCAGAGATGGTTTACAATGATCCTATTAATTTTCCATTAATTGTAACGGCCCTTCTCTCACCCCAAGTCCAGGGAAGCCCTTAACTCCTGAGAGCTAGGAGGAGGCAGTGAGATGGGAAAGGCCTAGAGAGCTGCAGGCCCTGGCCCAGACCAGGCCCTTAACCTGGTGGTATCTCTTCAGTTTCTTTTAGGTGTCCCTTGTGCTTAGGGGCAAGTTAAAGAATTCAGTAGATGAGAGGATTTTCTCCTTCCCTCCCTTCCTTCCATAGACATGTGGATTTGGTGTATGCACTATTGGTTCAGTCTCTTCTCAGAAAGCCTGCTGGGTTTGGCCCCCACTGACAGATAGCTCCTCTTTTTCTCTTCTGGGCTACCCTGAAAAGAGCATGGGCTTCAGAGTCAGCTTCATCTAATTTCAAATCCTAGCACCACCACTTAGGTAAATTACATACTTTCTCTCTAAGCTTGAGTCTCACCAGTAAGACAGGATAAGGTTTACTTCTTGGGGGTTGAAAGGTTTTAGTGAGATAATGTTAGAAACTGCCAGGTTCATTGTAGGTGCTTAATAAAATGTCAGGTTTTCTTTTATTACTCCCTTCTCCCCGAAACAAGACAAAAGCCCTGGTGTCTGAAAGTTACCAGGTGCAGGAAGTTTGGGGTTCCAGTCAGCTCCCTCTGTGACTTTTGGTGACATTTTGAGCCCCTTATTCCTGCTCCTTATTTCTTGGCCCTCTGCCCAACTCTCTATTCCACTGCTCCTGGGTTTCAAGTTTCATTTTTTTGCATACCTTCTGTGGTCCATACTTCTAGCTCTTCTCTTTCCTAGACTAAGAAATCCCTTCTCCTCCAAGAAGGACTTTATTACGCAGAGATCACAATGTGAAACAAGGGAGAGATGGAGCTGAAGGACTAGGGTTGGGTAGGGGTGTTGGATAAAAAGCTCATTTCCCTTTCCAGGAGCGTGGAATGACTAACCTGGCACCATTCTAAGGGGAAAGAAGGGTTTAACGAAGTCACAGGATTGAAGGACCCTGATGGGCAGGGGCATGGTGGGTAGTGGTTTTGGAGGGAAAGGAGGAAGCAAATGGGTAGCGGGTAGGTGAGCTCCACCTTGGGATCCAGAGCAGGCGTCGGGGGAGCTTAGAAGGGGAGGGCGTGGGGATGGGTTTGTAAGAGGGCACAGGGGGGCTCACCTGGGAAGAGGGGAAATGAGAAGATGTGGGCGGTCCCGTAGCCCACGTTCCTGAAAGCTCCTAAAGGTCCCTGGAGTAGGGTACGCCCTCCTACGAGGCCCAGGGTCCACGGGGAGGGAGGAGGCTGGACTTGTGGGCGGGGCCCGCGGAGCCGCCCCGCCCCTGCCTCCGCCTTCCCGCCGCGGTCCCCGGCTCCCCTGGCGCCTGGCTCCCCTCCCTTCTGCCCTCGTGCGGGAGGGCGGAGCTGGGCCCGCTCCATTGTGGAGAGGAGGGGAGAGGCGCGCGGGAGCCGCGCGGAGGCCCGGCCACCAGCGCCCTAGCCTCTTGGCCGCCGCGGCCGCACCTGGCGAGCCCCGCAGCCGGGATGCGGCCGGCGCCCGGGGCTGGCGGGCAGCGCAGCGGCTCCGGGGACATGTGCGCTCGCCCAGACCGCCCGCGACCATGAGCCTGACCGCCCGCGTCTCCTGCTCCATGCTTAGCTGCTTCGTAAGTGCCCACCCTGCCTTTGGGGGTCTAGGAGGCACCCGCAGCCCCGCCCAGGGTCAACCTTCGATTTCAGCCCATCCCCCTTCCCGAGGCCCCTGGCCCGGTCCCGAACGTTTGGGGCGGGGAAGGTGGGTTAACCCGTTTATTTCTTGGACATGCTTCTATCTTTGGGTGCCGGAGATGGTCGAAGGCCAGGAATGGAAATTCTTTGGTCCATCCTGGCCCCGCAGCCGCTGCCCTTGACTGCAGATCTCTAGGCCCCGCCCTGCAGGGGTACATCTCTTTACCTCCGCCTCTCCATCTTGGTCCCACCCGCTGAATCCTTGCTTGGGGATGTGGGATGTGGCTAGTAGGCTGAATGGGACGTTAGGGGGCTGGTCGGGGAGCACGGGATGTCTGTGAGCTGGCTCGGGGCTCCAGTCCCTTCCCTCTTCCACCACTCCATCCCTCACCTGACATGCCAGCCTTTTCTCCTTGACTGTCCCCCAGACAGCCTCTCTTCTCCATCTTCCTTGTCTCTGCAGGGTTCCGTACCTCTGCATCATTCCCGGTCCTCCCCTCCTCCCGCTCTGGTTGATGCTCCTTCCCAGCTTCCCCCATCTGTCCTCTCAGCTGTCCCCCCACCCCCACCTTCCCCGTGGGTGTCTGCCAGGCCTCCTCTCTCTCTCTCCGGGCTGTCCTTGGGTCTCCTGGCTCCTCCCAGGCGCGTGGATCCCCTCAGGTCCCCTCCCTGGTGGTTGGGAGGGGAGTTCCTTCTGCTTGCTGTGGGTATTCCTCAGGAATTCCCCTCTGATTAGCAGGCAGGGCAGGTTACTTGGCAGGTAATGGGGGCCTGTCAGCAGTGTGGGTCTAACAAGAAGATAAGCCCAGCTCCCAAACACGTCTTCCTTTTGAAAGCATCGGTGAAGGCCCTCTAGAGGCGTGGGACTGAATCCCCCCACCCACTCCTCTTTGTCTCCTTCACCCGCCAGATTGAAGCTTCAGTGGCTGTAGGCGCCTAATTTCCCTCCTCTTTAAAACCAGCTGCCACACCTGTCACCTTTTCCTCAGGACAGCACTTTCCCATCCCCACTCCTGCCTTACCCTTACACGAGTCTAAGGAAGATAGTCTTTCTTTTCTTTAGTTTTCTCTCCTCCATTTTTGAAATATTGGTTCTATAGGACAGTCTCTCTTTGAAGAGTACAGATTCCCAATTCCTCCTGGGGCCTCACTCTTTCCTTAGGCTTAATAGGCTGATACTCTCTCCATTTCACCCTTCCCTGTGTCAAGTCAGATCTCTTTTCCCTTCTCTGGTGACCAGAACTTTTAGAGGTGTGTTTGTGGTTATCTGTGGATTTCTTGGTGGGGAGGGAAGCAGAATGAGCCTGATGGGCTAAGTGGAGCTTGGTGACTTAGGACTGTGGCCTTCCTACAGGGTGAGGAGGGGCCCCCCAGCCTGGAGTACATCCAAGCCAAGGATCTGTTCCCCCCCAAGGAACTAGTGAAGGAGGAGGAGAATCTTCAGGTAAGGAGGATTTGGGGGCCAGGATAGATGCGGCTCCCTGCCCAGTTAAAAAACACCCTCCCTTCTCCCAAAAATCCTCAAGGGGATCTGGTACCAGAGCTCTGGCTTCCTGTTCCCTGGTCTCTGGAGGAGGAGGGTTTGTCTGTGTATCCTGGAGCCTTTGACCCCAGGGAAGGAAAGGGAGCTTTCCTGTACAGCTGTTGCCTGGTGCTGTTACTGTGGAGAGAACTCTCCTCTCCTGCCTTGGTCCGCCTTTTCCAGAGGGGATCCCACAGATCAGGGGCTGTAGAGGAAGATAAGGTGGTCACTCACTTCTGGACTGAAGGTTTCTCTGCCCCTTGACAGGTCCCCTTCACAGTGCTGCAGGGTGAGGGAGTAGAGTTCCTGGGCCGGGCAGCCGATGCCCTCATTGCCATCTCTAACTACCGGCTGCATATCAAATTCAAGGACTCTGTCATCAACGTGAGTTTCTCTATTGTTCTTCTACCCCTAAGCTAGAATCCCTATGAGGTTCTAGCCTGGTGGAACAAGGTGGGATTGTTCCAAAGCTCTCCTTGATCATGTCGTTAAAAAAGTTGGAGGCCGGGCACAGTGGTTCACGCCTGTAATCCCAGCACTTTGGGAGGCCAAGGTGGACAGAACACTTGAGGTCAGGAGTTTGAGACCAGCCTGGCCAACATGGTGAAACTCTATTTCTACTAACAATACAAAAATTAGCCGAACTTGGTGGTACGCACCTGTAATCCCACCTACTCGGGAGGCTGAGGTGCGGGAATCTCTTGAACCGGGAGGTGGAGGTTGCAGTGAACCGAGATTGTGCCACTGCTATCCAGCTTGAGTGATAGAGTGAAACTACATCTCAAAAAAAAAAAAAAAAAAAAAAAAAAACTTGGGGATCCCTTCTCTTTCTCTCTGACCTCATGTTTTCCTGCCTCATTTTCCTAGCTATAGCTCTGTTTCTGGCTCATTCTCCTTTCTCCTCTTCTCTCTTTCCATTATTCTATTACTGGCCCTTCTAAGGAGCACAGTGGCATTGTTGGAAGAACACAGGCTTTGGAGTCAGACAAACCTGGGCACTTTTCCTGTGTTGCCACTGACCAGCTGGGTGACCTTGGTCAAGTCACCTAACTGAGGCTTGATTTTTCTCCTCAATAATATGGGCTGAAAACACCTGCCGTGCAGGGTTATTGGGATCATTAATTGGGATCACATATGCAGAGGACTCCGTACAGTTACCAGGTGCTTAACAGACCCTCAGTAAATGTTGGTTTCCTTCCTGCTATTGATACATCAGTGCCTAGGCTAGGGTGAGGGTAAGGAGTGATACCCAGTGGGGAGTCTGAGCTTCAGTTTGCCCTTCCTCTAAAGGTCCCCCTCCGGATGATTGACAGTGTGGAGAGCCGTGATATGTTCCAGTTGCACATTTCCTGCAAGGACTCCAAAGTGGTGAGGTGAGAACAACGGGGCCTCACTCAGGTCCCCTGGCCCTAGTTTTGTCCAGATCTCTGTGCTGCAGGGTTTCTCTGGTGCAAGAGAGGAAAGATCCTGCCTCACTTTCCCCAGTTGGAGGAAAAGGTGAAGACCATGTTCTGGGTTGGGAGGTCAGTGTACTGACCCATAGTATCTTGACCTGAAAAAATGGGGGTAATGCTTAGTTCATGGAGTCATCGTAAGGATTAAGTGAGATAATGTGTATGTGTATGAAAGCACCGAGGACAATATCTGGCACAGAGCACTCACATTATTGTTGGTTTATTTATTTATTCGTTTGATATACATGTATTGAGTACCCTACTCAATGCCAGACTGTTTTAAGCCCTGGGGATATAGCAGGGAACAAATAGACAAAATTTTCCCTTCTCAGAGAGCTTACATCCCAATGAAGAGATACCAACCATAAGTAATAAGTAAAATTTGTGAAATGATAGTAAATGTAAAGGAAAAAAATAAAGCAGTGAAAGGGAATACGGAGTGCTATGAGGGTGAAGATTGTAAAACAATTAGGCTGGGCGCGGTGGTTCACGCCTGCAATCCCAGTACTTCGGGTGACCATGGTGGAAAGATCGCTTCAGCTTAGGAGTTCAAGATCAGCCTGGGCAACATGGCAAGACCCCATCTCTACTAAAAATATAAAAAATTAGCCAGGTGTGGTGATGCGTGGAAAGATTGCTTCAGCTTAGGAGTTCAAGATCAGCCTGGGCAACATGGTGAGACCCCATCTCTACTAAAAATATGAAAAATTAGCCAGGTGTGGTGATGTGTGCCTGAAGTCCCAGCTACTCAAGAGGCTGAGATGGGAGGACTTCTTGAGCCTGAGAAGTTGAGGCTGCAGTGAACTGTGATGACAGTACTGCACTCTGGCCTGGGTGACAGAGTGAGACCCTGTCTCAAAAAAACAAAATGAAAGTGATCAGAGAAGCTGCACCAAAAAGGTGGCAGTTGAGTCAAGACTTGAAGAAAGTGGCCATGTGGGTATTTGGGGGAAGAGTGTGCCAGAGAGAGAGAATGGCAAGTGCAAAGGCCCTGAGGTGGGTGTGTGCCTGCATATTGGAAGACTGGCAGGGAGGCTGGTGTGGTTGGAGTAGAGTGCCTGTGGGTGAGAGTAGTCGGTTATAAGATCTGAGAACAAAGCGAGGTGTCAGACATTTTGTCATGAAGACTGGCTTTTACTTTGAGGGAACTGAGAAACCACTGGAGGATTTTGAGCAAAGGCGTGATGTGATCTGATTAATGTTTCATAGAATCACGCTGGCTGCTCTATTGAGACTAGATGAAAGAATGGGGGCAAGAGCAAAAGCAAAAACTGGGAGGCTAGTTAGGAAGCTATTGCAGTTGCCCAGATGAGAGATCATGGCGGCCTGTCTGAGGCGGTAGCAGCCAAAGCGGTGAGAAGCAGTCAGATTCTGGGTGTATTTTGAAGGTGGAGATGACAAGATTTGCTGACAGATTTGAAATGAAAGAAAGAGGAATCTGGGATGACTCCAAGGTTTATTAAAAGGATACCCACTTTAGAGCCTACCATGTGCTCAGGTCTGTGGGGCATTCAGAGGAACATTCACACTGCTCTTTCCTTCAAGGAGGCTAAACTCTAGCTGCTGGAAGAAGACCTAACATATGGCAATGCTATGGGGAAATGTGGTGCTTAGTACTCCAAGCAGGCCAGGCACGGTGGCACATACCTGTAATCCCAGTACTTTGGGAGGCCGAGGCAGGAGGATTGCTTGAGCCCAGGAGTTCAAGATCAGTTTGGGCAACATAGAGAGACCCTGTCCCTACGAAGAATTTAAAAAGTTATTGCACAATTATGGTCTCAACTACTCAGGGGACTGAGTTGGGAGGATTGCCTGAGCCCAGGAGGTCGAGGCTGCAGGGAGCTGTGATTGCACCACTACACTGCAGCCTGGGTGACAGAGCAAGAGCAAGACTCTCTCTCAAAAAAAAAAAAAAAAAGAAAAAAAAAGGTGTGTGTATATATATATATATTCCAAGCACATTAAGAATCAAGAGAGGAAGGAGTTTCTGGAATAGAGTAGGCTGGGAAGCCTTCAAGGAAGAGGTGAGATCAAAACTATCTTCAAAGCATCAGTAGGATGTGGCTAGGCAGAGAGGAGACATTATCAAGCAGAAGATAAACCAAGGGGATGGGAAGGATGTGAGCAGGACTTCCCGCCTGAAGCAGAAGGTTTGAATTAGGGAGTCATAGGAGATAACACTGGTCCGTTAGGGTAGGGACAAGGAGTGCAGACTTTCAGGGCCACGTGGTAGCATTTAGATTTGACACAGGAACCAGTAGGGCCCCATTCGAGAGGATAAGTATGCTTCAAACACAGGAGTTCCTGGGAAGAGAATTATCACAAGAGACAACTTCTGTTGGGTGTTGGCCAGTGTCCCTCGTTCCCCCACCCCAGGTCCCCACTGCTTTACCTCTTGCTTTGCAGCCTCTCTTCACAGCCTTCCTGTGGCTGTGTTTTTGACCCTGATAGCTCCATGGCACAACTGCACTTTGCCTCACCCAGGCCTGTGGCTTCTTGCCTGGCAGGTGTCACTTCTCCACTTTCAAGCAGTGCCAAGAGTGGCTCTCACGGCTAAGCCGAGCCACAGCAAGACCTGCCAAGCCTGAGGACCTCTTTGCCTTTGCCTACCACGCCTGGTGCCTGGGGCTGACTGAGGAGGACCAGCACACTCACCTATGTCAGCCAGGTGAGGCCAGTCTATTTTCTTTGGGAGGCTGCTTCTTACCCCTTGGTTCTCATCCCTCCTCCACTCCTGCACATTGGTGCTCTGGGAAGCTAACCATCATGGGGGCTCTGTTGCAGGTGAGCACATACGTTGTCGGCAGGAGGCGGAGCTTGCAAGGATGGGCTTTGACCTGCAGAACGTCTGGAGAGTCTCACACATCAACAGCAACTACAAGTGAGAGGGTTGGGGACCAAAACTCCTTCCACACCAAATGGCTTCCGTGTTTGGACAAAGCGTGGTGGGCACAGCTTCTGAGTCTGTGAGGGAGGAAGGCTTCTGGTTTTTCTTCCCACAAAGCCATCCCCAGGGATCCTGTCGTCACATGTTTTAGACCCAGTGCGGTGACCCCCACCTGGTCTCTTCTCAGATTGTGCCCCAGTTACCCCCAGAAGCTGCTGGTTCCTGTGTGGATCACTGACAAAGAGCTGGAGAATGTGGCTTCCTTCCGCTCCTGGAAGCGGATCCCGGTGGTTGTGTATAGGTGAGGCAGTGGGGCCGGGAAGTAGGGAGGCCATTTCTTACGTAACAAGGAAAGAGTCAGTATTGGAGGTTTTGGGTAACCTGATTGCCTGGGAATTGACACTATGGGGAAGTATGAAATAATTTTAAAACAAAAACTATCTTAGTTTTTTCTCCTAAGAATAAGGCTATTAGGGAGTTTATTCATTCCCCCCCTTTTTTAGAGAGAGAGAGAAAGAGAGGAGAGAGAGAGAGAGAGAGAGAGTGTGTGTGTGTGTGTGTGTGTGTGTGTAAACATTGGTACACGGGTTGGCAAACTGGCCTGCAGACAAAATCTGGCTTATAGTCTATTATATAAAACGGCTTGTAAGCTGTGAATGGTTTTTACATTTTTAAAGGGCTATTTTTAAAAAAACAAAGAAGAAATAATACATGACAGAAACTGGTTGTGACCCATAAGACCAAAAATTTGTTGTCTGACTTTTTACTGAAAATGTTTGCTGATCTCTGCACTAGAATATTGTAGCTAAAATAGAGTGAGACAGGAAGTAACCCTGAAGTTTGGAATTGTTCCTGTTCTTGGCTCAGCCAGGCCTTGTTCTCCTGCTGGGTGTCTGTACCTGGAGCAGTTGCTGTGCATATTTGATGAGTCAAGGTCACCTTGGGCGTATAGAGCCCTTTTGAGAAAATATGTGTGATGGTGCTTTGTGAACTGTGAAGCCTGCTAGAGATGCTGGGGCTTTTGGTTGCTGTTATGGCCTGGATGAGTGGGTAGCCCCTGCTGGCTCTAGAGACTTTGGTCTAACCCCCTGAGGTAGGCCTCTGGAGGCTTCGAATGCCAAGGGCATTACGGTTTCTTCTGTTTTGTCAGACACTTGCGCAATGGGGCTGCCATTGCCCGCTGCAGCCAGCCAGAGATCAGCTGGTGGGGCTGGCGCAATGCTGATGATGAGTATCTGGTCACGTCCATCGCTAAAGCCTGTGCCCTGGACCCGGGGACAAGGGCCACTGGGGGCTCCCTCAGCACCGGGAATAATGATACCAGCGAGGCGTGTGATGCAGACTTTGGTAAGGTGTGGATGATGCTAACCCCCCAGGGAGCAGGCCCCCTCCTTGACTTGACTGGCTCCCAGGGAGTCCTCAGTGAGAGTCTGGGAAGATGACCGCACACAGGGTGCTGGGGTCCCTGCCTTGTCAGAAGCTGTGGAGTGTGAGGGGTCTGTAGTTGCATGTTCTGCCTTCTGAGAGGGAGTGCCAGAGGGCCAGCAGGAGGCTGGGTGGCTGGCTGACTCAGGGGCTCCTTGCTGCTGTGTGTTTAGATTCCTCTCTGACTGCGTGCTCTGGAGTGGAGAGCACAGCAGCCCCCCAGAAGCTGCTGATCCTGGATGCGCGATCCTACACAGCAGCAGTGGCCAACCGGGCCAAGGGTGGAGGCTGTGAATGCGAAGGTATTGCTCTTATCCTGGTGTCTGTAGCCAGCCTGTGCTGTGGGTGGCTTTGGTGAGGAGGGGGTTGGCGGCCGTTTGTACAGTGGAAAGAGCCCAAACAAACCTGGCTTGGAATCACAACTTTGCTCCCTACTAGCTATGGCTATGACTATGCTGAAGTTGCCTAATCTGTCCAAGCTTTATTTTCAATTTTACAAGAAGGGGGTGTTACAAACTTTGCAAAATTGTTGGGATGGTTAGAAGTTGCCTATGTAGGCTGTGCCCAGTGGCTCACACCTGTAATTCTAGCACTTTGGGAGGCAGAGGCAGGCGGATGACTTGAGCTCAGGAGTTCGAGACCAGCCTAGGCAACATGGCGAAACCCCGCCTCTATCAAAAATACAAACCATTAGCTGGGCATGGTGGTGCACTCCTGTGGTCCCATCGCAGCCACTCAGGTGACTGAGGCATGAGAATCTCTTGAAGAGGCAGAGGTTGCAATGAGCTGATATCATGCCACTGCACTGTAGCCTGAGTGACCATGAGACCCTGTCTCAAAAAAGAAAAAGAAGTTGTATATATAAAAGTATTGCTGCAGAGCAGCTACTATTTATTGAGAATTTAGTATATATTGTCTTTCTAAATACTGCTGTCATCTGTCATTACTGTTACTATTATTAGTATATGGCACCTGAGTCTCCAGAGATACAAGTGTGATTCAGATTTCAAAACTGTATTTAGTTCCCATGCTGGAGTGCTCTGCCCGGCCAGGGAAGCTTTGTCCACCAGGGACCACTCTTGTCCTGGATGCCTGTTTCCAGGACGTGCTTTTTTTTTTTTTGAGACAGAGTCTCGCTCTGTCACCCAGGCTGGAGTGTAGTGGCGAGATCTCGGCTCACTGCAACTTCTGTCTCCCAGGTTCAAGCAATTCTCCTGCCTCAGCCTCCCAAGTAGCTGGGATTACAGGTGCCCGCCACTATGCCCAGCTCATTTTTGTATTTTTAGTAGAGACGGGGTTTCACTGTGTTAGTCAGGCTGTTCTTGAACTCCTGACCTCAGGTGATCCACCTGCTTTGGCCTCCCAAAGTGTTGGGATTACAGGCGTGAGCCACCGCACCCAGCCTAGGACGTGCTTTTACGTCCCACTCTCCTGTCATGTCTACAGAGTACTATCCCAACTGTGAGGTCGTGTTCATGGGAATGGCCAACATCCATGCCATCCGGAACAGCTTTCAGTACCTCCGGGCTGTGTGTAGCCAGATGCCGGATCCTAGCAAGTAGGTGTTCCCTACTTGGATTCCTTACAGTCTCATTCCTTACCCAGTACCTCTTATTCTTGGAAGATTAGATGGGGAGATGAGAAGTTCGGAGAGCAGGAGACCTGAGGGCCTGGGTGGAGTTGGGTGCCATGGGCTAGTTCCAAGAACCCTTCCACTTCTCAGCCAACACTTTGGCGTGGTCACAGGACATTGAATTCCTTTCGTTTGGATCAGTTGTTCTACTCAAAGAACCCAGAGAACTGGGGAGAGAAAATGGCTGAATGCGCATGTGATGCTCCCCAGTTCCTCTTTTGAGCCTCAGAAGCTCTTATCTGCTGCAGGTCCTGTCTTTCCTACCTTCCTGCTAGATGCCTCTTGTCCAAAAGGCCCCGGGTTGTACCTCTTTGTTTCAGTTCTCACTGGGGACTTTGTTGGGTGGGGCTGGCTGTGGATGGAGGAGAGACTGTTGTGGCCTCAGCTCCCTTTGTGACCGACTTGATTTCTGCTCTCGTGTAGCTGGTTGTCAGCATTGGAGAGTACCAAATGGCTGCAGCACTTGTCGGTGATGCTAAAAGCAGCTGTGCTGGTGGCAAATACAGTAGACCGGGAAGGCCGGCCTGTGCTGGTACACTGCTCCGATGGCTGGGACCGCACACCGCAGATCGTAGCCCTGGCCAAAATATTACTGGACCCATATTACAGGACGTTGGAGGTATTGAGAGGAATTGGGTGGGAAGACCAGAGGGAATGTGGGAGGAGGGAAGGTGTTGAGCCCTCTGGATCTGTCCTGGGGATCTTTCAGTAGAGGACATTGGTGGCTTTTTTTTTTCCTTTTTTTTCAACTCCCAAAGCTTTGGAAACTTGGTGGCTTTTAGTCCTCTTCTAGGTCCAGTCCTATTTTTCTTTGAAGCTGCCAGCTCCCTGCTTTGGGCAGTTCCCGGGAGAGCAGCACATCAGCATTTCCAGAGAGGCCCTATGTTTGAATAGTTTCTTTTTTTGCAGGGCTTCCAAGTGTTAGTGGAGTCTGACTGGCTGGATTTTGGGCACAAGTTTGGAGATCGCTGTGGCCACCAAGAGAATGTGGAAGACCAAAACGAACAATGCCCTGTGTTCCTCCAGTGGCTTGATTCTGTTCATCAGTTGCTTAAGCAGTTCCCCTGCCTGTTTGAATTTAATGAAGCATTCCTGGTAAGTCCTAAACTCTAAACAAGAGGGATGGGGAATGACAGCCCGAGGCCCCCAGGTGCAAGCTCTCTCTGCCTTCTAGGTAAAACTGGTGCAACACACATACTCCTGCCTCTATGGCACCTTCCTGGCCAACAACCCCTGTGAGCGAGAGAAGCGCAACATCTACAAGCGGACCTGCTCTGTGTGGGCGCTCCTTCGAGCTGGCAATAAAAACTTTCATAACTTCCTCTACACACCCAGCTCAGACATGGTGAGTCTCAGCCCTTTTCCTATAGGTGCTATTTAGAAACCTATAGGGAGAAGGAGCTGAATCAGTAGGGAAAATGTAGAGTCAAGGGCTTAGGGAAAGAAAAGGTACCAGGGACTCTTGACAGAGCACTAGTATTGGGCTGCTTCCCTAGGTCCTGCATCCTGTTTGTCATGTCCGGGCCCTGCACCTCTGGACAGCTGTTTATCTGCCAGCATCATCTCCATGCACACTTGGGGAGGAAAACATGGATCTTTACCTTTCCCCAGTGGCCCAGAGCCAGGAGTTCTCTGGCCGCTCTCTGGACAGGTAAGAAAAGCCCTTCTTCCTTTCTCCTCTCTCCACTAGGAAAGCAATAACTGTTTCCCATTTCATCTAAATGTTCTCTTTCTTTCTTTTTTTTTTTTTTTGAGACGGAATCTAGCTTTGTCGCCCAGGCTGGAGTGCAGTGGCGCAATCTCAGCTCACTGCAACCTCCACTTCTCAGGTTCAAACGCTTCTCCTGCCTCAGCCTTCCGAGTAGCTGGGATTACAGGCGCTGACCACCACCCCCAGCGAATTTTTGTATTTTCAGTAGAGACGGGGTTTCACCGTGTTGGCCAGGCTGGTCTCGAACTCCTGACCTCAGATGATCCACCTGCCCCGGCCTCCCAAAGTGCTGGGATTACAGGTGTGAGCCACCGTGCCCGGCCTCTTTCTGAGGTATTTAAAAGCAATTTCTTGAGTCATTTGCAGGAAAAGCTTGGCCAAGACTTGTAGCTAGCCTGGAGTGCACTCTGTGTATTTTCAAGGTCCTCTGAAGATAACGTTGGATACTTTTTTTCCTGAAGGAACTGCTATCACCCTGTATGATATACCCAAGCAGGGGAGAGAACAAAACAGAAAGGACTATTTTAGGAAGGTTTGTGAGAATGGTCTTGATTTTTGTTCGCTGGTACAGGGCATGGAGAGCTTACTGTATTAGTAGCAACCTTTGTTGTGTCCAGCATTAGCTTCCAGAAACATTTGACTCTCAGGGAAATGGGTTCCCAGCAGGGGGATGGCCTTATATTACTCCATCAGAAAAAGGCCAGAATTTAAAAGGGAGACATAAAATTAGTTATCTTCTGGCTGAATGTCTGGGGGGAAGTGAGATGGTGTTGGTTAAATTATGAGAGTAGTACCTGTTTCTTGTTTTTAAAAAAAATAGTCAGTATAAAAGTAGAAAATCCCTTATGATCCTTGTCCCCACAGGTGTCCACTATTAACATTTGATATGTGTCTTTCCAGATGTTTATCTCTACATAGGTAAATCCACACTCATGCTCTCATATGGAAACATTTTTTATAAATAAAATCAGAATATTTTTACATACCCTTTTTACTTTTTTGCATATTCTGCAACTTGTTTTTCCCACTTTGTATTAGATTGTCTTCTCATGACAGTACATCTAAATTTCCTTTCTTGTTTTTATTGGCTTCAGAGTAGTCCACAATTTATATAACCAGATTCCTATTCATCATTTAGGTAACTTCCATTTTTTAAAAATCATTACAGGGAGTGCTTTAGTGAACATCCTTATATGTGTAACTTTTTACAAAATTGTAAAATACGGGCTGGGCATGGTGACTTATGCCTGTAATACCAGCATTTTGGGAGGCTGAAGTGGGCAGATCACTTGAGGTCAGGAGTTCAAGGCCAGCCTGGCCAACATGGTGAAACCCTGTCTCTACTAAAAATACAAAAATTAGCTGGGCATGGTGGCGGGCACCTGTAATCCCAGCTACTCGGGAGGCTGAAGCATGAAAATCGCTTGAATCTGGGGGGCGGAGATTGCGGTGAGCCAAGATCGCGCCACTGCACTCCAACCTGGACAACACAGCGAGACTGCGTCTCAAAAAAACAAAAAAAAAAATTGTGAAATACACATGCTATTTACCATCTACATCATTTTTAAGTACATAGTTTAGTAGGGTTACTTTGTAGTTTTTTTTTTGTCTTGTTTTGTTTTTTTAAAGACAGAGTTGGGCTCTGTTGCCCAGGCTGGACTTCAGTGGCACAGTCTCAGCTCATTGCAACCTCTGCCTCCCAGGTTCAAGTGATTCTCCTGCCCCAACCTCCCAAGTAGCTGGGATTACAGGCATGCGCCACCATGCCCAGCTAATTTTTGTATTTGTAGTAGAGACGGGGTTTTACTATGTTGGTCATACTGGTCTCAAACTCCTGACCTCAAGTTACCCACCCACCTCGGCCTCCCAAAGTGTTGAGATTACATGTGTGAGCTCCTGCGCCTGGCCAGTAGGGTTACTTTGTATGCATATTTTTGCACTTGTGCTAGTATTTTTGCCAGATAAATGAAAATACTGTGCTCAAAGGATATATATATATATATATCTCAAATTTTGATATTTGCTTATTGGCTGAGAGCTTTTTTTTTTTTTTTTTTTTTAAGAGACAGGGTCTTGTTCTGTCACTCACGCTGGAGTGCAGTGGCACAATTATAGCTTAGTGTAACCTCAAACTCCTGAGCTCAAGTAATCCTTATGTTTCAGCCTCCCAGGGAGCTAATTAGCTCATTAGGCACGTGCCCATTTTTATTTTTTGTACAGACAGGGTCTGTTGCCCACATTAGTCTTAAACTCCTGGCCTTGAGTGATCTTCCTGTCTTGGCCTCCCAAAACACTGGAATTACAGGCTAAAAGTTTTTAAAATATGACATATGTTATTGATTGAATATTATAAAGGAAAACAAAAAACCCAGCATCCCAAATTACTGGTTTTAGGGTCTTTTGAACTAAGTCATTGTGAGGGGACCATGATAGGTTTCAGGAATTCAGTGACTTTTTTTCCTTCCCCAAACTATGCAGAATTTGGCTATAGGTTCATAGGTTTACTTTTCCTGGGAGAGGGGTCATAACTTTTAATCAAATTTTTAATAAGCTCTGTGACCCATTTAATAATCATTTCATTAACTTAGTATCTGATTTATCAATTCAACAAATGTTTCTTTAATACCTACAAGTTGCCTATTACTGTACTAGGTTTTGTGGCTACACCAAATAAATAGAAGATATTGGTTCTACTTTCAAGATAATTTTAAGCTGTAAGATAAGACACAGAGCAACTAGAGAACAATTCTTTTTTTTTTTTTTTTTTTTTTTTTTTTGTGATGGAGTCTCACTCTGTCACCAGGCTGCAGTGCAGTGACTCAATCTTGGCTCACTGCAACCTCTACCTCCTGGGTTCAAGTGATTCTCCTGCCTCAGCCTCCAGGGTAGCTGGGACTACAGGCATCCGCCACCACACCCTCATTTTTCTTATTTTTAGTAGAGACAGGATTTCACCATGTTGGCCAGGATGGTCTCAATCTCTTGACCTCATGATCTACCCGCCTCGGCCTCTCGAAGTGCTGGGATTACAGGTGTGAGCCACTGCACCCGGCCAACTAGAGAACAATTGTAAGTCAGCATCTAAGCAGATAAGAATGTGTATAGTTCAGGCTGGGCGCAGTGGCTTATGCCTGTAATCCCAGCACTTTGGGAGGCCAAGGTGCGCAGGTTGCTTGAGCCCAGGAGTTTGAGACCAGCCTGGACAACGTGGCAAAACTCCACCTCTACAAAAAATACAAAAATTAGCCAGGCATGGTGGCGTGCGCCGTGATCCCAGCTACTTGGCGGGCTGAGGCAGGAGGATTGTTTGCGCCCAGGAGGTCGAGGCTGCAGTGAGCTGTGATTGTGCTATGGCACTCCAGCCTGGGTGATAGAGCGAGACCTTATCTCAAAAAAAAAAAATAACGTGTATAGTTCAAAGCTTTAGAGAAATGATGTGTGTTTTAAAAGGGTCATTTGGTGGCTGTTTTACTCAGGAAATTTTCGTGAAGGACCAGACAAGAACTGTGGGTCTGTTTGTGTTCTCTGTATCTGGCTTAGAATCTGGCACATAATAAGTAAATTTAAATAAATTTACTGAGGTAAAAATTTACTTAAAACTTGACAAACAGCTGGGTGTGGTGGCTCATGCTTGTAATCCCAGCACTTTGGGAGGCCAAGGTGGGCGGATCACAAGGTCAGGAGATCAAGACCATCCTGGCTAACATGGTGAAACCACATCTCTATTAAAAATACAAAAAAAAAAAAAAATTAGCGGGCGCCTGTAGTCCTAACTATTCAGGAGGCTGAGGCAGGAGAATGGCATGAATCTGGGAAGGTGGAGGTTACAGTGAGCCGAGATAGTGCCACTGCACTCCAGCCCGGGTGACAGAGCGAGACTCTGTCTCAAAAAAAAAAAAAACATCTGGACAAATGAATGAAATAAAGGGAGTTGTGAGCTTAGTAACAAGGTTAGTGGAGAGGGGTCCAAAGGAAGTAGATACATGAGAGGTAGGGTTTTTTTTTGAAATGGAGTCTTGCTCCATTGCCCAGGCTGGAGTGTGGTCACACAATCTTCTCAGCTCACTGCAACCTCCGCCCACCGTGTTCAGCTGATTCTCCTGCCTCAGCCTCCCGAGTAGCTGGGATTACTAATTTTGTATTAGTAATAGTAGCTGGGCTAATTTTTGTATTTGTAATAGAGACGGGGTTTCGCCACATTGGTCAAGGTGGTCTCGAACTCCTGGCCTCAAGTGATCTGCTCACCTTGGCCTCCCAAAGTGCTGGGATTATAGGAGTGAGCCACTACGCCTGGGCGAGAGGTAGTTTTTTTTTTTTTTTTAAAAGAACTTCTGTGGCTGGCAGGGGTTGAGAAGGGGCTATTTTAAGGAATAGAGAGAAATATAAGACAGGTCATTGAGGGCATTGAAGGCTTTAAACATTACAGTAGAGTTTGTTTTGATTCAGTTGTCAATAGGAAGTCACTGTAGGAAGTCACTGTGATCTTCTGACAGTGGGATCCTTGGAGAACTAATCAGTGAGTACAGGGTAGCTGGAGGCACAGAGACCAGCCAGCACTGCTGTAGTAGTTTAGGTATGAGGGGAAGAGTCCCTGGCCAAGAGAAAGGATTAAATTTAGAAGCACTGTAGAGAATCATTGGCAGGCTACAGAATTGATTGAAAGTTGGAGAGTAGAAGTGAAAAGTACTTTGCGTCCCAAGTATCTGAGCTTAGAAAGTAGGAGAATATTAGTACCGCTAATAGACATTGAAAAGTCGAGAGACAAGCCAGTTTGGGGAGAAAGCGGAGATACAGGGAAATTGGGATTGAAATATTAGTTGACAGCAAAGAAGGAGGTGTGTTGTAGGCAGCTCAAGATGGAGAGTGGATTTTGAGGAATAACTGGTATAAAGATTTTAAAGGAAATGGTCTCTGTAACAACTGACCTGACTTACCTTTGATTCTACCTTTCCCTAGATCAAAAATGTCCTACTGTCTTTTTTCTTATCCTTCCATTAAAGTCATAAACACATTCTTGTATACCCATCTCAAATCCTACCCTCTCTGTGTAGCCTTCCTTGACCACCTAGCTGGATGAGCTCGCTCTCCTTGTTCTAAACTCAGGTATTAGTATCTCTGTCAACATTGCTGATTAACCTTTGGTACACATAGAATGAGTTGTGGAGGATGGCAGAATGTTGTTATTTGAATTGGGACGAAGAACACATCAGAGTTAATTATAGTCTTCTATTTGTTGTTGTTGTTTGAGACAGTCTTGCTCTGTCACCCAGGCTGGAATGTAGTGGTGCGATCTCGGCTCACTGCAATCTCTGCCTCTTGCCTCCCAGGCTCAAGCGATTCTCATGTCTCAGCCTCCCAAGTAGTAGCTGGGTTTACAGGTGTGCACCATCACACTCAGCTAGTTTTTGTATTTTTAGTAGAGATGGGATTTCACCATGTTGGCCAGGCTGGTCTTGAACTCCTGGCCTCAAGAGATCTGCCTGCCTTGACCTCCCAAAGTGTTGAGATTACGGGAGTGAGCCACTGTGGCCGGCATATTCTTTACTTCTTTTGTATGCTTGAAAGTTTCCATAATAAAAAATAAAATGAAAAGAAAGAAGTCAGCTGTGGCACTTAAAAGACTACAGATCCCTGGGCCTCACTCTTGGCCGTTCTTATTCATTAGGTCTTGGGTGGACCCTGGTTGTCTGGATGTCTAAGAAGATCCACCAGGATGCCTGATGTATATCACACATTCAATTGGCACCTAGCAGTGGAAAGTTGATGTGGTATTTTGAGCTCATTCATTCATTTCTCAAGTCATTTGCCCCTGGTAGTGTGCTAGGTGCTGGGGATTCAAATAAGACAGAGTCCTGCCATCAGCACACTTCAGCAGAGGGAGTTAAACAAGTAAACAATGAAGTGCAATAATGTGTTATAGGAAGCACTGAGCAATGTGCTTTGATGTGGATTCTTTTGTTTAATCTTCATAATAGCTTTAAGAGCTAGGTACTTTAACCTTTATTCCATAGATGAGGGATCTGAGGCTTAGAGAAGTTAAAGTCACACAGCAAAGATGTTGTTAAATTGGGATTTGAGCCCTGCCTATGGGACTCCAGGAACTCTAATTATAACGACTGTTTTTGCCTTCCTGGAATTTCATACCATTAAAAAAAAATCAAAATTGGTCATAAAAGTTATATCAAATATGTATAAAACATTTATTTTAAGTTTCAAAAATCAATTACTTAAAATAAGCTGCATTGTAACTCTGCCTTTGGGGGATTTTTCCGCATGGGCTGAACTGACTGAGCCATCTAAAAATAGGAGGCCAGTGAAGTCTCTACTGTTTCCCTGGTGAATTTCCCTCAAGTTTTCATTGCTCTAAGGACTTTGAACTGCATAAATAATCAGGATGGTCATTCTTGAAAATGTCCCTTAACCCATCTGGTATATATGAATGCCTCTAGAGCTCTGAGTGCTATATACCAGGGGAAGTTTCCATGGGGCCTTGGGAATCAGAGGAGTACACTGCTGCTAAGTGGTTATCAAGAGCAGTGCTGAGGGAGTTGTGTTGTCTTAATCAAGTTTGTGGTTATTATGTTTGTGGTTGGTTGCCTATATTTTGAATTCTCATAGCATCTCTACAAGGTATGATTTATTATCATCATTGTATAAAGGGAAAGACCAAGTATCTGGGAGGTTAATTTACTTATTTGTAGTCATGTAGCTAATTAGTGTCAGAGCCAATATGTTCTAGCTCCAAAACCCATCTTCTTTCTGTTTTATTGTGATGGAGGCAGTGGGATATTGGGTTTGAGTCTCAGGTATAGTCCTGACTGGAACAGTAGATTCAGAAGGCATTGGCATAGAAGGCAGCTGAAACCACTGTAGTGGTTGAGATTGCCCAGGGAGACTGGTAGGTTGAGTGCTGACAAAAGCTGAGGATAGATTTTTGGGTTCCGGAGGACAGGGTCCATGTCTCATGCTTTTTTTTACAGAATAAACTTTCAGTGAACATTGGTTATTTGTGATCTTAAGGGTCATTATTTCTAAACTTAAGTATTCTTAAGTGTCATTATTTCTAAACTCTGGCTTTGACATTGCTCCATTGATTCAGCTCCATATATTGTATTGCAAGTGCCCATCTCCTGACCTGGAGGTGTTATATTTGTCATTCCAGATTACCTAAAACCAGATCCATGGATGATCTTCTTTCTGCCTGTGACACAAGCAGCCCCCTGACTCGTACATCCAGTGACCCTAACCTGAATAACCACTGTCAGGAGGTCAGGGTAGGCCTGGAGCCCTGGCACAGCAATCCTGAGGGATCAGAGACAACCTTTGTGGACTCTGGGGTAGGAGGTCCTCAGCAGACTGTAGGAGAAGTGGGTCTTCCTCCTCCTCTGCCCAGCAGCCAGAAAGACTACTTGAGCAATAAACCTTTCAAGAGTCACAAAAACTGTTCTCCAAGTTACAAATTGCTTAATACCGCAGTGCCTCGGGAAATGAAGAGCAACACCTCTGATCCTGAGATCAAAGTCCTGGAAGAGACTAAGGGACCAGCTTCCAACCCTTCTGCCCAGAATGAGGTGGGTAGGACTTTAGATGGCACAGGGGAGCCACCTGAACATTGTCCTGAAACAGAAGCTGTCAGTGCACTCTCCAAGGTCATTTCTAACAAGTGTGATGGAGTTTGTAATTTTCCTGAGTCTTCCCAGGACTCTCCTACAGGTGTGCCCCAACAGGCCCAGCCAGACTCCATGCTAGGTGTGCCCTACAAATGTGTTCTCGATCACAGCCTCAGCACCCTTTGCAACCCAGCAAGTGCTGCCTGCCAAACTCCTCTAGGCCCAAGGGCTGACTTCCTCAACCAAGATCCCTCAGGGTCTGTGGCAAGTATCTCCCACCAGGAACAACCGAGTTCTGTGCCAGATCTGACTCATGGGGAGGAAGACATTGGTAAAAGAGGAAATAATAGGAATGGGCAGTTATTGGAAAATCCTCGCTTTGGGAAAATGCCATTGGAATTGGTCCGGAAGCCAATTTCTCAGAGCCAGATCAGTGAGTTCTCTTTTCTAGGGTCCAACTGGGACAGCTTCCAAGGGATGGTGACTTCATTCCCAAGTGGGGAGGCCACCCCTCGGCGGCTGCTTTCCTATGGCTGTTGTAGCAAGAGGCCAAACAGTAAGCAGATGCGGGCCACAGGGCCCTGCTTTGGGAGCCAGTGGGCTCAGAGAGAAGGTATGAAGTCACCTGTCTGTTCTAGTCATTCCAATGGACATTGTACTGGCCCAGGAGGAAAGAACCGGATGTGGTTGTCCAGTCACCCAAAGCAAGTCTCTAGCACAAAGCCTGTTCCACTGACCTGTCCTTCTCCAGTGCCTCCTCTCTATTTGGATGATGATGGACTCCCCTTTCCCACGGATGTGATCCAGCATAGGTTACGGCAAATCGAAGCAGGGTACAAGCAAGAGGTAGAGCAGCTACGTCGACAGGTGCGTGAGCTTCAGATGAGGCTGGATATCCGTCACTGCTGTGCCCCTCCAGCAGAGCCTCCCATGGACTATGAGGATGATTTTGTAAGTAGTCACCAACTGCCATACACCCATTATTTAGTCTGTTAATCCAGCCTTCCCTCTATTCAGCATTTATTCATTGGGTACTTGGCTGTGTGCAAATGAGTTAGGTGCCTGGACTATAGGATGAAAAACAAGTAAGCAATTAGAATGATGTTTTTAAGTGCTATGATTGAGGAGGCATCAGGTGTTAGAGGGCTGGAATGGAGTGAAACGTCAAGGAAGGCTTTCTTGAGAAGGTAATGCTTGAGCTGAGTGCTGAAGAATGTGTGATATTTAGCTAAGTAGACAGTGAAAAGGAAACACCATTTGCAGAAGCATCGTGGCAATAGGTACTCCAATGATATGGCTTAAAAGGATGGGACATGCAAGTGTATATGTGTACATGCATGCATACACTTACACTGGGGCTATAAGAGACAGATAGGGTGCTGGGAGGTGACATTGGAGAAGTAGATGGAGATTAGAAGGGTCAGCTTGAGTGCCCTTCTTGTTTGGATTTTACCCTTAAGGCAATAAAATTTTAGGCCAGTGCATAATATGATTAGAGTTGTACTTTAAGAAAATGACTCTTGCACTCTTGCAACAGTGTACAATTTTTTTTTTTTTTTTTTTTTTTTTTTTTTTTTTTTTTTTTTTTTTTTTTTGAGATGGAGTCTCGCTCTGTCACCCAGGCTGGAGTGCAGTGGCACGATCTCAGCTCACTGCAACCTCCGCCCTCCCGGGTTCACGCCATTCTCCTGCCTCAGCCTCCTGAGTAGCCGTGGGGCCAGCTAATTTTTTTTTTTTTTTTTTTTTTTTTTTGTATTTTTAGTAGAGACGGGGTTTCACCGTGTTAGCCAGGATGGTCTCGATCTCCTTACCTTGTGATCTGCCCACCTCGGCCTCCCAAAGTGCTGTGATTACAGGTGTGAGCCACTGTGCTTGGGCCAACAATGTACAATTTTAATGAGGCAGTTGAGACCCAGATTGGGAGACTGGTAAGGTCATTTTGGAATAATCCAGGTGAGAGATGAAGACTATGTAGGCTGTGCAGTGTTGGGCAGCCTCAGGTTCTGGCACCATAGTCCTTGGGGAGCTTCTAGGAACCAGCTTCCTCCCCATGGTATCTTGCCATTTTCAGACACCTCCTTTGTTCTGTTAAGGTGCTCCCTACTTGCCTGCTTCTCACTTCTCTGGTGCTTTAAACAGGAATCAACAAACCTTTTTTTTTGTAAAGGGCCAAATAATAACTATTTTAGGTTTTGTGGGCCATACAGTCTATGTTGCAACTACTCAGCTCTGCTGTTGTGCAAAAGCAGCCAGGCACAGTGGGTCATGCCTGTAGTCTTAGGACTTTGTGAGGCTGAGGTGAGTGGATCGCTTGAGCCAAGGAGTTTGAGACCAGCCTAGGCAACATGGTAAAACCCCATCTCTACAAAAATTACAAAAAAATTAGCTGGTCATGGTGGCAGATGCTTGTGGTCCCAACTACTCAGGAGGCTGAGGTCGGAGGATCTCTTGAACCCAGGATGTTGAGGCTACAATGAGCCGTGATCATGCCACTGCATTCCAGCCTGGGCAAAAGAGCGAGACCTTGTCTCAAAAACAAAACAAAAAGCAGCCATAGACTGCTTTTAGTATGTAAATGAATGAATGCAGCTGTATTCCAACAAAACCTGATTTACAAAAACAGGCAGTGGGCTAGTTTGGCCTGTGGGCCATAGCTTGTCAACCCCTGGTTTAGAACGTAACAAGAGAGTCTTTCTATGCTGTGGTGTAGCATATTGGTAAGAGTATAAGTCTGAAGCCACAATACTAGGTTCAAATCCCAGTTTTACTACATATCAGCTCTTAACTTTCTCTGTGGCTTCATTTTCTTATTTGTAAAATGGGGATATTAGTAGTATACGTTGTAAGACTGTCGTGAGAAATAAGTTCATGTATGTAATGCACTTAGCACAGTGCCTGACACATGGTAAACACTAAGCGTTAATGATGATGAAGATAATGTTGTTGTCTTTGCCTTTTCATCAGACATGTTTGAAGGAGTCAGATGGCAGTGATACTGAGGATTTTGGCTCTGATCACAGTGATGACTGCCTTTCAGAAGCAAGCTGGGAACCTGTTGATAAGAAAGAGACTGAGGTATGTTTAGGCACATATGTGGTGGGTACTTATGTGAGCCAATGAGTCATCATACTTCCCAGAGATGAATGACATGCTGTAGACTGAGCTGTCTCCCAGAGGAGTGTCAACCTGGTAGGCAAGTGGTAGCCAGTTACGAAGATAAGCCTTGTCACTTTCTCCTGGGATGCTTTCCTTGTTGCAGTGTTGCTCTTCCAGTCTGTCAGCAAGGACCAGGAATTTTTCCTTGTGCCTTCTATTAGGTGACTCGCTGGGTTCCAGACCATATGGCATCACACTGCTATAACTGTGACTGTGAATTCTGGTTGGCCAAACGAAGACACCATTGCAGGTAAGATGTTTTGTATGATTTAGTATGACTTAAAAAACAGTGCAGGCCAGGTGCAGTGGCTCACGCCTGTAATCCCAGCACTTTGGGAGGCTGAGGCAGGCAGATCACGAGGTCAGGAGATCAAGACCATCCTGGCCAACATGGTGAAACCTGTCTCCACTAAAAATACAAAAATTAGCTGGGTGTGGTGGCGTGTGCCTGTAATCCCAGCTACTCTGGAGGCTGAGGCAGGAGAACAGCTTGAACCAGGGAGTTGGAGGTTGCAGTGAGCTGAGATCACACCACTGCACTCCATCCTGGCAACAGAGCGAGACTCTGTCTCAAAAACAAAAACAGTGCAATACATATGTATAGAACTAAATGGAATTCGTTTGGAAATGGATACCTCTTTATAGAAACTATTTTTGTTTGTCCCCAACTTTTCATTTAGTATCACTCATTCTCAGTATATTGGCATTTCCTAATATTAATTAATTTTTTTTTATTAGTGATGGGGTCTTGCTATGTTGCTCAGGCAAGTCTCAAACTCCTGGCCTCAAGCAATTCTACTGCCTCAGCCTACCAAAGTGCAGGGATTACTGGTGTGAGTCACCCTACCTGGCTAGTATATTGGCATTTCTGATGAACTCTTCCCTCTTTGTGCTTTGGCAGAAATTGTGGGAATGTATTTTGTGCTGGATGCTGCCACCTGAAGCTGCCCATTCCTGATCAGCAACTCTATGACCCAGTTCTCGTCTGTAACTCATGTTACGAACACATTCAAGTCTCTCGTGCCAGGGAACTCATGAGCCAACAGCTGAAGAAACCCATTGCTACAGCTTCCAGTTGAATGCCGGGGAGATGACCTGTCCAACTTTAGCAGGTTTGAAGGGAGGATCTGCTTCAGTTGTAGTTAGGAAGGTTCGTTGGTGTGGCTCGTGAAATCACAGAGCTCAGAGATACCATCTTGAGAAATCCTCCTTGGTATCATGAAACTGGAGCAGAGGAATTGCAATTTGGCAGGAGGTCCTCTACTGGTGAGACCCTCACCTTGGGGTAATGGTCCTAACCCAGACCCAGGGTCTGGAAGCTTAATGTTGAGTTGGTGACTCCAGCCTCTTTCTCCTGGAGGTCACAAGATGATGATTGCATAGATGTTACCTGGTGCAAAGTGCCCCAAACAGCAATAGAATGGCATACGTATAACCAAACTCCAAGTGATAACCAGACCCATCTCTCCTCCACCTTGACAAAAGCAGATTATAGTATACAAGATAGGAATTCCTGTCCTATTTGAGATGAACTATATCCTGTACCTCTGTGCTCTGTGTCTGTGCATGAAGGCTCAGTCTTTAGAGGCACTCCCTCTAGTTGCATTAGTACTGTCTTTCTGTGGAGTTTGGTTTGAAGACTGGTTCAGCAAGTGGAGGTTTCAATGTATTTTTCAGTTGGCTCATCAGCCAGCATTGGTGAATATTCAGTTTAGGGGGACAGTTCTAGGGAGCGAGCCATTTTTGGGAGCAGAGGAAAACTCTGCTGATTGAGTTATTTTGAGCTGTGAAGGCAGTCGTCTCTGTTACACAGTGGCAGCTCTTGAGTTACGCACTGTGAAGAATGAGAAGGGAAAAGTAAAAATTATCCTTGTGAAACATCTGCTGATTGTGCCCTACCCTTTGCGCCTGACTCTTCCTAGTTGTCGTGGTGCTAACACAGGAGCTACACCTTGATCCTCTCCTGGCATGAAAATAAAACAAAGGTTTTCGTTGTTGTTCCATTGCCCGTTTCCCCCATGTTGTCTTTCCCTTGGCTGCTGCCTCCTCTGGATCACATTGCTTCTTATCCTGAACACTTGACACCTTGAGGGTAGAATTTAGCGTTTGGTTTTTACCTCCTAGCATATGCTGTTTGGTATGTGAGGGTTTCAGTACAAATGCTGCTGTCTATTTCTGTGCACTTAACAATGGAACCCAAACAGAGGAGAATAAAGCCTTGATACCAAAATCGGGAGAGAACATGTGTCCATTTGGACCAAACGTTGTTGGTTTTTTAAAACTTTTATTTTATTTTATTTTTTTTTCATCTTAATATGTACCAGTGGCACTTAACCAAAAGATACAGTGATATAGCCATGTACTGTGGGTGGGACAGATACAGTCTCCTTGGCCTATAATGAAACCACTAGGACTTTATACATTTTCCTTAATTTGTTGACATATAAATGGTAAATTACATTTAGGCTTATCCTGTTTTGAAATGATGGTAGTCATCTTTCTCACTGCTACTTTCATGTTGCTTTCTAGAAAACAGCATTTCATTCCAAAATAACTAGGATCTGCATTTAGAACAAGAATCATTATTTCCCTGAACTTTTCAGTCCTACAGAGAAGCATCTGTGGTTCTTTTGTACTTGCCATAGATGTAACCTAAAAAGTTTTGGCGTATTTAGGTCAGCCTAGCGGAACTTTTTTTTCATTTAAATGGAGCTGAATAATGGAGATTTTGTGTCTGCAAAATTCCTGAGATCATTGAAAAAGTAACAAGCTATTCCTTGTTTCTGATACATAAAATTATTTTAAGCATTTTATCAATCATTAAAATTTACTGCCAGTTGTGAGTGGCTTTTTAATTAACTTGACTTTCATTGCACTTCACTCTGCCTGTTTTCAAGGGGAGTAAGATTGGTAACATTTGGGGAGACTGTATCTGTCTACTTAGTGTGGCTGTTTTGAGGGACTGTCCCATCAGTGAACAAACTGCATGGCCTTGGAGAGAGACTCTGGGCTCTTGGCTCAGATGTGTTCATTAAATACTCCTTTCAGAGCTGTCGTGGGTGTAAGTGACATGATGTGGCCAAAAATCCAAACTGTGCAGTTGCGTTGTGACAAAAATGCAATGTGCTGTAAAAATTCAATACAGTTTAAATAAAATCTCTATATTAGTGCTGCTTTGTTGGGTTTATTTTCATTTCTAAAAAACCTTAATATTCACTTATTCTTTGACCATGAGAAGAGTAGAACATTGTACCCCTCTCTCCCAGCAATTTCCAATTTATTTATTTCGAAATGGAGTCTCTTTCTGTTCCCCAGGCTGGAGTGCAGTGGTGCGATCTCGGCTCACTGCAACCTCCGCCTTCTGGGTTCAAGCGATTCTCCTGCCTCAGCCTCCCGAGTAGCTAGGACTACAGGTCCTGGCTAATTTTTGTATTTTTAGTAGAGTCTAGGTTTCACCATGTTGGCCACGCTGGTCTCAAATTTCTGGGTTCAAGCAGTCCACCCGGCTCGGCCTCCCAAAGTGTTGGGATTACAGATGTGAGCCACTGTGCCCGGCCAATTTCCATTTTCAAATGAACCTCTCTTTTTGAATCAGCACAGCTCTTGTTACATTCTTATTTATTGATTGCCTAGGGATCGATTCTTATGGATACCGTAGAATTCTATCCCATCTTTATCTTTAATGTCTAAAATGCCACCAGCTGGTTGGGCAGGCACACAAGAGAGTACTTAGATTCTTGTGATTCCCTCTTCTCAGGGACTTCAGTTCTCATCTAACCTTGGGTAAATTGTCTTGAACAAAATACTGGCTTAAAAGAGTATATCTTAAAAGATACAAAAGGCTACTATCTAAAAGGTGAATTCGTTTACTCAAGATATTATACCTCCAGTGGCATCATTTTTGTTTGAGAGGTGAGCAGTTCCACTTAGTAAAGATTACAGACCAGACCCTTTGGTCCCCAGAATGACCGACTCTGCTGCCTAACGCACACTTTCTCTGCATTCCAAGTCCCCACTAGTTGGCTGGGCCGAAACACACGCCTCTTGGTATTCCACGGTGGATAACTGGGCTTCTCTCTTCGCAGGACTTAGAACTCCCCGGCGGGCAGCCTTCCCGGCCTCAAGTCTGGGAACGCCTGGGGAAGGGGCGCCTGCCTGGGTCCCGCAGGCGTCCGGCGGGCCTGGCCGGGGCACGCGGCCGCCGAGGGGGAGGTGCCCACGCCGCGTGGCGGGAACTCGAGGCCCCATTGGCCGTGCTGGGAGGCGCCGCGGGGCCTCGTGCGCCAACGGTCCCTGGTACGCGGCGGACAGGCGCCGGCAGGAGCAGGCAGGGCGAGGCGAAGGCCGGGGAGGGATCGAGAACGGGGTGGGAGAGCTAAGCTCGGGGGGCGACGCCCGAGCCCATCGGGGCGATGGAGGAGGCGCTGCTCTCCACCCCCATCAACCCCAACAACTTCCCTGCCAAGCTGTGGCGCCTGGTGAACAGCCCACGTTACCGCTCCATCCGCTGGGACGGCCGCGGCGAGGGGCTGCTCATCGACCAGCCGCTCTTCGAGGCCGAGCTACTCAGCCCGCCCGGGCCGGGGGGAGGCGGCGGCGGGGCTGCGGGGACCGGGGCCGAGCCCGAGCTCTTCAAAACCACCAACTTCACCAGCTTCATCCGCCAGCTCAACCTCTACGGCTTCCGCAAGGTGGTGCTGGGCGGGCCGGGCACGGCGGGGCCGGGGCCGGGGCCGGGGGGCGGCGGGCCGGCAGGCGATGGGCCGCTCCATCACTTCCACAGCCCGCACTTCCGCCGCGACCAGCCACAGCTGCTCGTGCACCTCAAGCGCCTGACTAGCGCCAACAAGGCCAAGCTGGCGGCCGGCCTGGAGGTGCCCTGCCGCCCGCCCAACCGCTTCCAGCGGCTGCTCATCACCTCGGCCTCCGCCTCCGCCGCCGCTGCCTCGGCCGCCGTCGCCGCCCCGTTGCAGCACCAGGAGCCGCCGCCGCCGCCCACGGGGCCCCGGCCGGAGCCTCACGGTGAGTCTGGGCTGCCCGCGGCCTCGCCCACAGCGGGCACATGGGCGGCGGGGAGCAACGCCCCTCGAGGGCGCGTTTTCGCACGTCCTCACGCTGGGGGAGTCCGAAAGGCGCCCAGGACCCATTGTCCACTGTGCTCCCAGAGACTGAAGGTCCCACCACTGCCACCGCCACCATTCTCGGCACCAGCACGGTGGCCACCGGCCCTCCCCTGGAGGGTCCATAAGCATTCAGCCCCTTCTGAGCCCACTGGCAGCAAAAGGGACCTCTGCCTCTTAGGCTCCCTACTACTTGTCCCCGGTTTGAACCCCAGGAGTTACCTGGTTGTAAGCCTCCGTTTACCTTCCTGAGACTCACACTGTCCACTGTAAACATGTAGACTGAAGAGTCCTTCGTTGAAACATTGGGTCTGGAAGAAACACAGAAGGGGCTCCTTTGCTCCCGTGGGAAGCAGAGTGGAGTCACCCTACATTAAGGCGGGACGGAACAAAATCATAGTCAAGAGAACTTAAAACATTACTGTTGGGCATGGTGGCTCACGCCTGTAATCCCAGCACTTTGGGAGGCCGAGGCGGGTGGATCACGAGGTCAGGAGTTCGAGACTGGCCTGACCAACAGGGTGAAACCTCATCTCTACTAAAAATACAAAAATTAGCCGGGCGTGGTGGTGGCGCACGCCTGTAATCCCAGCTACTCAGAAGGCTGAGGCAGGAGAATCGCTTGAACCCAGGAGGCAGAGGTTGCAGTGAGCCGAGATAGTGCCACTGCACTCCAGTCTGAGCAACAGAGCAAGACTCCGTCTCAAAAAAAAAAAAAAAAAAAAAAGAACTTAGAACATTACAATAGTAGCCAAGGGAAAGTTTTGGAAAAGGTGCCTGCAGTGGAAATTTGCCCTTGAAGAGGGCTGCCACCTTCCACCTATTGGCAGATCTAAGAAATCTTAGAAGAAATGTTCAGACAATCATCAGATTTAGAGTTCTGGGTGATGTGTAGAATGGTAGACATTGTTTATATACCTTAAGATCAAAAATACGATACATCATGGCTGACAAGATATAGTTCCTATGTAGAATGAATTAGCTCCACATTTCTTTCATTGTAGCGAATTAGAGCTTGATGCTTCCTTAAAGGGTTATGATTAGACAAACATAAGGCAAAAATGGTTTTCTTTACGGCTGTCAAGTTTTAGTTTAAAAAGAATTTTAGAAAGCTCACATTTACAGACTTTGAAGTTTTCTCTATTGGCTACAATCTTTCAGTATTGAAAAAACTTTTTGGTGTACCTCTGTATTTAGTAAAAGTTCAGAAACCCTCTGTGATAGTGAATTATTTATTTTTTATTATTTGTTTTTTTTTTAGAGATAGAGTTTTGCTCTTGTCACCCAGGCTGGAGTGCAATGGCGCAATCTCGGCTCACCACAACCTCCGCATCTCAGGTTCAAGCGATTCTCATTCCTCAGCCTCCTGAGTAGCTGGGAATACAGGCACGCGCCACCATGCCTGGCTAATTTATATATTTTTAGTAGACAGGGTTTGACCACGTTGGCCAGGCTGGTCTTGAACTCCTGACCTCAGGTGATCCGCCTGCCTCAGCCTCCCAAAGTGCTGGGATTACAGGCCTGAGCCACTGCACCCCGCCTATTTTATTTTTTGAGATGAAGTCTCACTCTGTTGCCCAGGCTGGCGTGCAATGGCAAGATCTCGTCTCACTGCAACCTCTGCCTCCCGGGTTCAAGTGATTCTCCTGCCTCAGCCTCCAGAGTAGCTGGGATTCTACAGGTGCCTGCCACCACATCTGGCTAATTTTTGTATTGTTAGTAAAGATGGGGTTTTACTATGTTGGCCAGGCTGGTTTTGAACTCCTGACCTCAGGTGATCTGCCTGCCTCGGCCTCCCAAAGTGCTGAGATTACAGGTGTGAGCCACTGCACATGGCCAAATTATTTTATAGACTTGATTTTTTTTTTTTTTTTTTTTTGAGATAGGGTCTCACTCTGTCCCCCAGGCTGGAGTGCAGTGGCAAGATCTTGGCTCACTGCAACCTCCACCTCTCAGGCTCAAGGGATCCTCCCACCTCAGCCTCCCGAGTAGCTGGGACTATAGGTGTGGCCACCACACCCAGCTAATTTTTTGTATTTTTGGTAGATACAGGGTTTCACTCTGTTTCCCAGGCTGGTCTGGAACTCCTGGGCTCAAGTGATCTGCCCACCTTGGCCTCTGGAAGTACTGGGATTACAGGCGTGAGCACCACCGCGCCAGGCCTGTAGACTTGATTTTTTGATGCTCTTCCCCCTCTTCCAGGAAGGCAAGGGTGGCGATATTCCATTTCTCTGTTTAAAGAGTCCATGATGTGAAGCAGTATACCAAGAAACCAACAGGATATAATAATAATTCATTCTTTACCTTCAACTAGGAGAGTAATAAAAACACTTTCAGCATGTTAACATGGATTTACTATAAAGTAAATGTAATCCCATGGGGCCGGGCATGGTGGCTCATGCCTGTAATCCCAGCACTTTGGGAGGCCGAGGCGGGTGAATCACGAGGTCAAGAGATTGAGACCATCCTGGCCAACATGGTAAAACCCTGTATCTATTAAAATATAAAAATTTGCTGGGTGTGGTGGCGGGTGCCTGTAGTCCCAGCTACTCGGGAGGCTGAGGCAGGAGAATCACTTGAACCCGGGAGGCGGAGGTTGCAGTGAGCCAAGATCATGCCATTCCCCTCCAGCCTGGGTGACAGAGCAAGACACCGTCTCAAAAGAAAAAAAGAAATCTGGGTTATTTTTGAGTTAATGAAAAGTTTAAATATACAAATAAAATAACACTATGTTCAACTTAACCTTCTCCCAGGGTTACGAATGACAACAGTACTTGGTTCATTTGGAATTTAGAAGATAAGGAACTAGGTTATGTGTCCACTGTGGAGTTTAGAAGATAATGGATTAGGTTAAAATTCCAACAATAAGTTGAAAAAACAGCAGTGGCATAAGAATGTCCTAAAGGAATATTAGCGCACTTCCATGTGATGGCCATTGATTTTGGTAGGGAATGGTAAGGGGCAAGGCAATGGAAACAATACCATGGCATACATTTGGTAGAATCTCTGACATGGATTTTTTTTTTTTTTTTTTTTCAGGTTGCATGTCTGGTGGGCATAAGGAGAAAAGACTAGAAAATGTGTTTTTTGGGAGAAATGGGATAACCACTTCAAACAAAGAAACATACATACATACGCACACACATAAAAACCAACACTTGCTCTTTTCTCTGATCTTTTTCCCTCAACTATCTTACACCCAGTTATATTTTAAGGATAGAGTCCATTTTAATTGAAGAAATTCAGGGCCATCTGGAATCTGATTTTATTCACTTATAGTTCAGTTGGTCAGCATTTAAAGATTACTGTTTGTTGAAAAACATACATTCATGGTGTTTCAGTATAGATTATATGTCAATCCATGTATAACTAAGTTATTGTTTTGATGTCTTTCCTGTTTGGTGTTTTTTGTTTGTTTGTTTGTTTGTTTTCCTTACCATTCTACCTGTTGGTGTGTGCAGAAGGTATGTCAGGTGTGGACTGTCTATACCATAGGTTTGGTTCACCAGGGAATTGTGTTACTGGTTCAGGTGGAATGTAATTCTGCTATAAGTTCAAGCATACTAGAACTTGAATAATTGAACAGAGCTGTTCAAGAATACAACTTTGTTTTGTTCTCATTCCATGTTCTAAGTCCTTGGCTCTTCTATTTTTCCTCATCTCATTTTTCTTCTTCTCGAATCTTGCCTTGGTTGTGTGCCTGACTACACTGCTACTGCTTAGTCTCCATTTTTTCTGTGTTCTATTTCTGTGTATGGGTTGAATACTTCTCTCTCTATAATAGAATCCTCTGTTTTAGGACCTAGTTCTTTTATTTAGAGCCACTGAACCAACTGTACTGTTCACCTTCCAAGAGTCTACTTGATAAGAAACGTGAGATTGCATGTTTTTCCTTTGTGCACTTTTGTTATTTTGTTTTTAGGAACAGTTTATTTTACGATATTTGTTAAAATATTCTAAACTAAGTAACAGGTCTGAGAAATGGATAACCTGTTTTTGCCTGGGGATACCATGCTCTCAAGAGGCAAGTTTTTGGATTCTTTCCTGGGAATTGATTAACTCAGATGGACTTCCATAAAAGAAATAGAATTTTTTTTTTTTTTTTTTGAGACGGAGTTTCGCTCTCTGTCGCCCAGGCTGGAGTGCAGTGGCCGGATCTCAGCTCACTGCAAGCTCCGCCTCCCGGGTTCACGCCATTCTCCTGCCTCAGCCTCCCAAGTAGCTGGGACCACAGGCGCCCGCCACCTGGCCCGGCTAGTTTTTTGTATTTTTTAGTAGAGACGGGGTTTCACAAGGTTAGCCAGGATGGTCTCGATCTTCTTACCTCGTGATCCGCCCGTCTCGGCCTCCCAAAGTGCTGGGATTACAGGCTTGAGCCACTGCGCCCGGCCTAAGAAATAGAATTTTTAAGAACACAATTTCATCCTGCCCTCTATTTCCAGAATTCTGGATTAAAACTTTGCCAATATATCTTAAAGCTATTTTGAGGACATATAGGTGATGTAATGTTGATCTGAATTGACCACTATGAGGTAACCCTTAACAGAAGAATAAATAAGGGCTGAACATGTCTTGGTTCTTTATTTTAAAAAACAGACTTAAAAGAATGCCCGTCTAATCTTGACTGTGTTCTAATTTTAACAGCATCTAAAATAGTTAATTGGCCAACACTCCAAGTTTATCATAATAGAAGTAGACAGATATAAAACAATTTGAGGTCGAGAATTCTTTAATTAGCTGCTGAAGTTATTGACAGCCTGAAAATTCACCAACAGTTTATCCCCAAAGAGGGCAGAGCTGTTGTACTCTGTAGGCAGTATGTAGTGTTGGCATGTGAGCATCCCAGGAGAAATCAAGCAATGGGTAGTTTTGGACATGGAGAAACACCTCTTGTGAAGAGCAAAAAAAAAAAAAGAGGCGTTGTCAGTGGTGGGTTCAAAGTGTGTGTACCTGCGGAATTGGTAGTCAAGCAGCATAAAAACTGTTTTATGCTTCTTTTTTTTTTTTTTTTTTTTTTTTTTTTTAAGACAGAGTCTCCCTCTCTCACCAAGGCTGGAGTTCAATGGCATGAACATGGCTCACTGCAGCCTTGACCTCCCAGGATCAAGTCATCCTCCCACCTCAGTCTCCTAGCTGGGATTGTTGGGGCATGCCACCACACCTGGCTGATTTTTTTATTTTTTGTAAAGACAGGATCTCACCTTTTTTTTTCTTTTTTCTTTCTTTTATTTTCTTTCTTTCTTTTTTTTTTTTTTGAATTGGAGTCTTGCTGTGTTGCCCAGGCTGGAGTGCAGTGGCGCAATCTTGGCGCACTGCAACCTCCGCCTCCCGGGTTCAAGCTATTCTCCTTCGTTAGCCTCCCGAGTAGCTGGGACTACAAGGTGTGCGCCACCATGCCCAGCTAATTTTTGTATTTTTAGTAGAGACGGGGTTTCTCCATGTTAGTCAGGCTGGTCTCAAACTCTTAACCTCAAGTGATCTGCCTTCCTCAGCCTCCCAAAATGCTGGTATTACAAGCATGAGCCACCATACCTGGCCAGGATCTCACCATTTTGCCTGTGCTGGTCTGAAATTCCTGAGCTCAAGCAATCCTCCCACCTTGGCCTCCCAAAGTGCTGGGGTTAGAAGGATGAGACAGGGTTAGAAAAAATAGACAGGGTCTATTTTTTGTACTTTAAAGGAAGAAAGGAAAAATAGTTTTTAAGAGATCTGTCATTTGAATACATTTAATCTTCTGAAGTAGGATTTTTTTCCCCGCATTAGATAAAGCCTCTTGATTTCCAGGGCTCCAGAATTTGTGTTGTTCATATGTATGTATTTTTTTCTTTTTGGCATTAATGCTTTATTTACTTGTTTAAGTATTTATTTTTAAGAGACAGGATCTCACTCCGTCACCCAGGCTGGAGTGCAGTGTCAGGAGCATAGTTCACTGTAACCTTGAACTCCTGGACTCAATAATGCTTTATTGTCTTTTTTTAAAACAGGGTCTCACTATGTCACCCAGGCTAGAGTACAGTGGCTCAATCTCAGCTCACTGCAATCTCCACCTCCTTGGTTCAAGCGATTCTCCTGCCTCAGCTTCCCAAGTAGCTGGGATTACAGGCATACACCACCATGCCTAGCTAATTTTTGTATATTTTGTAGAGATAGGGTTTCACTATGTTGCTCAGGCTGGTCTCGAACTCCTGGACTCAAGTGATCTGCCTGCCTCAGCCTCCCAAAGTGCTGGGATTACAGGCATGAGCCACCATGGCTGGCCTGCTTTATTCTTTAAAGGAAATTAAACCACAGAAATAGAATGACAGATTTGCAACTTGTTGAATGGGTTTACAATCTAATTATTTGGAAAAGCAGATATTTGAGTGTCAACTTTCAACGTGTAGTTTAATACTTGAGTAGCACATAATAGGTTTTCCCTCTGTTTTACAGATTAGCTTAATAAACTGAAAGGAACTTGTGAATCAGTCACATGATTTAATGCAAAACTTTCCTTAGGAATAAATTAGGCTAGCTTTGTTTATGTTCAAGAATCATAATGTATAGTTCTGCACCATTTATATTCTCTTGTCCTTCATTACATACTGTTGCCCTTTCTCTCTCTTCCTTATCTCCATTTTTTATTCCTTTTTACATTGCTAATGAAGAGAAGACAAGTATCAGAATCTCTGGGCCTGGATTTGTGGATTTTTAACATACTCTTCAGGTGATTCAGATGTAAACCAATGTTTGAGAGCCACTGACATCTGGGAAAGGATACTACTGGAAAGACTCTGAAGAAAGAAAAATCATGGAAAATGATTGATTTAAGGAATGAAAGAGGAAACTAAGTCAAACTTTTCAAGCGTGACTTTTCTACAAAGATGATCATTTTTAAAAATTTGAAAGGGAGGGCAAGACATGGTGGCTCATGCCTGTAATCCCAGCACTTTGGGAGGCAAAGGCAGGAGGATTGCTTGAGCCCAGGGGTTCAAGACCAGCCTGGGCAACATAGGGAGGCTCCTGCCTACAAAACAAATTTAGCCGGGTGTGGTGGTGCATGTGTGAACTCCAGCTATTCAGGAGGTTGAGATGAGAGGATTGCTTGAGCCCAGGAGTTCGAGGCTGCAATGAGCCATGTTCACACCACTGCACTCTAGCCTGAGCAACAAAGCAAGAGTCTAAGGAAAAAAAAGAATAAAACATTGATGCCAAAAATAAACACATACACACAACACAAATTCTGGAGCCCTGAAATCAAGAGGTCTTTAGTAGGGGGAAAAAATCCTACTTCAGGAGATTGAATGTATTCAAATGATAGGCCTCTTAAAAATTATTTTTCTTTTTTTCCTTTGAAGTACAAAAAACAGGCCAGGTACAGTGGCTCGTTTCTGTAATCCTAGCACATTGGGAGGCCAAGGCAGGAGGATCGCTTGAACCCAGGAGTTCCAGACCACCCTGGGAACGTGGCAAGACCTTGTCTCTACAAAAAGTAAAATAAACAGTGCTTGGTGGTGTGCACCTATAGTTCCAGCTACTCAGGAGGCTGAAATGGGAGGATTGCTTGAGCCTGGAAGTTTGAGGCTAGAGTGAGCCGAGATCACATCACTGCACTGCAGCCTGGGCGACAGAGTGAGATCCGGTTGGTTGGTTGGTTGGTAGGTAGGTAGGTAGGTAGGTAGGTAGGTAGGTAGGTAGATAGATAGCAAAGAAGGTTACATTTTTTTAAATCTTGTTATATGTTCCATACCCATTTCTTTTATTTTTTGGTGGAGAGCTTATTTTTATGCCTATTATTAATGTTACAAAATTGTTTGAAAGACTGAATGGAAAACTTTTAGGAAGTAGCTTACACGTTAGAAAAATCTGGGTCAGGCAAATAAAGCGAAAGGTAAGATGGCTAAATCAAGTATAAAAGGCTTTTAATGTTGAATATGTGATTTAACATTTGATTTAATGTTAGAATTTAGGCACTTTATCTTTTATGACTATTACACTGAGAAAACAAAGGTTTATTCGATTCTTCTTTCGGCATTATATGTCTCATATTCTTGATTCTGAATTTGTTTTTACCAAAACTAAACTTCTGTTGTGTTAAAAATTGCTGATAGGTGAAGAGTAGTATATTTTATGACCTTTGGTTTACTATGTCTGGTGGTGTAATGCAAAATTAGTAAATATGCTCTTCCTCTTTTATGCAGGACCACTGGCTGTAGGACAATTTCACCGGTCATTTCGGCGAGATAGTTTGTCTCCTTACTCCTACGTATCAACTCCATCCCATGACCACAGTACTTTCCCTCTGAAAGGTTTAGATCGGACCCCAGTTCCTCACAGGATATGGCAGAACTCCCTTGGAATGCACCCTGGACAAGTGGAGACATCTCCCACATTTTCAGATAAAGGGGTTCCATTTCCTGTACTCCAGAGGTTTCCAGCTGAGGTTACCTATACGCTGCAACCCAGCACCACATCTGTCCATGTTCAACAAGGTCCTCAAACAATGGTCAGCTCCTCCCAAAAATACAGTAACTACACACCCTCAGCACAGTACTCGCAAGCCTACTATCCAACAGGTATGATAAATTCAGGTTCATGGCCTTCTATTTAAGGTTGTTTATAATGAGCATATATATATTTTAAATGCATTTTATTGTCTCTGCTTTAACACAAACAGTAGGAATATGCATCTAAGAAATGGCAAAGATTTCTTAGCAGGAGGTATTTTTAAACAATATATAAAATTTCATTGTGTTTTTAAGGGTTGTGAAAATTTTGTTGGGTGTATAAAGGTGTGTATTGTTAGTGAAACTTGTATACTCAAAATGTGTCCTAGTTATGAAATTAAGACTTAGTACCCCAAGGGCGGATGTGGTGGCCCATGCCTGTAATCCCAGCACTTTGGGAATGTGAGGTGGGTGGATCATTTCAGGTCGAGTTCGAGACCAGACTAGCCAACATGGTGAAACCCCAACTCTACTAAAAATACAAAAATTAGCCAGGCACGGTGGCAGTCACCTGTAATCCCAGGTACTCAGAAGGCTGAGGCAAGAAAATTGCTTGAACCTGGGAGGTGGAAGTTGCAGTGAGCGGAGATCACGCCACAGCATTCCACCCTGGACGACAGAGAGACCGTCTTAAAAACAAAAAAACAAAAAACAAAAAACCTTAGTACCCCAGAACTTTATTTTAACTCTGTCCCTGGTGCCGCAGTTTTTTTTTTTTTTAATATGTCTATTATATATTTAATATGGTTTAATCGTAAAGTGAGATTACCTCATAATGAAATCATTTATTATCTCAGTAATGATATTTAATAAAAAAACATACTCTCTGAACATTAAATTCTTTAGTAAAAACCTGGTGAACAGTGGGATCTCCGCAGTGTTATTCCTAGGCAGCTAAGAACTGGGGAGTAGCAGAGAGAAGGAGAAACCTGACAATGACAACTGACCTGGAACTCAACCAAGGGCATTGAGAACATGCTGGTAGATCCCAAGCCACTAATTGGGAACTTAGTGGGGGAAAAAAAGTTATGTTTTTTTTCCTTTCTTTTCTTTTCTTTTCTTTTTTTTTTTGAGATGGAGTTTCACTCTTGTTGCCCAGACTGGAGTGCAATGGCACAATCGTGGCTCACTGCAACCTCCGCCTCCCAGGTTCAAGCAATTCTCCTGCCTCAGCCTCCTGAGTAGCTGGGATTACAGGCATGCGCCACCACCACGCCCAGCTAATTTTTTGTATTTTTAGTAGAAATGAGATCTCACCATGTTGGAAGGGCTGGTCTCGAACTCCTGACCTCAGGTGATCCACCCGCCTTGGCCTCCCAAAGTGCTGGGATTACGGGAGTGAGCCACCCTGCCTGGCCATTTTTTTTCTTTTTTAATAGAAAACGTTTTGCAATATAATCTTACCGTTTCACTCAAATGTATTTTCTTCTTTTTTTTTTTGAGACAGAGTCTCACTCTGTTGTCAGGCTGGAATGCAGTAGTGCAATCTCGGCTCACTGCAACTTCCACCTCCTGGGTTCAAGTGATTCTTCTGCCTCAGCCTCCCAAGTAGCTGGGACTACAGGCGCCTGCCACCATGGCCGGCTAATTTTTTTTTTTTTTAGTAGAGATAGGGTTTCACCATGTTGGCCAGGCTGGTCTTGAACTCTGACCTCGTGATCCACCCACCTCGGCCTCCCAAAGTGCTGGGATTACAGGTGTGAGCCACTGCACCTGGCCTCAAATGTATTTTCAATTTTGCAAAAACACGATAGCAGTGGCATGTATTTCATCATGTGGTATGCTTTTTACACAATGATGAAATGAGGCAATAGAAATAAGACAAGGGTCAAAGCTTTAAGAAAAGACCAGAAAGAGAAGAAAGGGGGCATTCCAGAAAAGACCAGAAAGAGAAGAAAGGGGGCATTCCTTACCCTGTGAATTAATAATCTAAGATCTTTTTTTTTTTTTTTTTTTTTTTTCTGAGACGGAGTCTCGCTCTGTCGCCCAGGCTGGAGTGCAGTGGCCAGATCTCAGCTCACTGCAAGCTCCACCTCCCGGGTTCACGCCATTCTCCTGCCTCAGCCTCCCGAGTAGCTGGGACTACAGGCGCCCGCCACCTCGCCCGGCTAATTTTTTGTATTTTTTTTTAGTAGAGACAGGGTTTCACCGTGTTAGCCAGGATGGTCTCGATCTGCTGACCTCGTGATCCGCCCGTCTCGGCCTCCCAAAGTGCTGGGATTACAGGCTTGAGCCACTGCGCCCAGCCATAATCTAAGATCTTTAATTTTTTCAGTTATGTAAATCTGGAAGCAATTTCTGGAAGTCTTTTGTTAGACCATTTCTCCCAGGTGGCACTAAAGGGAAAGCTAAAATATTTTTTCATTTTAAATATTTTTTCAAAAACATATTTACTTAAAGTAGAAGAAATGTAAATTAGAAAAGGGAATGGAGTGGCCGGGCCCGGTGGCTCACGCCTGTAATCCCAGCACTTTGGGAGGCTGAGGTGGGCGGATCACGAAGTCAGGAGATCGGGACCATCCTGGCTAACACGGTGAAACCCCGTCTCTACTAAAAATACAAAAAAATGAGCCGGGCGTGGTGGCAGCACCCGTAGTCCCAGCTACTAGGGAGGATGAGGCAGAAGAATGGCGTGAACCCGGGAGGCGGAGCTTGCAGTGAGCCGAGATCGCGCCACTGCACTCCAGCCTGGGCAATAGAGCAAGACTCCGTCTCAAAAAAAGAAAAAAAAGGGAATGGCGTAATTTGTTGCCATTTAAAAATTATAAATCTAGGCCTGGCGTACATTTAATCCTAGCGCTTTGGGAGGCCGAGGCGGATGGTTCACGAGGTCAGGAGTTCGAGACCAGGCTGGCCAACATAGTGAAACCCCGTCTCTACCAAAAAAATTACAAAAATTGGCCGGGCATGGTGGCGGCTGCCTGTAATCCCAGCTACTCGGGAGGATGAGGCAGGAGAATCACTCGAACCCGGGAGGCAGAGGTTGTGGTGAGCCAAGATGGCGCCATTGCACTCCAGCGTGGGCGACAGAGCGGGACTCCGTTTCAAAAAAAAAAAAAAAATTATAAATCTGGGCGAGGGAGGCTATCCACTGCCGCCGCATCCCCTCCGCGAGCAGGAGCCCGGACCGGGTCCCGCTTGCAGCCCTAGCCGGTACCTTGTAGTCAGGCCGCGAGGGCAGCGCTGGGAGGAGGCGGCTGGACCCAGCGAGCGCCCGCGCGTGTGCCGTGAGGGGGAAGCCGCCTGCCAGTCCCCTTCGCCTTCCCTTCCCCCGCCCCCACCTTCCAACCGCGCCACATCGGCATCCGCTGCCAAAGTCAGTAGAAAGGAGCTCAACTCCAGCCACTACAGGGCCGACGAGACCTCAGGAAAACAGCAAGAAGCAATTGAACACATTGATGAAATCCAAAATGAAACAAACAGACTTAATGAACAAGCCAGTGAGGAGATTTTGAAAGCAGAACAGAAATGTAACAAACTCCGCTAACCATTTTTTTCAGAAGAGATCAGAATTGATCACCAAAATCCCACATTTTTGGATAACAACATTTATCAACCATCCACAGGTGTCTGCACTGCTTGGGGAGGAGGAAGAAGCGGCACTGCATTATTTGAGCAGAGTTGAAGTGACAGAATTTGAATATATTTAATCAGGTTACAGAATAGATTTTTATTTTGATCAAAATCCTTACTTTGAAAATAAAGTTCTGTCCAAAGAATTTCATCTGAATGAGAGTGGTGATCCATCTTTAAAGTCCACTGCAATCAAATGGAAATCTGGAAAGGATTTGACAAAGCGTTCAAGTCAAACGCAGAATAAAGCCGGCAGGAAGAAGCAGCATGAGGAACCAGGGAGCTTCTTTACCTAGTTTACTGACCATTCTGATGCAGGTGCTGATGAGTTAGGAGAGGTCATCAAAGATGATATTTGGCCAAACCCATTACAGTACTACTTGGTTCCCGATGTGGATGACGAAGAAGGAGAAGATGATGATAATGATGAAGAGGAGGACGGATTAGAAGATATTGATTAGAAGGGGATGAGAAGGAAAATGAAGAAGATGAAAATGATGATGAAGGGGAGGAAGGAGAGAAGGGTGAAGAAGATGACTAATAGAACACTGATGGATTCCGACCTTCCTTTTTAAAAATTTTCTCCAGTCCCTGGGAGCAAGTTGCAGGGTTTTTTTGTTTTGTTTTTCGTTTGTTGTTTGTTTTCCTCTTGTGCTCAGTCGCCCTGTTCTTGAGATCTCTTTTCTCTGTATCATGGTTCTCACCTTATTTGGGGGAAGTACCTTGAGCAGAATACAGTGGGAAAAGAGTCTCTACCCCTTTCTGTTCGAAATTCATTTTTATCCCTTCCTGTCTGAACAAAAACTGTATGGAATCAACACCGCTGAGCTCTGTTGAAAAAAAGAAAAACCTGCTCCCTTGTCTCTGCTGGAAGCTGGAAGGTGTGAGGCCCCTTGTGTGGGCAGTGCCCAGAATTCTAGCTTTTTTACTCCTTTCTCTGTATATTCAGCTCAGAGAGTACACTGTATCTCTGTGTGAATATGGACATTTAGCATTTACCAACATGTATCTGTCTACTTTCTCTTGTTTAAAAAAACAAAAACAGAAAACAAAACCTTAAAAAAATGGGTTTATAGAAGGTCAGCACAGGGTGGGTTTGAGATGTTTGGGTGGGTTAAGTGGGCATTTTGACAACATGGCTTCTCCTTTTGCATGTTTAATTGTGATATTTGACAGACATCCTTTGCAGTTTAAGATGACACTTTTTAAAATAAATTCTCTCCTAATGATGACTTGAGCCCTGCCACTCAATGGAAGAATCAGCAAAGCCTGTAGGATCTTATTTGAAATTGACATTCTCTATTGTAATTTTTTTCCTGTTTATTTTTAAATTTTATTTTTGTTTCACTGGAAAGGAAAGATGAGGCTCAGTTTTTAAAGGTTAAAAGTGGACAAGTTGCTTTGTTACAATAAAACTAAATGTGTACACACAAAACAAAGTTATAAATATGGTGACTGTAATAGTACTCACTATTTTCTAGCTGTATTACTATCCAACTGTATACTTGTATCATTGGCTTATTGCACCTAAATATAGCAGTGAAAGGGATTATTTTCCCAAAATGCTTTAATGATATTAAAATCATCTAGACTGGGTTTTACAGATTTTCAGAGCTGTTACTCTTTTGGTGAATGGAGTTGAAAAAAAAAAGGAGGGAATTACATGAAGTAAGGATGATTTTGCACTTTTGATCGTTTTGCCTATTAGAAATGAAAAAAAAATTTTTTTACCATGTTACATAGAAAATGGTTAAGGCCTAATTTTTCCCCCCATATTTGCCCAGCTACTTCTTTGAAGAACCAAAATATCTGTACAATCTTTGAAAACAAGATGGCAAGGTATGGTGGCTGACACCTGTAATCCCAGCAACTTGGGAGGCTGAGGTGGAGGATTGCTTGAGCCTAGGAGTTTGACGCTGCAGTGAGCCATGATTGTGCCACTGCATTCCAGCCTGGAAAATGTATTCCAAGTTTCAAGCAATCCTCATGGAAACTACTAGCTCTAAATTTTATGAGAAGTACTCATATATTATTCACTAAAGCCACTACAAATATTATAGTTAATATTCATTATAGAACTGCTATTTGTTAAATTATTATAATTTTGGACATGCTGTTTTTAAAATATTTTATTTTAGCTTGATGTAAATTATAAATTGGGAGTTGTCTCCAAGTGTTTAAGGTAAGAATTAGGAAGGAGGCATTAAAAAAAGAGCAAGTAAGTGTCACTGATATTTTTATAGTATACAGTATATAGATAACTTTGTGTTAGCTGAATTTTTGTTTTGTCTTCTTTAATAGGGATAATTGAAATGACTGTAAAGTTTCTGAGATTATGAGAATAAGAAATTTCATGATGACTTCTAGTACATAATGTAGGCAAAACTGCTTTAAACATTGTGAAGTACTTTATAAATGAAAAGGTTTATTATTAAATACGAAAAACTTGCAATGGAAAAGAAAGTGCCATAAAAATACCCTACAAGTGCTTAATTCCTCCAAATTATGGGTGAAGGAAATAAAAAGTAGTGAACAATTTAACCAATATTTAGTGAGTACTTATTTATGAAGAGTATTACAAATGACTTTACCAAAATTAAATAGCGTATCATTCTCATGAGGCAGGTGGATTAGTTAAGGCCAGGAGTTCCAGAACAGTCTGGCCAACATGGTGAAACCCAGTCTCTACTAAAAATAGAAAAATTAGCTGGGTGTGGTGGCAACACCTATAGTCCCAGCTACTTGGGGGTTGAGGTGGGAAGATTGCTTGAGTTCAGGAGGTTGAGGCTGCAGTGAGCTATGATTGTGCCTTTGCACTCCAGCCTGGCCAACAGAGCAAGACCTTGTCTCAAAAAAAAAAAAATAAATATATATATATATATATATATATGTATAAATAAACTTGGATCTGGTCCTCAGATAGTATAACCAGTAAATGTTGAATTTTATAACATTTCATAAATTATTAATTTCTCTAGTAAAGTCAAACACTGCAACTAAAAAGTTGCCATCAGACTAACTCATAAAATGACTCATTGGAATCATTTTTTTTCTTTCTCACATTAGAAGCAGACTGGAGTCATTTTTTATGTTTGTTGTTCCTCCCTTTAAGTGTCAGTTTTCCATTCTTACCACTTCTTCAAAGGCAACATTTTGTAGATCTAACATTAGTTGACTCTTTTTATTCTTGCCTTATCTAGAATTCAGTTTTTCCTCTGATGTTATTTTTGGTCTACAACTGTGATTTAATTTTCCTCTTTTATGAAAATCTTCATTTTAAACCTTTTAATTTTACTTGTTCTCCACTATATAGTTGAACATACATCATCTTTATATATAGAATCCTATATTGAGAATTGTTTTTCTTTATTTTACTTGTTCTCCACTATATATTTGAACATACATCATCTTTATATATAGAATCCTATATTGAGAATTGTTTTTCTTTAACGCTGAATAGACTCAAAATCAACTTTGCCTTTTTTTCAAAGTTTTAAACTCAAGGCAATGATTAGTAAATTTGTAGCTGCCCTTCATCTCTTTTTTTATGTAACACGTATTTATGTAGTAATCACTATGACCAGGCACTGTTCTTAGTACTCTTTAAATATTCACTCATTTAATCCTTAAAATACTCTTATAAAGTAGTGTAATTATCCTCATTTTATAGATGAGGAAACTGAGGCACAGCTAGGAAGCTGTGGGTCTGACTCAAGAGTCTGTTCTTTTGGCCACTGTGCTCGCCTGCCTGCCTGCCTGTCTGCCTGCCTCTCATGAAGAGGGTCTTTTGTTTTTTAGCTTTGTTTTTCTTCTGAGACAATTTTTGTCTGGTATATCTCTTCCTCAGAGTTAGTTCTTCCCAGATAGGGTGGACAACAGCAATTGGTAGGGGAATCTACCTTTGTATGCTGCTGGTGGCATTGTGATTGCTCTGGGTTATTGACTCACCCTGTCCAAGCAGAGAGAATGTACTTCAATTGCTAGAGTGGGAGGTTCAGTCTGGGGGCTCTGGGGAGTGGGGCTGCCTCTAACTCATTTCTGTATCCCCCTACACCTAGCATAGTGCTTGCTGTAATGGGCCCTAAGTACATAATTTATTGAGTGGAATGAACTAGTTCTAGTCCCAGCTTTGCAGTTAATCATTGGATATGAACTTCAGTGGATTATATCATGTTATGTGGCCTCAATTTCCCTTTCTATAAAGTGGCCATAATAGTTTGAGTGAGGAATTAAATAAATTGATATATGTGAATTGACTTTGTAAAATTTAAACACTATTTACATGTAAAGGATCAAGTGTTTTAAAAGCTGTGCTTAATTTTATTTTTATTATTTTTTAAGAGACAAGGTCTCACTTTCTCACCAGACTGGAGTGCAGTGATCATAGCTCACTGCAGCCTGAACTCCTGGGCTCAAGCTATCCTCCCACTTCGGCTTCCCAAGTAGCTAGGACTACAGGCACACACCACTACGCCCAGCTAATTAAAACACATTTTTTTTTTTGGTACAGCTAGGGTCTTGCTCTGTTGCCCAGACTGGTCTCAAGCTCTTGGCCTCAAGTGATCCCGCTGCTTAGCCTCCTGAGTTGCTGGGATTACAGGCCTGAGCTACTGTACCTGTCCAACAGTTGTCTTTTAAATGGTCCTAGAAGGCTGGGTATGGTGGCTCAAGCCTGTACTTCCAGCACTTTGGGAGGCCGAGGCAGACAGGATCACTGGAGGTCAGGGGTTTGAGACCAGCCTGGCCAATGTGGTGAAACCCCATCTCTACTAAAAATACAAAAAATATTAGCCAGGCATGGTGGCACACACCTGTAGTCCCAGCTACTTGGGAGGCTGAGGCAGGACAATCACTTGAACCTGGGAGACTGAGGCTGCAGTGAGCCGAGATTGCGCCACTGCACTCTAGCCTGGGCAACGGATCAAGACCCTGTCTCAAAAAAGTAAATAAGCCTAGATATTAACACTTTAAAGGCTAAATAAGAGAATTTGTAAGAATATAAGCTTTCCCCCAAGATACGCGTGATATTTTTAATTTTTATTAGAAAATATATATCTGGCCAGGTGTGGTGGCTCATGCCTGCAAACCCTACACCTTCAGAGGCCGAGAAGCAAGAGGATTGCTTGAAGTCTGGAGTTTGAGACCAATCTGGGCAACAGAGCAAGATTGTGTCTCAAAAAAAAAAAAAAAAAGAAAGAAAAGAAAGAAAAGGAAAAAAAAAGAAAGTATCTATCCATCTTGGCATGCAGTGCTAGGTTAAAAAATATATGTATGTGTGTGTATATATATGTGTGTGTGTGTCTGTGTGTATGTGTGTATCTCCTATCTCCTATCATTTAAGATTTTTCTGAATTGGCCCTTGGGCAAAAAGAGTTACTGATTGTTGTTTTAAAGTACATTTAAATTCTATAGGTGTGATCTTTAGGCTTCTAATCCTACATTAATGTACATAAATAGAATATAGAATTATAAGAGGTTTTTGGTGCTGTTACTCTTGTTCTCAGGCAGTCTGTATTGCTTCTCTGAAAGTACTTGATTTTGTGCTTATGGGAAAGAGGCACTTAGCACCAAGAATCTCTCTCTGTCCTCTGCCAGAAGAAACTAAGCAAAAATACAATAATATTTACCTTTTTAAAAAATTGTGAAACAATATACGTAACATAAAACTTAACCACTTTAACTATTTTTCAGGGTACTGTTTTGAGGCATTAAGTACATTCACCATCACCACTGTCTATCTCCAGAACTTTTTCATCTTCCCCAACTGAAACTCTGTACCTGTTAACCACTAACTGCCCATTAAAGAATGCCAATCTGTCCCTGAGGTGGAGAGGTTGTCCCTAGCAACTACCATTCTGTTTTCTGTCTCTATGAATTTGACTATTCTAAATATCTCATATAAGTGGAATCATATATTTAATATATAAATTTACCGTCTTTTTTTTTTGAGATGGAGTCTCACTCTGTCACCCAGACTGGAGTGCAGTGGTGCAATCTTGGCTCACTGCAACCTCTGCCTCCCAGGTTCAAGTGATTTTCCTGCCCCAGCCTCCTGAGTAGCTGGGATTACAGGCGTGTGCTACCATGCCCGGCTAATTTTTGTATTTTTAGTAGAGACGGGGTTTCACCATGTTGGTCAGGCTGGTCTCAAACTCCTGACCTTGTGATCTGCCTGCCTTGGCCTCCCAACGTGCTGGGATTACAGATGTGAGCCACCGTGCCCAGCCAAATTTACCATCTTAACCATTTTTAAATATACAATTCATTGACACTACTTACATTCACAATATTGTGCAACCCTCACCATTGTTTCCAAAACTTTTCATCACCCAAATGAAACTCGGTACCCGTTAAGCAATAGTTTCCCCCAACCCCTGGTAATCTCTAATTTATTTTTTGTGTATATGAATTTGACTATTCTAGGAACCTTACATGAGGAATCATATAATATTTGTCCTTTTGTGACTGGCTTATTTCACTTAATGTCTTTAAGATTCATCTATATTATAGTATGTGTCAGAATTTTCTTCCTTTTAAAGGCTGGATAATATTCCATTGTATATGTGTAACACATTTTGTTCATCCACTCATCTGTTGATGGATACTGAGTTGCTTTCATCTTTTGGCTGTTGTAAATTCTGCTACGGTGGACATGGGTGTACAGATATCTTTTCAAATGCCTGTTTTCACTTTGAGGTATAAACTCAGAAGACCTTTTCTTTACCTCACCATAAATGAGGAGATACTGGGATTCTAGTTGCTGTAGGAACTTATCTTGAAATTAAATATACTATTATGATGTTTTTTTCTTTTGAACATTTATATGATGGGGTATTTTCTCACTGTTGACGTTATACTATTCTGGAGTAGATTCAAATTCGAAATATTTTAATTCTATATTTGAATCACTTCTGTAGGATAAAGTATATTAACTTGTTTGCCTCACCTATAGCAGGAGCAATAATTTTTAGTAACTCTGGCTTAACATTTTTATTACTTAGAAATTTTTTGAAAATGTCATTAATGCCTATATTTATATCTGAAATGGAATTCTTTTAATTCTTTTCAGTTTTTCTTTCTACATGGAATTTAATGCCTCAACTGAACACTGCCTTCAGGAAGACACTGAAAGTTCTTTATGCAGATGAATGTATCTTAGGACATAGTGATAAACTAAGTTTTATAAATGTCAGTGCTTTCATAATGCACAGTAGATTATTTTTTCATATACTAGGCACATAGTCAAATTTCTATGCCTAAGTTTTCATATTCAGTAAACTTACTAATACCTTTGTTCTATTTTGTTGACTATACAAAATAGGACTACAGTGGTAAGGAATAGCCATTGAGGAATCTTTTTGGAGTGTAATCTGTTGAAGTCCTCATTTTCTTCATACAGGTACTGTTTTGCTTTCCATTTGTTACTGGATACTTTAAAGAGCATTTACTTTTTTGCTGTTTCCTGAGAAACCAACTCAGCTATCAAGCTATCAAAAATATATTAACATATTCTCTGTTATATATTATAGTTTATTTCTCTGAGAAATTTATTTATTTATTTTTTATTTTTTATTTTTTTATTTTTATTTATTTTTTTTTTTTGAGGCGGAGTCTCGCTCTGTCGCCCGGACTGGAGTGCAGTGGCCAGATCTCAGCTCACTGCAAGCTCCGCCTCCCGGGTTTACGCCATTCTCCTGCCTCAGCCTCCCGAGTAGCTGGGACTACAGGCGCCCACCACCTCGCCCGGCTACTTTTTTTGTATTTTTAGTAGAGACTGGGTTTCACCGTGTTAGCCAGGATGGTCTCGATCTCCTGACCTCGTGATCCGCCCGTCTCGGCCTCCCAAAGTGCTGGGATTACAGGCTTGAGCCACCGCGCACGGCCAAGAAATTTATTTTAAAGTACATTTTTACACCTATTGAAAATGTGTAAACAATGGAGTCAGAAACTTCCAAACAATAAAACTAACACCTTTTATTGATTTATTTGTAACAAAACACTGCTTTTTGGTACTCTGATGGAATGGACCTGCAGCTCCCAAATCTTTCTCTACCGCTAGGTGGCTAGATTTTCCTTAGCTGCTGTAACTCTAGGGGAAAAAGAATTTTTTTTTTTCCCTTCCGCAGTTTTGGCAAGCTCTGAAGATCTTGCTTGGTATTTAGCTATTTGGATTCAATTTATTTCCTAGGATATTTGTGCTGTCAGACACTTTGGGAAATCTAATTCAAATCTAAAACATTTAATATATATATTTGAATAACCTTCAAAGGATCAAATCTAAGAACCTGTTCAGCTAACCTATGTTGGAAATGATAACAACTTGAATTTTATGAGGCAATCTTAGTAATATATGGCTTTTTAAAGTCACCGAAATGGTTAAAAAATATGTCATCCAAAAAAATAACCTTTATATTTATGGCTGAACTATAATTTTGCCCATTATTTCAAGTTTTCTTTCTGTGTGCAAAATTTAGTGGTTAAATTGCTCATGATACAAAGAGAAAATATTTATTTCTACTGTATCTTCATGAACTTCTGATGTTTTAGAAATCAGTATTCATGGAGAAATAGGGAAGCATTTCGGTTAATTTTTTAATAATCCTTAGGTCAATTTACCTTTAAAGATTAAATAATGAGATTAGTAATTTTATTAGCACACTCAAAATATGAAAAATGTGGACATAAAAAGGGAGAGTTGCCACCTTATTGGTAAAGACACCTTTAAAGATATTCGGCAAGTAGAATTCTAGTAAAACTACAAATGTTACATTTCAGGAAGAGGGTTTAGCTTAGGGAATTATTGTGAGATATATACAAATTCTTTTTTGGACATAGGGTCTTACTCTGTCACCCAGGCTGGAGTGAGGGGCACAATCACAGCTCACTGCAGCCTCTACCACCTGGCCTCAAATGATCCTCCCACCTCAGCCTCCCGAGTAGCTGGGACTACAGACATTTGCTGCCATGCCTGGCTGATTTTTGTATTTTTTGTAGACATAGGGTTTCACCATGTTGCCCAGGCTGGTCTCAAACTCCCGGGCAGAGGGGATTCACCTGCCTCAGTCTCCCAAAGTGCCGGGACTACAGGAGTGAGCCACCACGCCTGGCTGTATTGTGGTATATATATATATATATATATTTTTTTTTTTTTTTTTTTTTTTTTTTTTTGAGAAGGAGTCTCGCTCTGTCACCCAGGCTGGAGTGCAGTGGCCAGATCTCAGCTCACTGCAAACTCCGCCTCCCGGGTTTATGCCATTCTCCTGCCTCAGCCTCCCGAGTAGCTGGGACTACAGGCGCCCGCCACCTCGCCCGGCTAGTTTTTTGTATTTTTTTAGTAGAGACGGGGTTTCACCGTGTTAGCCAGGATGGTCTCGATCTCCTGACCTCGTGATCCGCCCGCCTCGGCCTCCCAAAGTGCTGGGATTACAGGCTTGAGCCACCGCGCCTGGCCTGTATTGTGGTATATTAAAGAGCATGTGCTTTGGAGTTTAATTACTGACTCTGTCACTTCCAGCTTTGTTACTTTTGGCAAATTACTTAATATCACTGAGCTTTAGTTTACTTGTTTTGTAAAGGCAATATATGTAAAGCATTTACTACTGTGCCTGAAACAGGGTAGGTGCTCAACATACATCATCCTCTGTTTAATCCACAGTTATGCTATTAATAACTGATTCTCACTTATACTGGAGAGTCTCTACAAAAAAGCAGACTCAACCTATTATTAAGACTGCATCTGTAAGTAACTTTGCTAATACCAAGAGTTCAGTCTTTTCACAGTGTCCTGACTATAAAGGGAAAGTTTTGAAAAGCTTCAGTTAAAATAATAGCAGCTAACACTTATTGATTGCTTACTGTGTACTAGTACTCTTCCAAGTTCTTTATGGATATTAGCTCATTTGTTCCTCATAACAACCATATTTGGTAGGTCCCATTATTCTGTTGTTATCTCTATTTTAATAGGATGCAAAAACTGAGGCACACAGAGATTAACCTTGCTCAAATTTACACTGGGCTGTAAAGCCAGGCTGGTGGAGCTGGTCTCCAAAACCAGGCAGTCTGGCTCAATGATCTGCATTCCTAACCACTTGCCTAAATGATTAAAACATTTTTGTATACATTTCTACTGGATGCATTGTTTAATGGTGGAACACTTGGAGAATATTTCGTACTTATTTTACTCTTTTAAAACACTCCACCTTCCAAATAGTGGTTACTGTTGAAATGATTGAAATACTTATTTTGGAATTTCAATATATTCCTCTATTTTCAATAAAATGAAAGTACTTTCAATGAAAATATATGTTTGGTTAGAAAGATAACAAAATGCTTAGGTGTTAAATCATTTACAAAAGTAGACATTAGACATGACCCTTTTAAAGACCTTTAAAATTATTTTGTTACTGTGTTGTTTTCAATAAATAACACCACCTAATTGGACTAAATATTTTGTTAGACATACAAAGAAAGTTCTTCAAATTTGGGTTTCTTTCCAGGTTGAAAGAGGGGAGCTCCTTGAATGCTATAGAAGTGTATTGTGGTTGATGGCTTTTCTGTGTTTGAATTTGTTCCAGCTGTGCTACAGTGCTGTTCTCCTACCCACATGGATGCTCTAAGTAGTTGTGTCACTCCCACTGCCTCTTCCTATGCACACTGCAACTACTTCCAGGTAGGAGTCTTGCAACCGTGGCCATGCTCTGCACTTCATGTGCGATTTTATCGACCTTGCAAAATTTCAAAGTGTAATTTTATATTAATGAGTAACCAGAAGTAAGCTGTGGATTAATGGGCTTTGTTTTCTCAGTTCTTGAAAAAAAAGAGAGAGAGAATTGATAGAAATAATATCTCAGAATTCTTCTAGGCCAGAACTGTTCAATATAGTAGCTACTAGCCACATGTGGCTATTTAAGCTAATTAAAATTACATGGAAGTTAAAAATTCTTCAGTTATACTAGCCACATTTCAGTACTCAATAGTTTCATATGGTTATTTAAATTAAAATTAAATAGATTTAAAAATTATTCCATACTTCAAGTAGACACATTTTGAGTGCTCAGTAGTTTCATATGGCTTATGGCTACTGAATTATACAGCACAGATCTAGAACATTCCCATTATTACTGCAAGTTGTTTTAAACAGTGCTGTTCTGGATTTTTCCAAGGTAAAATGAATACCAGATAAACTATACAAGTACATAAGTCATCAAATGACAGATTCTTCCAAGTTAATACAGATAATTAGACTTTTCTTTTTAAGGAGAAAGGAGAAAATGTCAAAAATGAGAAATTTAAATGGTGGCCCCCTTTATCCATAGCCCATATGTTGTAAACACCATAGTGGTTCAGCATCCCTTATTCAAAATGCCTGGGACCAGAAGTGTTTCAGATTTTGGATTTTTTCAGATTTTGGAATATTTGCAAAAACGTAATGAGATATCTTAGGGACATGACCTGAGTCACATAGTTTAAAGGTAATTTCATACAATATTTTTTGTAACTTTGTTCATGAAACAAAGTTTGCGTTAAGTGCTTTTGTGCTGGAATTTTCTACTTGTGGTGTCATGCCAGCACTCAAAAAGTTTCAGGTTTTGGAGTATTTGGGATTTTGGAATTTTGGATTAAGGATGCTCAACTTTTACTTCAAATATCTTCTCATTATTTCTTAGGAGACACTTGCTTGGAGTTAAATGTTTTATATAGCTATTTTAAGGATACTTTTAAATTCCATGCTTTGTATTTTTATGCTATAACTGCTAAAGATTGGAATTGCGTGTTTGCCTTGGATAAGCATCTAGCCAAGATAGTTTCAGTTCTTAAGAGAATATCTTACTAGTGGCATTAGGGTACTCAAAAGAACATTCCTTTTTTTTTTTTTTTTTTGGAGAAAAATCTACATAGGAAGTCAAATTATAATCAGGTTGTTGTTTGAAGATATAGGATGAGGTCAAGGGGACTTAGCTGGCCCTTTTTCATGGCTGATATGATCAAGCATGATATCCCAGTCCATTCATCTTCACTGGAGGGACACACCTAATCCCACAGTTAGATGCTCTTGTTTGTGGGTCCAGGCACTCTCTTCTGTGGATCATACTGGAGATACTTTGACAGTGTTTATATCTTGATTATGTTGTGTGCTAAATGAAACATTTTAATAAAGACTTTTTCTTGTTATAGAGACAATATATGTCCATGTGTGGTGGGTCATGCCTTATAATCCCAGCTCTTTGGGAGGCCATGGTGGGAGGATTGTTTGAGGCCAGGAAATTGAGATGAGCCTGGGTAACATAGTGAGACCTTATCTCTAAAAAAAAAAAAAAAAGAAAGAAAGAAAGAAAGAAAAAGGAGGGAGGGAGGGAGAGAGAGAGGGTGGGTTAGTTGGGTGTAGTGGCGTGTGTACCTTTCATCCTAGCTTGGGAGGCTGAGGTGGGAGGATCAAGCGATCCTCCCACCTTGAGGAGTTTGAAGAGTTTGAGGCTATAGTGAGCTATGATTGTGCCACTGTATTCCAGCCAGTGCAACACAGTGAGACCCTGTCTCCAAAAAAAAAAAAAAAAAATCTGCCAGGCGCAGTGGCTCATGCCTGTACTCCCAGCGCCACTTTGGGAGGCTGAGGTGGGTGGATCACTTGAGATCAGGAGTTCAAGACCAGCCTAGCCAACATGGCGAAATCCTGTCTCTACTAAAAATACAAAAATTAGCTGGGCGTGGTGGTGGGCACTTGTAATCCCAGCTACTCAGGAGGCTGAGGCAGGAGAATTGCCTGAATCTGGGAGGTAGAGGTTGCAGTGAGCCAAGATTGTGCCATTGCACTCCAGCCTGAGTGACAAAAGCGAAACTCTGTCTCAAAAACAAAACAAAAAATTTTAAAAAGAAGACAATACATGTTCATCATAGGAAAATAGAGATAAGCACACATAAAATTTTGAAATAGAAAAATGGGAAGGTGTTTCAGATTCCAACCCGAAAATAAATGCAATTAGTTTAGTTGGGCTGTAGGTATGGGTGAGAGTGTGTGTGCACGGTCAGTACATTGTAATGTTTAAGAGAAAGAGTTCTTGAGTATGGCAAACCTAGGCTTGAAACCTGGCTCTGTCAGTTATTTCATTGTAACTTTGGGTAAATTAGGAAGTTTCTGGACCTCAGTTTTGTCATTTGAAATGGAGATTATCACATTTCACCAGGCTCTTTTGAAGGTTGGATGAAATCTATATAAAGCACTTTGCATGTGCTTGGCACATAGTAATAACTCAATAAATGGTGCTATTGGCTATAGTCACTTAGTGCTTATACCATTTGAATTTACATTATTTGGCATTAGTGGCCTTCCGAAAATCATTGACAATCTTTGTTAATGAGTGTGTTTAGCAACGTCAACTCACTGCATACTTTCTTTAATCATAGCTCTTCTGTATTTTAAGTTTATAATCTATCAGATATCTGTTTATAATCTGATATAATCAACAAACATTTATTGAATGCCTACTCTGTGCGAAGCTCTTCATTGGGCAACATCAATTCATTTCATGTTTTATTTAATCATTTTTCTGTATTTTATGTTCACAGATCTTTATCACCAAACATGTATTAAATGCCTACTCTCTGCAAAGTAGTATATATAAGAGAATATATCTTAAAGATGTAAATCTAAAAGCAACAGCCATTTTAGTCTATTGCTTTATTATTAAAAATAAATAATCCCAGGAAACAAAGGGCATTTGATATTCCATCCATTTTTCCCCATATTATTTGGAACAGAATATTAGTACCACTCCCTGAATCTGTAGAAGGATTGGTAGACTTTTGAGCATCCTGTGTTTGAAATTTCCTTACTGCATTCTTAAAACAGTATATGATAGATACAAATTATGTTTTTGTCTGTCAGCCTTTGTGGAAGAATTTGATGTATAGATGCTTTCTCAGCAAATAGGTATTTGGGTACTATAGCTTTTGATTTTGTATAGTTTAACCCTAAGAATTATTGACCCATTGAAGTGTTAAACTTAGTAGAGTGGTTGACATGTAGTATATACTAAGTAAATGCTAACAGTAGATTTGAAGCTACTATTGCCGAAAAGTAGATAGTGTCTAGGTTTTCTTAGTGATCTTTAAGTTTAATCTATTTATGTTTAGCACTCATCAGCCTAAATATTGTAGCTTTCCTCCTTAATCTTATATTTGATTTTCTATCCAAACAGTTATATCTTTTCTTTTCCCAGAATCCTTCAATGCAATCCTCCTATCCAGTTGAATTTTTGCCTTCCAGTTGGCCCTGCAGTACTACTGATGAAAATAAAAAGACAGAAGTAAACCTAGAGGCTGTCTTTCAGATAGTAGATGAGTTGCATTCCTCCCCTAAATTGGAGATGGTAAAGGTGGAGCCTGTTGAGAATCAGTGCCCAACATCTCAATCTAACAGAGGCCAACACATTCTAGCTAATTCTAACAACAGCAATCCATGTTCTGCAAGTCAGGCTAGCCAGCTGGAGCCACTTACTCCTGTAGGCTCAGATATTATGTCTTTTGTGGTTGGAACAGAACAAGCAATTGCCTGCTCTCTACCACAGTCACCTGAGTACATCTATACCATCCACACAGCTCAGCCTGTTGAAAATAGCACAATACAGGAATCTGCAGCCATCCAGCAAGCTCATGTCAAACTGAAGGAGCACCTAAATCATAATCCATCTCCATCTTCAGTAGTATTTGTGCAGGAAGGGCCACCATTCAGCACACACCAGGTAAGGGGGCAAAGAAAAAAATCCTAATAAAGCTCAAAGTACCTAGTACTTCTGCTAAAGACTATTCTAGTGGAGAGTTTGTTCAGATTTTATTTGGGTTTAATACCAGTTCATTATGGTTTCCAGGAGGATCACGTCCCAGTGGTTCTGCACAAAAGATTCAGAAAGAAGTTACCTTAACCCTTAAGCATCCTCTCATTATATTATGCATGGTCTGAAGTCAACCTCTAAAGAGAGGTTGTCTAATTGAGCATTGTGGTATGAAGTTTATTTTCATGTTATAAACATCCCTTGAGTTTTTGCTTCCTATCTTAATTTGAATAGATTAGATATGCCTGGCCGATAATTCTGTTACCCAGGAGGGATGGTTTATTTGACAGACATTATGAGGACTTTCCTAGCCATTTGTAGCACAGAGGTAAGGAGATGGTTGGAGGTCTTTTCTAACTTTATTACAGCATCATTGAACTGTAACTTGTGAGCATACTGTGTTTGAATTTCCTTACTAATATCTGCACTCCTAAAGCAGAAGGTAAAGGCTAATTCCTTTATTGCCACCAGTTTATTACAAGAAAATGAATAAACTTTCATTCTCAATAATTAGTAAGAATAATTCATCAAAAGTACATCCACAGAAACAACATCAAATAGCACCTGTTCTCATTTTATAAGAGGAAGCTAAATAATTTGTACACACTGGACATACAATGTGGAATAATAGACATTGGAGACATTGGAGATGTGGACGGGTGGGAGAGTGGGAGGGGGAACAGAGATGAGAAATTACTTAGTGGGTACACTGTACACTATTCACTCAAAGCCCAGACTTCACCACTATGCAGTATATCCATGTAACAAAATTGTACCTGTACCCCTTAAAATAATACCCAAAAAAATCCAAATTAAAAAAGAATTTTTTTTTTAAGATGGAGTCTCTCTCTGTCACCTAGGCTGGACTGCAGTAGTGCAATCTCGGCTCACTGCAGCCTCCACTTCCTGGGTTCAAACGATTCTTCTGCCTCAGCCTCCTGAGTAGCTGGGACTACAGACGCCCGCCACCACGCCCAGCTAATTTTTTGTATTTTTAGTAGAGATAGGGTTTCACCATGTTGGCCAGGCTGGTCTCAAGCTCCTGACCTTGTGATCCACCCACTTCAGCCTCCTAAAGTGCTGGAAGTACAGGTATGAGCCACCACGCCCAGCCTACAAAAAAAATTTTTAAAAATTAACTAGCACCTGTAGTCCTAGCTACTCAGGAGGATCACTTGAGCCCAAGAGCTTGAGGTTACAGTGAGCTATGATTGTACCACTGTACTCCCACCTGGACAACAATGTGAGACCCTGCCTTAAAACAAACAAACAAAAAAAACCCTGTACTTTTGTAAGTTAAAAAAAAATCAACAAGCTTCATGGGAGATATTCCTCTGATCATAAGTAAATGTTTTAGCTCCATATACATTTTAGTAGTTTGTGTATGGAGAAAGGTATAGTATCATTTATAAGAATGAAAAGCCTTATAAGCTTGTTTGTTGGATCATGTTCCTATAATAGAACTCCTCTGATAAAATATCTTAACTTTTAGCAGATATTTGGAGGAAATCTCAATTAATGAATGGGTTTAATATTTTAGGTGGATGCCAATATAAAATGCCAGACCAGTTCACGTGAGAATATCTTGCCTTCAGAACAAATGGGATTCCTCATTTCAGAAATGGGGCCTGCTAGCAAGCCTAGCAAAGACACAGGTTTAGCCACTCCAGCCAGATACAGAGAGCACAGAAGCAACTCACAACAAGGAAAGTCCCCTGGTAAGGATTATTGTGCTCTAGAATGCCAGAAGTAGAACCACGCTGTAGAATTAATATATGAATGACAGTTTTTCTGGGTCTCCATTTATTATTCATAATTGTATTATACCTGTCACATTGCTATTTTTACATAGCTATAATTTTAACTCTATATTTGTTCTTCATTATCTTTGTAAAGTATGTAGTAGTTATTTTCCTAATATTACATATAATGATTTGGGCTTTGAAAAATATAGAACATATTAAGAATAAGCAAAGGAATTTAGATTATTTAACTTGGAGAAGGCAAGGATGAAGGATGATTTAATAGCTATCCTAGATACCAGACTTCGAAATTGTAGTTGTACTTGTTCTGTTATTAACAGACTCTAGGACAAGAGGGCATGTACTTATATTGTGACAGGAGAAAATTAGATGAAAATTTAGGATATTATCCTGAGTATATTATAAAGGTACTGTAAAGTATGACCCTATACCAATGGTTTGTTTTTCTTGTAGTTTGTAAGAACTCAGAGTAAGTGATTGTTTTAGGGACATATAGTTGCTTCTAATATGACAAAATCATGTTTTTTGAAGAAAATAGTAACATCTAATAAAACATGTATTTTATATGATCCAAAGATCAAGTTACCAAAGTCTGCAGTGCACAGTTTCAATATTCTAGAATTACGTGCATGTCAGAGGCATGCAGTGCAAGCAGAATTAACCAGGACGAACAATCATTTTAACCTACAGTAATTTGAAAAATGTTGAGAACTTCTGTGAAAATTTTTCCAAAAAGTAAATTAATAGTGAAATGATCATAGATCATAGTGTAGCTCAGATTCATAGGGTTCTTTCTACAAAATGTCTTTTAGGCTAAAAACTATCCATCATTTGTTCACTAAACTTAGCTTGCACGCTTTTAGTTGACTATATATTCCGATCCATCATTAAAGATTAAAGATTTCTCACCACTGAAGATGTTTAACACAATGGCATGAGCCTTGAAGGCAATTTAGATGAGAGAAGGGCAGGAACTAATATTTACTGTACCCATTTTTTTTTTTTTTTTTTTGAGGCGGACTCTCGCTCTGTCGCCCGGACTGGAGTGCAGTGGCCGGATATCAGCTCACTGCAAGCTCCGCCTCCCGGGTTTATGCCATTTTCCTGCCTCAGCCTCCCGAGTAGCTGGGACTACAGGCGCCCGCCACCTTGCCCGGCTAGTTTTTGTATTTTTAGTAGAGAGGGGGTTTCACTGTGTTAGCCAGGATGGTCTCGATCTCCTGACCTCGTGATCCGCCCGTATCGGCCTCCCAAAGTGCTGGGATTACAGGCTTGAGCCACCGCGCCTGGCCCCTACTGTACCCATTTTTATGCCATACAACAAACTTGATGGAAGTGGTATTCTCATTTTAAACTTCAGGAAATTTAGGCTTAGAGTAAGTAACTTGTTCAAGGTCACATATAAATTTGTTTTCGTTTTTCATTTTTTCGAGACAGAGTCTTGCTCTGTTGCCTGGGCTAGAGCGCAGTGGCACGATCTTGGCTCACTGCAGCCTCCTCACCTCATGGGTTCCAGTGATTCTTGTGCCTCAGCCTCCCAAGTAGCTGGGACTACAGGCACGTGCCACCACACCCGGCTAATTTTTGTATTTTTAGTAGAGATGGGGTTTCACCATGTTGGCCAGGCTGGTCTTGAACTCCTGGCCTCAAGTGATCTGCCCACCTCAGCTTCCTAAAGTGCTGGGATTACAGGTGTGAGCCACCACGCCTGGCCCTTTTTTCTTTTCTTTTCTTTTCCTTTCTTTCTTTCTTTTTTTTTTTTTTTGAGACAGAGTCTTGCTCTGTTGCCCAGGCTGCAGTACAATGGCACCATCTCGGCTCACTGCAACTTCTACCTCCCACATTCAAGCGATTCTCCTGCTTCAGCCTGTTGAGTAGCTGGGATTACAGGCACACTCCACCACGCCTGGCTAATTTTTTTATTTTTAGTAGAGACAGGGTTTCTGCCATGTTGGCCAGGCTGGTCTCAAACTCCTGCCCTCAGGTGATCTGCCTGCCTTGGCCTTCCACAGTGCTGGGATTGCAGGCATGAGTCACTGCGCCCAGCTGCCTTTTTTCATTTTTTGTGGAGACAGGGTCTCACTATGTTGCCCAGGCTGGTCTTGCACTCCCACACTCAAGCAGTCCTCCTGCCTTGACCTTTCAAAGTGCTGGAATTAACAGGCATGAGCCACGATGCATGGCTAGTCTTGTATAAATTAATATTGCTAATATCCTTCCCTAAGTTGTCTGCCTGTAGAGCGCATATTCTTTCCTTTTCATTTTTTATTGTGTTGAACACGTAATATAAAATTTATCATTTTAACCATTTTTATTTTTAATTTATAATTTAAATGTAATTGTACATATTTATGAGGTACAATGTGATTTTTTGACACATGTATACATAGTGTAATAATCAAACTGAGATAATTACCATATCCATTACTTTAAACATTTATCATTTCTTTGTGGTGATAACTCTCTAAACCTTTTCTTCTAGCTGTCTTGAAATATACACTACATTGTTGTTTGCTACAATTATTCTACTGTGTAATAGAATACGAAAACTTATTCTTCCTATCTAACTACAACTTTTAACTAACTTCTCCCAGTCCCCCACTTTCCTACCTTCCCCAGCCTCTGGTATTTACTATTCTACTCTCTTCTGTGAAATTAACTTTTTTAGCTTCCATATATGAGTAATATTATGCAGTATTTGTCTTTCTGTGCCTGACTTATTTCACTTAACGTAATGTTCTCCAGGTTCACCTATGCTGCCAAAAATGACAAGATTTCATTCTGTTTTATGGCTGAATCGTATTCCATTGTATATGTAAATATACACACACACACACACATACATACATACATACATATACAGTGGAATACTATTCAGCCGTAAAACAGAATGAAATCTTGTATGTTGAAGAGACATCTCCACACCCATGGAGAAATATGTATATACGTATATACACATATATGTATATATTTGTATATATGTATATATGTATGTATATATGTATGTATACACATATATATATCACATTTTCTTCATCTGTAGATGCATATTTAGGTTGATCCATATCTTGGCTATTGTGAATAGTGCTGTGGTAAACATCGGTATGGAGATGTCTCTTCAACATACTGATTTCATTTTCTTTGGAGATGCATCCAGTAGTGGAACTGCTAAATTATATAGTGGTTCCATTTTTAATTTTTTAAGGAAACTTCATACTGTTTTCTATAATGTTATCCTAACTTACATTCCTACAAACAGTATATGAGTCCACTTTTCTCTGCATCTTTGCCAGCATTTGTTATTTTTTGTCTTTTTGATAATAGCCATTTTAACTGGGATGAGGTGATATTGTGGTTTTGATTTGCATTTCTCTGATGATTGGTGATATTGAGCATTTTTCCATATATTTGTTGGTCATTTATGTATCTTCTTTTGAGAAATGTCTATTCAGGTCTTTTGCCCATTTTTTAAATTAGACTGTTTTTGTTTTTGTCTTTGTTTTGCTTCTGAGTTTCTTAAATTCCTTATGTATTCTGCATATTAACCTTTTGTCAAATGTATAGTTTGCAAATACTTTCTCTCTTTTTGTAAGTTGTCCCTTCATTGTATTGTGTCTTTTGCTATGCAGAAGATTTTTAGTTTGATATAATCCCATTTGTCCATTTTTGGTTTTGTTGCCTGTGCTTTTGAGGTCTTATCCAAAAAGTCCTCAGCCTCCCAAGTAGCTGGGATTACAGGCACCCACCATCATGCCCAGCTAACTTTTGTGTTTTTAGTAGAGACAGGGTTTCACCATGTTGGCCAAACTGATCTCAAACTCCTGACCTCAAGTGATCCGCCCACCTCGGGCTCCCAAAGTGCTGGGATTACGGGCGTGAGCCACTGTGCCTGGTCTCCTTTATCATTTTTTATTGTTTTTTACTTAAAGTCCTTTTTTTTTTTTTTTTTTTTTGAGATGGAGTTTCGCTCTTGTTGCCCAGGCTGGAGTGCAATGGCATGATCTTGGCTCACTGTAACCTCTGCCTTCCAGGTTCGAGCGATTCTCCTGCTTCAGCTTCCCGAGTAGCTGGGATTACAGGCCTGCACCACCACGCCCAGCTAATTTTATGTTTTTAGTAGAGACAGGGTTTCTCCATGTTGGTCAGGCTGGTCTTGACCTCCTGACCTCAGGTGATCCACCTGCCTCAGCCTCCCAAAGTGCTGGGATTACAGGCGTGAGCCGTTGCGCCTGGCCTTAAAGCCCGTTTTATCTGTTGCAAGTATAGCTACTGCTGTTCTTGTTTGGATGATGGAAAAGATGGAACACTCTTTTCCATCCCTTCACTTTCATTCTATGCATATCTTTTTTTTGTTTGTTTGTTTTTTGAGACAAAGTCTCACTCTGTCACCCATGCTGGAGTGCAATGGTGCCATCTCAGCTCACTGCAAACTCTGCCTCCTGGGGTCAAACGATTCTCGTGCCTCAGTCTCCCGAGTAGCTGGGATTACAGGTGCATGCCACCAAGCCCAGCTTTTTTTCTTTCTTTTTTTTTTTTTTTTTTTTTTTTGGTAGAAACGGAGTTTCACCATGTTGGCCAGGCCAGTCTCGAACTCCTGACCTCTAGTGATCTGCCTGCCTTGGCCTCCCACAGTGCTAGGATTACAGGTGTGAGCCACCCTGTCCAGCCTGTGCATATCTTTTTAAAATTTAAAGAAAAAAATTTTCTTGTTTTTTTAGATGGAGCCTCACTCTGTCACCTAGGCTAGAGTGCCATGGTACGATCTCAGCTCACTGCAACCTCTGCCTCCCAGGTTCCAGTGGTTCTCGTGCCTCAGCCTCCTGAGTAGCTGGGATTATAGGTACCTGCCACCACACCCAGCTAATTTTTGCAGTTTTTATAGAGACAGGGTTTCACCATGTTGGCCAGACTTGTCTTGAAATCCTGATCTCTGGTGATCCACCCACCTCGGTCTCCAGAAGTGTTGGGATTACAGGCATGAGCCACTGTGCCCGGCCCATTGTGTGCATATCTTTATAGATGAAGTGAGTTTCCTATAGGTAGCAAATAGTTGGGTCTTTAAAAAAAAATCCGTTCAGCCATTCTATGTCTTTTAATTGGAGAATTTAGTCCATTTATATTTAAGGTTATGATTTACAGGTAAGACTCATTACCTGTAATTATTACAAAATTATTACCATTTTGTTAGTTCTTCTGTGTTTTATAACTCCTTTCTTCCTTTCCTACTGCTTTCCTTTGTGGGTAAGTGATTTTCTTTGGTAGTTTATTTTATTTTATTTTATTTTATTTTATTTTATTTTATTTATTTTTTTTTTTTTGAGACGGAGTCTCGCTCTGTCACCCAGGCTGGAGTGCAGTGGCCGGATCTCGGCTCACTGCAAGCTCCGCCTCCCGGGTTTACGCCATTCTCCTGCCTCAGCCTCCCGAGTAGCTGGGACTACAGGCGCCCGCCATCTCGCCCGGCTAGTTTTTTGTATTTTTTAGTAGAGACGGGGTTTCACCGTGTAGACCAGGATGGTCTCGATCTCCTGACCTCGTGATCCACCCGTCTCGGCCTCCCAAAGTGCTGGGATTACAGGCTTGAGCCACCACGCCCGGCCGGTAGTTTATTTTAATTCCTTGCTTTTTATTTTTAGTATATTAGTTATGGATTTTGTTTATGGTTACCACAAGGCCTACAAAAAACATCTTATATTTTATTTTAAACTGATGACAACTTGACTTTGATTGCAAAGAAAAGAAAAGAAAGAAAAAAACAAAAAACCCTTAAACTCTATACTAACTCCATCCCTCTTCACCCTTTGACTTCTGGATGTCTCACTTTACATCTTTTTATATTGCCTATATCTTAACAAACTGCTATAGTTATTATTTTAATCTTTCTTCTTTTTTGTAGTTATTATTTTAAATAGTTTTGTCTTAGGCTTTACACTAAAGAAATCAGTTATTTATATATCACAATTACAGTATTAGGGTATTCTGAATGTCTCTGTATGCTTACTTTTATCAATAATTTTTATACTTTCAGATGTTTTTGCAGATGTTTTATATACTTTCAGATGTTGTTGTACATTTAACATTTACAGTAAAACAGGTCTGATGGTGATGAATTCTCTCAACTTTTGTTTGGGAAAATCTTTATCTCTCCTTCATGTTTGAAGGATAGCTTTGCTAGGTACAGTATTCTTGGTTGACAAATTTTTTTTTTTTCCTTCAACACTTAGAATACATCATCCCACTCTCTCTTGCCTGTAAGGTTTCTGCTGAGAAGTCTGCTGCCAGATGTACTGGAGCTCCTTTATGTGTTATTTGCTTCTTTTCTGTTGCTGCTTTTAGGATTCTTTCTTTGTTCTTGACCTTTAAGAGTTTGATTATTGCATGCTTTGAGGTAGTCTCATTTGGGTTGAATCTGCTTGGTGATCTCTGACCTTCTCGTACCTGAATATTTTTATCTTTCTCTAGGTTTAGAAAGTGTTTTGTTATTGTGTATTTCAGTAAGCTTTCCACCCCTTTTTCTTTGTTTATTCCCTCTTGAAGGCAATTGACTCTTGCATTTGCTCTTTGTAATTCTGTCCCATAGATCTCATAGGTATTCTTTGTTCCTTTTAGTTCTTTTTTTTCTCCTCTGACTGTGTATTTCCTTTTCTCTTTTCTTTTTCCCTCCCTCCCTCCCTCCCTCCCTCCCTCCCTCCCTCCCTCCCTCCCTCCCTCCCTTCCTTCCTTCCTTCCTTCCTTCCTTCCTTCCTTCCTTCCTTCCTTCCTTGTTCTCACTCTGTCACCCAGGCTGGAGTGCTGTGGCATGATCATGGCTCACTGTAGCTTCAACCTTCTGGAATCAGGTGATCCTCCCACCTCAACCTCCTGAGCAGCTGGGACTACAGGTGCATGCCCCCATTCCCAGCTAATTTTTGTATTATTTGTAGAGACAGGGTTTTGCCATGTCCAGGCTAGTCTCAAACTTTTGGGCTCAAGCAATTTGCCTGTCTCAGCTTCCCAAAGTACTGGAATTACAGGTGTGAGCTACCATGCCCAGCCTGACTGTGTGTTTTCAGATAGCTTATCATTGAGCTTATTGGTTCTTTCTTCTGTTTGATCAGTTCTGCTATTCAGACCCCCAAATGCATTTTTCAGTTGTTCTGTTATATTTTTCAGCTCCAGGGTTTCTGTTTGATTTTTAAAAATTATTTCAATCTCTTTCTTTAATTACACTGAGAAATTTCTGAATTGCTTCTCTGTGTTTTCTTTATGTTACTGAATTTCCTCAAAACAGCTATTTTTAATTCCTATCTGAGAAGTCATACATCTCTGTCTTTCCAGGGTTGATCACTGGCACCTTATTTAATTCCATTTGGTGAGGTTATAGTTCCCTGAATTTGTTTTTTTGTTTTTGTTTTTGTTTTTGTTTTGAGATGGAGTTTCACTCTTCTTGCCCAGGCTGGAGTGCAGTGGTGCGAGCTCAGCTCACTGCACCTTCCACCTCCTGGGTTCAAGTGATTCTCTTGCCTTCACCTCCTGAGTAGCTGGGATTACAGGAGTGCCCCACCATGTCCGACTAATTTTGTATTTTTAGTAGAGATGGGATTTCTCCGTGTTGGTCAGGCTGGTCTCAAACTCCTGACCTCAAGTGATCTCTACCCTCCTGGGCCTCCCAAAGTGCTGGGATTACAGGATTGAGCCACCACACTAGGCCTTTTTTTCTTTTTACTTTTTCTTTTTTTCTTTTTTTTTTAGACAGAGTCTTACTCTGTTGCCCAGGCTGGAGTACAGTGGCATGATCTCAATTCACTGCAACTTCCACCTCCCAGGTTCAAGTGATTCTCATGTCTCAGCATCCCAAGTAGCTGGGATTACAGGCATGTGCCAACACGCCTGGTTAATTTTTTGTATTTTTAGTAGAGATGAGGTTTCTCCAGATTGGCCAGACTGGCCTCAAACTCCTGGGCTCACGTGATCTGCCTGCCTCGGCCACCGAAGTGCTGGGATTACAGGCATGAGCCACTGCGCCCAGATGAATGTTCTTGATATTAGTGGACATTCATCGATATCTGGGCATTACAGAGTTAGGTATTTATTCCAGTCTGCAGTCTAGCCTTGTTTGTACCTGTCTTCCTACAAAGGGCCTTCCAGAAATTCAAAGAGGACTGCCTGTTGAGTTCCCTAAGCCTGTGGTCACTGCAACCACTCAGCAGCAGAGGGCACCCTAAGCCCACGTATGCTGCAGCTCTTGCAGACTCCTAGGTCTCCAGTCGTGATGAACTTGAGGAAGATCAGGGAGAGTTCCCTGGGTTCTTAAGTAAAGTCCCCCTTCACTCTTCTCTCTTTTTCTCCCAAGTTGAAGGAGTTCCTCTCCATGCTTCATTTCCTGGAGTTGGGGGAGGGGTGACATGGGTATTCCCATGGCTGTGGCAGCTGGTGCCATGCTGGATCACACCTTAAGCCCACAGCATCAGAGCAGCACAGTACCAGGTCTTGCCTAAGGCCCTCTATTGCTACTATCAGACTGCCACTGATACTTATTCAGGCCTGAGATCACTTTAGTCAGACAGTGGTGAAGCTGGCTGGGACTTGGGTCCATCCTGCTGGGGTGGCAGATTCCTTTCTGGCCCAGGGTGGGTATAGAAGTACTATCCAAGAGCACTAGAGTGGAATCAGGGGCTTTGGTGTTCTGCCAGGTGCTGTGTTTTACTGTGGTGGGGCTGGTACTAGGTTCCTAGGCAGAGTCCCCTGCACTCTTTCCTCCCTTTTTCTTTTTTCTCGAGATGGAGTCTTGCTCTGGAGTGCAGTGGTGTAATCTTGGCTTATTGCAACCTCTGCCTCCCAGGTTCAGGCGATTCTCCTGCCTCAACCTCCCGAGTAGCTGGGACTACAGGCATGCGCCACCGCACCCGGCTAATTTTTGTATTTTTAGTAGAGACAGAGTTTCACCATCTTGATCAGGCTAGTCTCGAACTCCTGACCTCGTGATCCGCCCTTCTTGGCCTCCCAAAGTGCTGAGATTACAGGCGTGAGCCACTGCTCCCGGTCTTCTCTTTTACACAGGAGCCTCTTACCCCCCTTTCCTGTGTGGCGTTGGGATGGGGTGGCATGCACTCGGATGGCTGCCACAGCTGGTATCGTGTTGGGTCGCACCCCAAGCCTGCGGCCTCCCAGAGCAGTACAGTGTTAGGGATCACCCAAGAACCACTGTTGCTCTGGCCTGCCTGCTACTGAAATTTATTCAGTACCTGAGGCCACTTTAGTCAGCCCATGGTGGATCAGGCCAAAACTCAGTTTCCTCCCACTGTGGCAATGGATTATCTTCTGGCTCTGAGCAGATCTGAATGCCCCTTCCATGGGCATTGGCGTGGAATGAATTAGTACTGTGATGAGGCCAGTACTAAGTTCAAATGCAAAATCTCCCCACATACTTCCCTTTGCCTCTCTTAAATGTAGATTTTCTCTCTGTGCTGCATTGCGTGGGTTTGGCGGTAGGGTGCTCTAGGCACTGTGAGACTGTCCTTCCTACCCTGTTCAATGTGTCTTTTCTTGTTATGCTAAATCCAGGCACTGTGATCTATCACTTGATTTCTTCAGCTCTTGTGAAGGTGTTTTCTTGAATTAACATGAATTTGATGTTCCCCTGGGGGGAGAATCATGAGAGGATTCCAAACTGCCATCTTGCTCTGCCTCTGGCCCATTTTACCTTTTTTTTTTTTTTTTTTTTTTGAGCTGGAGTTTCACTCTTGTTGCCCAGGCTGGAGTGCAGTGGCGTGATCTTGGCTTACTGCAACCTCTGCCTCCTGGGTTCAAGCGATTCTTCTGCCTTAGCCTCCGAGTAGCTGGTATTACAGGCACACTTCACCACGCCTGGCTAGTTTTTTGTATTTTTAGTAGTGATAGGGTTTCGCCATGTTGGGCAGGCTGGTGTCGAACTCCTGACCTCAGGTGATCTGCCCACCTCGGCCTCCCAAAGTACTGAGATTACAGGTGTGAGCCACCACACCCAGCCCCATTTTAACCATTTTTAAGTGCACAGTTCAGTAGTATATTCACATTGTTTGAAACAGATCTCTAGAACATTTTTATCTTGCAAATCTGAAACTCTATATCCATTAAACACAATTTTTCTTTTCCCTCTTCCCTTGCCCCTAGTAACCACCATTCTACTTTCTGTTCCTATGCATTTAACTATTCCAGGTACCTCATTTAAGTGGAATCACGCAGCATTTGTATTTTTGTGACTGGGTTATGTTTTCAAGGTTCATTCATGTTGTAGCATGTGAAAGGATTTCCTTTCTTTCTAAGGCTGAATAATATTCCCTTGTATGTACATATGACATTTGTTTATTTATTTCTTAATAGACATTTAGGTTGCTTCCGCCCCTTGACTATTGTGAATAGTGCCACTATGAACTTGGGGGTGGAAATATCTGTTTTGTTTTTCTTTTTAAGAGATGAGGCCTCACAATGTTGCTCAGGCTAGACTCAAACTCCTGGACTCAAATGATCTTCCTTCCTCAGCCTCCCAAGTACTGGGACTACAGGCATGTGCCACCGTGCCTGGCTCCACCTATCTCTTTGAGGCCCTGATTTCATTTGCATATATCCAGTAATGGATTGCTGGATCATATGGTTAATCCAATTTTTAATTTTTTGAGGAACCTCCATGCTATTTTTCATAGCTGCCATACCATTTTATAATCCCACCAACATTGCAAAAGAGTTCTAATTTCTCCACATCCCCACCAACACTTATTATTTCCTGGATTTTTTTAAGGATGACTTCTATAAGTAGCCATCTTAATGAGCATAAGCTGGTAGATACCTCATTGTAGGTTTGATTTTTTTTTACATTTCTGTGATAATTAGTGATATTTAGTATCATTTGTATACTTACTGGCCATTTGTATATCATCTTTGGAAAAATGTATATTCAAGTCTTTTGCCAGTTTTTCAGTTGGTTTGTTTGATTTTTGGTGTTGTTCAGTTGTAGGAGTTTTTAAAATATATTCTGAATATTAACCCCTTAGTGGATATGATTTACAAATATTTTCTCCCATTCTGTGAGTTGTCTTTCATGATGTTTTGTCCTTTGATGAGCACTTTTAAGTTTGTTATAGTCCCATCTGTCTATTTTGCTTTTTTTTTTCTACCTTGTGCTTTGGTTGTCATATCCAGGAAAGCTTTGCCAAGTCCAGTGTCATAAAGTTATCTCTCTGTGTTTTCTTCTAGGATTGTTATAGTCTTAAGTCTTGTGTTAGGTCTTTAATCCATTTTGAATTAGTTTTCGTATATAGTGTAAGAGTTTAACTTCATTCTTTTGCATATGGATACCCAGTTTTCCCAATACCATTTGTTAAACAGAGAGATTGTCCTTTCCCCAATGAGTGGGCTTGGCACCTTTGTTGAAGGTCATTCAATAATATATGTGAGATTTATTCTATTGAATATTTATTGATATATTTGGCTGAATTTATGCCAGTAGCACTCTGTTTTGATTACTGTAGCTTTGTAATATGTTTTGAAATCAAGAAGTGTAAGTCCCCTAACTTTGTTCTTTTTCAAAATTGTTTTGGCTATTTGGGATCTCTTGAGATTCCATATGAATTTTAGGATGAAGTTTTCTATTTCTGTAAAAAAAAATTAACTGAGATTTTGAAAGGCATTGTGTTGAACTATAGATTGCTTTGTGTGGTATAGATATCTTAACAATATTTCCAGTCCATGAACATGGAATGTATTCTACTTATTGGTATCATCTTTATTTCAGCAGTGTTTTGTAATTTTCAGTGTAAAAGTCTTTTGCCTCATTTGTTACATTTATTCCTATTTTATTCTCTTTGATGCTATTGTAAATGAAATCTTTACTTTTAAGTTTTAATCTCACAAACAGTGTACAAATACATTCTCCTTGTAAGAACTACTAAGGCCAGAATTCCCTTTGACTACTACCTCCCCATGCTGTTCCCTTTATGTCTTCCCCAGATATAACCACATGTTTTTTCTACATCATCTTAGTAATGGCACAGTCACTCAAATAAGCAGATAACCTTTTCAGATAATATTCTGGAGGGAAAAGTTTCTCTTATATAAGATTGGGTATGTTTGTTAAAAATTATTCTCATTACTTTATGGTTACACATACTAGACTATTGAACTAATATAACAAGAAAACTAAAAAGAAAGTTAAAGGATAGATACCTCTGATTATGATTTAAGAGCAATATATTCAAGGGTCCAGAGACAAGATGATTTATTGAGTGTATACAAAGGAAGAGATGCTTGAGACTGAGGGATGGGGTTGTTTGGTAGGGGATGGGTTGAGGCAGAGGGCTTGAGAGCAGGCAAGTTGATTAACAGGTCATATATAGAGTAGTTAACACATCCACATATCCTTGCCTCCTTCTGAAGAGTGTTGGTAGCTAGAAATTGGAGGTTTCTCCTTTAAAAAAAATTGAAAAACAGGTGTGGGACTTAGAAATCTCTGTTTCAGCAATTGGCACCTTGGGGAACTAAGAATGAAAGGACTGGCTGGGCGCAGTGGCTCACACCTCTAATCCTAGCACTTTGGGAGGCCGAGGCAGGCGGATCACAAGGTCAGGAGTTCAAAACCAGCCTGGCCAATATGATGAAACCCCATCTCTACTAAAAAATACAAAAATTAGCTGGGCGTGGTGGTGCATGCTTATAGTCCCAGCTACTCAGGAGGCTGAGGCAGGAGAATCGCTTGAACCTGGGAGGCGGAGGTTGCAGTGAGTGGAGATCGCACCACTGCACTCCAGCCTGGGCGACAGAGACTCCATCTCAAAAAAAAAAAGAATGAAAGGACTAACTAAGTCTAGCCCATCTCTTCCACCTGTAAGGCAAACTCTGCTTGGTTTGTCTGAGAAATGCAAGGCTTATTTTTCAAATGTCAAACAATGTTATTCACCATGTTAACAATATAAACAAGAAAAACGGCCGGGCGCGGTGGCTCAAGCCTGTAATCCCAGCACTTTGGGAGGCCGAGACGGGCGGATCACGAGGTCAGGAGATCGAGACCATCCTGGCTAACACGGTGAAACCCCGTCTCTACTAAAAAAAAATACAAAAAACTAGCCGGGCGAGGTGGCGGGCGCCTGTAGTCCCAGCTACTCGGGAGGCTGAGGCAGGAGAATGGCGTAAACCCGGGAGGCGGAGCTTGCAGTGAGCTGAGATCCGGCCACTGCACTCCAGCCCCGGCGACAGAGCGAGACTCCGTCTCAAAAAAAAAAAAAAAATAAAAAAAAAAAAAAAAAAAAAAAAAAACAAGAAAAACTATGACCATTTAATAGATGCAGGGAAAGCATTGGACAAAAGTTTTACACTATTTTATAGTAAAAACTCTCAGCAAACTAGGAATGGTAGAAAATTCCTCATACCAATAAAAGAGTATCTATAAAGTATGTGCACTAAAGATCATAATGGTAAAAAACTAAACCGTTTACCCCGGAGACTGGGAACAAGGCAAGGATGGCCACTTTCCCCACTTGTCTTCAACACTGTACTGGAGGGCCTCACCCTTGAAATAAGGTGAAAAGTTACATGCATCATGTATGTTTACCACCCTTTAGCTTTGATCACATAGCCACAGCCAATTAATTGTAGGGTAGTTTTGGAAAAGAAATCTTTGGCTAGGTGACCATGTACCCACCTAAGCATTCCACCACCATGGAAGAAGAGGTGAATGACTTCTGGGGGACAGCCTCTGCCCGATCCATTGCTTTGACTACCCAAGTATCAGAGCACACCCATGTTAGTATACATAGAACATGGTCACATTCTCTCCAAGAGAGACAATGCCAAAGACCCATACAATTACGGCATCCTGCTTAGTCAGGATCTCTAAGTATTATGAAATTCTTTTCTGTTAGATGGCTCTTCTTTGTCTCGTAACATAAAAAACAAGTTATCCATCCTCCCCCCTCACTCACACATACCCAAATTAGAGTATTAGAATAGGATATGTAACAAGTAAAACTTTCACTCAAAAAAGAGAAAAATAGGAAACATACAACAGTCGCTGTTTCACAGCATTTATCAAATCCTGCTGGATGAAAACTGCAAAGATTTTCTGCCTTGACAGTAGGATAAATTCCTTGGTTAGCCCATCAGTGAAGCCCTGCTTTTGTGTTGAGGGAGTATTTTTCTGTTTGTTGCCTCTATCACCTCTGGCGTTCCCTTCCAAGAGGGCTTTTCCTGGTTCATTATCCTTCGTGGACTCATCTGAAGTGGTCCTCAGGGGTATGCATTTTTTTTGGAATGATCGAGTTTTTGTTGCCTCTTTTCAAAGCCAACTTTTATATTTGTTAATTTTTTCCATTGTCTGTTTTCTGTTTCATTGATTTTTACTCTTATCTATATTATTTGCTTTCTTATATTACTTTGGGTTTACTTTCCTCTTCCTTTTCTGGTTTTTTAAGGTGGAACTTCAGGTCACTGATTTTAGATCTTCTTTTCTAAGATTAGCATTTAAAACTATACATTTTCCTTTAAACATCGCTTCAGCTGCATCCAACCAAGTTTGGTGTTGTATTTCCATTATCACTCAGTTAAAAATATTTTCTTTTTCATTGTGATTTTGTCTTTGATTCATGCATTTTTAGATTTATTCCCAGACATTTAATACATTTATATTTATTTCCAGATATTTGAGGTTTTCCTAGTTACTTTATTGTTATTGACTTCTAATTTAATTTTGTTGTGGTCAGAGAATACATTTTGTATAATTTTGATCCTTTATGTTTATTGAGACTTGTTTCATGGCCCAGTGTATGGTCTATCTTGGTGAACATACCATTTGCACTTGAAAGTAATGTATATTCTGCAGTTGTTAAATATAGTGTTCTATATCTGTCAATTAGATTAAGTGTTGATTATGTTGTTCACATCTTTCCTACTCCCTGAATCCCCTTTGTCTTAATTTTTTTTTTTTTTTTTTTTTTTTGAGACAGAGTTTCGCTCTTGTTGCCCAGGCTGGAGTGCAATGGCATGATCTTGGCTCACTGCAACCTCCGCCTCCTGGGTTCAGACGATTCTCCTGCCTCAGCCTCCTGAGTAGCTGGGATTACAGGCACCCGCCACCACGCCCGGCTAATTTTTTGTATTTTTAATACAGATGGGGTTTCACCATGTTGGCCAGGCTGGTCTCGAGCTCATGACCTCAGGTGATCCACCCACTTCAGCCTCCCAACGTGCTGGGATTACAGGCGTGAGCCACCTCATCCGGTTTGTCTTAATTTTTTTAAACCTCTCATATTTTTTTTCCTCCACATTTCCTTTTTGAGTTGTTTCTTCTACCTTCTTGTTCACTCTTTCTCTTATACTAGGTCTAATGTGCTGTTTGACTCATCCACTGAGTTTATTAATTTGATTATTTTTCTTTTTTTTTTTTTTTTTTGAGGCGGAGTCTCGCTCTGTCGCCCAGACTGGAGTGCAGTGGCCAGATCTCAGCTCACTGCAAGCTCCGCCTCCCGGGTTTACGCCATTCTCCTGCCTCAGCCTCCCGAGTAGCTGGGACTACAGGCGCCCGCCACCTCGCCCAGCTAGTTTTTGTATTTTTTTTTAGTAGAGACGGGGTTTCACCGTGTTAGCCAGGATGGTCTCGATCTCCTGACCTCGTGATCCGCCCGTCTCGGCCTCCCAAAGTGCTGGGATTACAGGCTTGAGCCACCACGCCCGGCCTATTTTTCAATTCTAGGATTTCTGTTTGTTCTTTTCTCCAGACCTTCTGGTCACATTTTTGAGTTTCTAGTTACCTGCCAAAATTTTTCAAGCTTGTAATTTGCCTCCTTGAAATAGTAAGCGTGGTTGTTTTCTTGCTGGATTCTGGTAATTCCAGTATATCGTGTTTCCATAGGTCTCTTTCAGTTGTCTCATTTGTGTTGGTTCTCAACCATAGTGGCTACTCCCTCATGTAACTGGTTATTTTCACTGTATGCTGAACATAGTATTTGAAGAATAGTATTTGAAAAATTACTTGTAAAAATAATTTAAGGCCTAGGATGACATTATCTTCCTCAAATAAGATTTGTTTCTACCAGGTAATTGGGGTCACTGGCAATTAGGGATCACCTTAATCCAGTTCAGAGCTTGAGATTTTTCTGACCACAAACTGTGCAAGGGCTTGTTTCATCCTCTGCTGGGTACAGCCTATAGAGATCCTAGCCATCAAAGTGGGAATCTCATCAGAACTCAACCTTTGAAAAGCCCAGTCTCTGACATTTGTCCCTCTAGACCCAGAAGGCAAAGCTCAGCCTCTCAATCTCCTACAGATGGCAAATGTCACAAACGCAAAAGTAGCCTCAATACCAGGCTTACCTCTCTGGATCCCCACTCTCACCTGACACTCAGCCCAGTCGTTGTTTACTATCTCATTACCTTTTGAGACTTTTAAAGAATATTGTTTCTGTAGTCTGTCCAGGTTTTTTAGTTGTCTTCAGTGGGAACGCTGGTCTTAATTACCAGTCCTGACATTACCAGAAGTGGTCATATCATTAAAAAAAAAAAATTCTTACCTCTTTACCCCTCCATTTTTCCTATTTTTTCTTTAGTCCAGTATTGGATATGTTGAGTTGAATTTCTCTCTCTTTTTTCTTTCAAATTTTTTATATCTTTGTCTTTTTTCTATTTTGTGGGATGTTCCTCAGATGAAACTTTCAACTATTTAGTTTTAAAAATTTGGCTATTAAATTTTTAATTTCCGGCCGGACGTGGTGGCTCGTGACTGTAATCCCAGCACTTTGGGAGGTGAGGCGGGTGGATCACCTGAGGTCGGGAGTTCGAAACCAGTCTGACCAATATGGTGAAGCCCTGTCTCTAGTGAAAATACAGAATTAGCCAGGCGCGGTGGTGCATGCTTGTAATCCCAGCTACTCAGGAGGCTGAGGCGGGAGAATCGCTTGAACCCGGGAGGCGGAGGTTGCAGTGAGCCAAGATCGCGCCATTGCACTCTAGCCTGGGCAACAAGAGCAAAACTCCATCTCAAAGAAAAAAATGTATATAACTTCTAACAGCTCTTTTTTATTCTATAATCGTTCCTTTTTTGGGAAACTTTCTGTTCTTTTATGTGGATGCAATATCTTCTCACAGCTGTCTGAGGATACTAAATGGAAGGGCTGGTCTTGAAGTTGTTTTCCCATAGCAAGTGTCAGTTTCCTCTATGTTCTGTTTTTTTTTTTTTTTTTTTTTTTTTTTTTCATTGGCTTTCTTCCCTATTCAAGAGCAGAGCATTAAAAAGCTTATTAGAAGCTCTGTTGACAAGATTCGTCAACTATTGGGCTCAGCTTAATATTAATCAGCATGTACCACCAATTTTTTTTTTTTTTTTTTTTTTTTGAGGCAAAGTCTCACTCTGTTGCCCAGTCTGGCAAGATCATAGCTCACTGCAGCCTTGATCTCTGGGGTAAAGTGATCCTCCCGCATCAGTCAACCAACCCCCAACCCCCAAAGAAGTAGCTGGGACTATAGGAGCATGCTGCCATGCCTAGCTGATTTTATTTTACTTTTCAAAGAGATGGAGTCTCACTGTGTTGCCCAAGCTGATCTCCAACTCCTGGCCTCAAGCAATCCTCCCAACTTAGCCTCCCAAAGTGCTGGGATTACACGTGTGAGCCACCATGCCCCGGCCTAAAGGCACTTCTTAGTGCAACTTCGGGTTGGGATATTGAAGCAGTTGGATTCATGACCCAGTTACTGAACTCTAGTCAATAAGTTGTCAACCACAGGCAGACAAATACTCCCTTCCATCTCTGCTTGCACATTACATACCTCTAGCCTGAGTTTCTCTCTTCTTTCAGGGCTTTGCTGAATGTGTCAAGAAATAGTCAACACATTGTGATTTTTGTCAGTCTTTTTCCCCATGGTTGTATGTTCACTTGGTGCCTGTAGTCTGACTTCCATGGTATCACAGGTGACGATTTTACCAAATGTGTTGGCGTGGATAACAAAGATCACCAACATTCTAGCTTGCTGTGTCCTAACCATGTGCTGCCTGACTGCAAAGCCAGTAGCACGTATAATCATGCATCCCTGAATGACAGGAATATATTCTGAGAATTATGTCATTAAGTAATGTTATTGTTGTGTAAACGTCGTGGATTGTACTTACACAAACCAAGATGGTGTAGCCTGCTACATACTTAGGCTGTATAGTATAGCCTATTGCTTCTAAGTTACAAACCTTTACAGCATGTTACTGTACTGAATATTGTAAGCAATTATAATACAGTGGTATTTGTGTATCTAAACATAGCTAAGCATAGAAATGGTACAGTAAAAATAGAGTACAATCTTACGGAATCATCATCATCTGTATGGTCTGTCATAGACCAAAATCAACCAATTATTTTTTTTTTGGCAATTTGATTGGCAAAACTTTAACTGTTGATAATATCCAGCTTTGATAAAGGTATGGAGAAAAAGGAACGTTCTCTACGCTGTAACTAGAATGTAAATTTGTATAGCCCTATAAAGGACAACTTGGCATTATTATTATTTTTTATTATTATTATACTTTAAGTTCTAGGGTACATGTGCACAACGTGCAGGTTTGTTAACATATGTATACATGTGCCATGTTGGTGTGCTGCACCCATTAACTTGTCATTTACATTAGGTATATCTCCTAATGCTATCCCTATCCCCTACCCCCTACCCCCTCCCCACAATAGGACCCGGTGTGTGATGCTCCCCTTCCTGTGTCCAAGTGATCTCATTGTTCACTTCCCACCTATGAGTGAGAACGTGTGGTATTTGGTTTTCTGTTCTTGTGATAGTTTGCTGAGACTGATGGTTTCCAGCTGCATCCATGTCCCTACAAAGGATATGAACTCATCCTTTTTATGGCTGTATAGTATTCCATGTTGTATATGTGCTACATTTTCTTAATCCAGTCTGTCACTGATGGACATTTGGGTTGATTCCAAGTCTTTGCTATTGTGAATAGTGCTGCAGTAAACATATGTGTGCATGTGTCTTTATAGCAGCATGATTTATAATCCTTTGGGTATATCTCCAGTAATGGGATGGCTGGGTCAAATGGTATTTCTAGTTCTAGATCCTTGAGGAATCGCCACACTGTTTTCCACAATGGTTGAACTAGTTTACAGTCCCACCAACAGTGTAAAAGTGTTCCTATTTCTCCACATCCTCTCCAGCACCTGTTGTTTCCTGATTTTTTTAATGATTGCCATTCTAACTGGTGTGAGATGGTATCTCATTGTGGTTTTGATTTGCATTTCTCTGATGGCGAGTGATGATGAGCATTTTTTCATGTGTCTGTTGGCTGCATAAACGTCTTCTTTTGAGAAGTGTCTGTTCATATCCTTTGCCCACTTTTTGATGGGGTTGTTTGTTTTTTTCTTGTAAATTTGATTGAGTTCTTTATAGGTTCTGGATATTAGCCCTTTGTCAGATGAGTAGAGGCATTATTTATAAATAACTAAAATGCTTATGAGTTTTGACTCAGGAACTCTACTCCTGAGAATCTCTCCTGTAGAAATGTGTATGTTCCCAATGGTACTAAAAATAAGTTTGCTATAGTGTTATTTATAATAGCAAAAATTTGGAAAAAGCATAAATGCCTGACAGTGGAGAACCAGATACGTTATGACAAATCTACGTAATAAAATACTGTGCAACCATTTAAGAAACTAAAGTAGCTTGATGTGTTGTGACCTGGAAAGACAGTAAGTGTTCATAATGTGTTAAGCAAATGGGTAAGTTCCAATACAATATGTCTAGCACAACTCCCTTTCTAGAAAGAAAGAAAAGAAAGTATATGCTGTAAAATTGTCAAAAAAAGTCTGGAACTATATGATATAGCTGATAAATATAACACTAGTTACCTCTCAGAAGATAGAATGTGCAGGTGCAGGGGTATGTTTAACTTCTCAATTTGTGTATGTATATGTAATAGGATTATGGGAAATTTTCACTGTCTGTATTCTTCTATGTGTTTAGAATTTTAAAAATCTAAAAATACTAAAAGTAGTTTAAGTACTTGAAGTGTTCCTGTAGCATGAATATAAAAGCCTTAAAGTAATGGAAATGAACAATTTCAGAATGTTTTTAAAAAATATTTGGGCCACGTGTGGTGGCTCAAGCCTGTAATCCCAGCACTTTGGGAGGCCGAGGCGGGTGGATCACGAGGTCAGGAGATCAAGACCATCCTGGCTAACATGGTGAAACCCCGTCTCTACTAAAAATACAAAAACCTAGCCGGGCGTGGTGGTGAGCGCCTGTAGTCCCAGCTACTCGGAGGCTGAGGCCAAAGAATGGCGTGAACCCGGGAGGCGGAGCTTGCAGTGAGCCGAGATCACGCCACTGCACTCCAGCCTGTCTGCACTCCAGCCTGGGCGACACAGCGAGACTCCGTCTCAAAAAAAAAAAAAAATTTGTATCCCAGATAGTAAACTGACTTTTGAGGTTTAGATATGACTGACTCAAGATAAACTTACTTTATACCAAGAATGCCTTTCCAAGATTTCTGAGAATTTCTAGGGTTCATAGTAGCTTTTATTTTTGAGTTTCTGCTTAAATGTAATTCCAGACTTGTCCATATCTGACTTCTCAGGGCTGTTCTCATCTGTCTGATCCATGCCATACCAGATGCAGAACTTGGCTCACTTTCTTTGACCTCTTCCTCCCTTTAAGCATTATGCTAGGCATTTGTATGTGTAGCACACTTTTATGAAGAAACCGGGAGGTAGAAAGGGTTTACATTTAGAACACTGCAATAATGGAATTAAAAGGCCCCCAGTCACTTTACAGCATCTTTCCTTGTCACTAGTCAATATGGTCCTCTGCCATGTTGCTTTCTTTCCTTGTACTAGCGCCAGACCTTCATTTCTCTGTTTTGTTGTTGTTGTTGTTGTTGGGTTTTTTTTGTTTTTTGTTTTTTTTCCTGCTCTTTCTCCAGATGCTGAATTCCTGAAAGAGTACAAAGGCAAAGAAGGTTAGGCATCTCTTCTATTTTCTGATGTTTTTAAGGTCTCATTTTTCCCAACCAGAACAATCTATCAAGATATATTCCTCAACAAAGACAATTACCTCCCTGAGAGGAACTCTGGTGCCTGCTGTTAAAATAATAATTTCCTCTCTTTCACTACATGTTATGGTTGTAAGTGTAACTGATAAAATAATTAGCACATTGATTATCTTTGTTAACTCTTCCTGTTGTTTTTTTTTTCTAAGTAAAGCCTTATCCTTTGGTCAGTGCAGTTAATAGATGAGTCTTTTTTTTTTTTTTTTTTTTTTTTTTTTGAGACGGAGTCTTGCTCTGTCGCCCGGGCTGGAGTGCAGTGGCCGGATCTCAGCTCACTGCAAGCTCCGCCTCCCGGGTTTATGCCATTCTCCTGCCTCAGCCTCCGGAGTAGCTGGGACTACAGGCGCCCGCCACCTCGCCCGGCTATTTTTTTGTATTTTTTTTAGTAGAGACGGGGTTTCACCGTGTTAGCCAGGATGGTCTCGATCTCCTGACCTCGTGATCCGCCCGTCTCGGCCTCCCAAAGTGCTGGGATTACAGGCTTGAGCCACCGCGCCCGGCCAATAGATGAGTCTTAATTGATGTTGGCTTCCTGCTGTGAAATGTAAGAGTTGTGAAATCTTGGCATCATTATGACACCTAATCACATTTTCATTTTATTAGGGACAAGAGGAAAATGAGTTATGAATAAGCTAGAACCTCTCTGCTAAAAAATAAAAAAAATAAAAATAAAGTTAGTTTAATTAAAGTGTAAGCAGAAACACAATTCATGAAGTTGTAAATGCTTCCTCTCTGATAGACCTTGGCCTGACAATTGGTCTGTGAAAACATGGCTGTATGTAAGGTTGCATGGCACTAAGAGGCCTTAACCAAGGTCAATGTGTGAGATTAATATACTGCTCATCAGAAAGAGTACAGCATAACGGATAGAAAGAAAGCTTTTGGTGTTAGAAAAACCTACATTAAAACCTGAATTCTGCTCTTTATACTGTGTGACCTTGGACGTGTTTACCTAACTGAGCTTTGGTTTCCTCATCTGCAAAATGAGGGATATGGATTATAATGATATAAATCACAGAACTGGCTTAGTATTATGCTGGGTTACATAGTAAGTAGTCGGTACACAGTAGCAATAGAATTCTAGCAATAATTACTATTATCTTTATAACATTTACTATTCTTATGTTTATTACCACTGGTCACTTTTCAGATGGCTAGTCTCTATTTATTTATTCATTTGTTTATTTATTGAGCTGGAGTCTCGCTCTGTTGCCTAGGCTGGAGTGCAGTGGTGTGATCTCGGCTCACTGCAACCTCCCCCTCCTGGGTTCAAGCGACTCTCGTGCTTCAGCCTCCCAAGTAGCTGGGACTGCAGGCATGAGCCACCACACACAATTAATTTTTGTATTTTTAGTAGAGATGGGGTCTTGTCATGTTGGTCAGGTTGGTCTTGAATTCCTGACCTCAGGTGGTCCACCCACCTTGGCCTCCCAAAGTGCTGGGATTACAGGCATGAGCTACCGCACCCAGCCTTAGTCTCACTTTAAATTCACATAGACTCTCAGTGTTGCAGTAGTCCTATAATATTTTTCTAGTCAATATATTCCCCATTCTCCAAAGCCACTCTATTATATCCTGTCCTCTCTGCTCCATTTCCAGTACTTCTCCTCTCTCTTCACTCATGGCTGTGACCCTGTTTTGTATCTTACTGAGAAAATAGAAGCAGCTAGAATAAAGATTTCATATCTTCCCACCAACATATCTATCAGTCTACTTCCAGTTGTAACCCTACACTCTGCCTTTCCTCCTGTTATAATGGAAAAGGGCCAGTCCTTTCATTTGTATACAGAATCCTGTCCCCTTTTGTGTACTCACAGACTTAGGGCCTACTGCTATTGCCCTTACTCTTCAGTAATCACATTGTATCTTTGTTTTTGCTTTCCCCCTGAGACAGGGTCTTCCTCTGTCATCCAGGCTGGAGTGTAGTGCTGTGAATACAGCTCACTGCAGCCTCGACTTCCCGGCTCAAGCAATCCTCCTACCTCAGCCTCCTGAGTAACTGACCACAGGCTCATGCCACCAGGCCCAGCTAATTTTTTAAAATTTTTATAGAGACAGGGTCTTGCCATGTTGCCCAGGTTGTCTTGATTTCTTGGTCTCAAGTGATCCTCCTGCCTTGGCCTCCAAAGTGCTGGGATTATAGGAGTGAGCCACCGTGCCTGGCCACATTTTATCTTTTCTTTTCTTTTTTTTTTTTTTTTTGAGACGGAGTCTAGCTCTGTTGCCAGGCTGGAGCTCAGTGGCACAATCTCGGCTCACTGCAACCTCCGCCTCCCAGGTTCAAGCGATTCTTCTGCCTCAGCCTCCCAAGTAGCTGGGATTACAGGCACGTGCCGCCATGCCCAGCTAATTTTTGTATTTTTAGTAGAGAGAGAGTTTCACCATGTTGGCCAGGATCATCTCGATCTTCTCCCAAATTGCTGGGATCACAGGCATAAGCCACCACGCCCGGCCTAACATTTTATCTTTTATGTTAGATAATTCCCATCAGCAAGCAAACATGTCATCATAGGGTCTATGTTTTAAAAATCCCTTTGGGCCAGGCGCGGTGGCTCACGCCTATAATCCCAGCACTTTGGGAGGCTGAGGCGGGTGGATCACCTGAGGTCAGGAGTTCTTGACCAACCTGGCCAACATGGTGAAACCCCATCTCTACTAAAAATACAAAATTAACCAGGCGTGGTGGTATGCACCTGTAATCCCAGCTACTTGGGAGGCTGAGGCAAGAGAATCACTTGAACCCAGGAGGCAGAGGTTGCAGTGAGCTCAGGTGACACCACTGCACTCCAGCCTGGGCAACAAGAGTGAAGCTCCGTCTCAAAAAAAAAAAAAAAAGAAAAAGAAAAAAAATTCCTTTGACCTTTCCTTCATATTTCCAGGTAGCTATTTCTCTGCTTTTTCTGCTTTCCTTAGAGCAAAGCTCCTTGGAAGCATATCCTTACCTCAACTACTCCAAGCAGATTTTTCTTTCTTCTGCTCAACTGAAACTGCATTTGTCAAGGTTTCCAATGACTGCCACATTGCCAAATCCAGTAGCCAATTATCAGTCCCTGTTTTACTTGACCTTAGCACCATTTGAACAGTTTATTTCAGCCTTCCTGAAATGCTTTCTTCTGGCTTATGGAACATCTGCCTTTCCTAGTTTTCACTGGCCAACTCTGTAGTTTCTTTTACTGAATGCTTTTCAACTTTCCTGATTTCTAAATATTTATGAACCCCAGAGCTCAATTCTTTCTCTCGGTTCAATTCCTAGGTAATCTCAACCAGTCTCATGCTTTTATTATCATCTTTGTAGTGGTGTCTCCGAAACCTGTATCTAAAGTCTCAATCTTCTCTGACCCTAACTTGTATACCCTACTGCCTACACTACGTCTTTGGATGTCCCGTAAGTGTCCCAAGCTTAATATATTCTACCTTTTCCCCAATTTTACTTATTTACTTATAAATAAATAGTATTGGCCAGGCATGGTGGCTCACACCTGTAATCCCAGCACTTTAGGAGGCCAAGGCGGGCAGGTCACTTGGGCTCAAGCAAGACTAGCCTGGCCAACATGGTGAAACCCCATCTCTACAAAAAACATGTGTGGTGGCACGTGCTTGTGGTCCCAGCTACTTGGAAGGCTGAGGTGGGAGAATCGCTTGAGCCCAGGAGGCAGAGGTTGCAGTGAGCTGTGATTGTGCCACCACACTCCAGCCTGGGCAACAGAGCAAGACCTTGTCTCAGATGAATGAATGAATGAATGGTACTTCTAGTCATCTGGTCCGCCACAACTCTTGGAGTCTCCCTTGACTCCCTTCTCTCACATGTCCAGTCCATCAGCAAATCTTATCTGCTCACTGTAGATGCACATCCAGAATCTGACCATTTCTCACCTCCTTTACTTGGTGTTACCACAGTCCAAGCCACTACTGTCTCTTGCCTAGATGACTGCATAGCTTCTTAAGGTTTTTCTGCTTCTACTCTTGGCCCCTACAGTCTTTTTCTGCCAGAGTGATCCTTTTAAATCAGTAATTATTTTTCTTGCCTAAATTTCTTTAATAGTTTTCTATATATATGTAGAAGAAAATCTGAAAATCCTTATTGTGGTCTTCAAGATGCTGAATGATTTGGTACCTGGCAACTGTTCTGACTTCATCTCCTACTACCTTCCATCTCCCTCATCTAGTCCAGCCCCAGCAGTTTCTTCACTATTGTTTGAGTATACCAAGAATTCTCCAGCCTTTATACTTGCTATTCTCTCTGCCAGAAATGTTTTTCACCCAGATTTTCACATGGCATGTTCCTTCATTTCATTCAGTCCTCTGCTCAGATGCCAGCTCATCATAGAAATCTCCCTGACCATGCCATCTGAAATGGTACCCTGTTCCCCATGTCTGCCTTCCTTCAGTCCCTTTATTCTTCTTTGTTTTTCTTCTGCAGTGCTTATTACTACTTGCTATTTTTTCTATAATTCCCACCCCCACTCTTTCTAGAAGGTTAGTTCTCTGAGGGCAAAGGCTTTGTTTTGTTCCTTGTTGTATCCCCAGGACCTAGAATATTACCTGTGGCACTCCTTGTTGGATAAATAAATGAATGAGTTGCTTTTTTTTTCTCCATATACATTCTTATCTTACTAATGTACTTTTTAAAAATTTATGGAAAAATGCAGTCTTTTAAAAAATTGTGATACTCATAAAATTTACCATCTTAACCATTTAAAAATGTACAATTCAGTTAATGCCACTGCTACCATCATCCTTTCTCCAGAACTCTTTTCATCTTGCAGAACTGAAACTCTGTACCCATTAAACAGTAAGTCTCCATTTCCTCTGTCCCCTGAATGCTGGTAGCCACCATTCTACTTTCTGTGTCTGTGTCTATGTCTGTGTTTTGTCCCTATGAGCAGTGTTTTAGTTAACCACTAAGAGGTAAGGTTTGAATATTTGGGGAGTCAAACCACCCTCAGGTTTCTTTTAACAAGCACTTATTGAATACCTGCCTTGGGCTTGGTACTGTGCTAGGTTCAATATGGTTACACAAGGGGTGTCCTCTACAGGTCTCTTCTGCTGGAAACAAGAAGTGTGTATGTTTTACAAAAGATACCATTCCATATCTCATTACCATGCTCTGATACTGAAAACTAAGATATGTTTTGGTATGTGTATTAGTCAGGGTCTTCCAGAGAGATAGAACCAATAGGATATATATGGTCAAGCACGGCATAATGACATTTCAGTCAGTGACAGACCATATATATGGAACAGTGGTCCCATAAGATTGTTACACTGTAGTTTTGCCATACCTTTTCTATGTTTAGATACATAAATACTCACCATTGTGTTACAGTTGCCTACAGTGTTCAGTATAGTAACTTGCTGTACTGGTTTGTATCCTAAGAGCAATAGGCTATGCCACATAGCCTTGGTATGTGTATAAGTCCATTTTCTCACTGCTGATAAAGACATACCCGAGACTAAGCAATTTACAAAAGAAAGAGGTTTAATGGACTTATAGTTCCACATGACTGGGAGGCCTCACAATCATGGTGGAAGGTTAAAGGCACATTTCACATGGCAACAGACAAGAGAAGAGAGCTTCTGCAGGGAAACTCCCCCTTATAAAACCATCAGATCTCATGAGACTATTCACTGTCATGAGAACAGCACGGGAAAACGTCAGCCCATGATTCAATTACCTCCCACCAGGTTCATCCGACAACATGTGGAAATTCAAGATGGGATTTGGGTTGGGGACAGCCAAACCATATCAGTATGTAGGAGGCTATACCATCTAGGTTTATGTAAATATACAATATGATATTTGTGCAGTGACAAAATAACCTGATGACACATTTTTCAGAACATATCCCCATTGTTAAGTGACTCATGACTGAATATAGACATATGAGAGGGATTTATTAGGGAAATTGGCGTATACTGTTATGGAGGCTAAGAAGTCCCACACAAGCTGTCTGTAAGCCGGAGACCCTGGTAGTGTAGCTCAGTCCAAGTGTAAAAGCCTCAGAACCAGGGAAACCAATGGTGTGACTTGTCCAAGACTAGAGCCTGAGAGCCCAGGGGACTCCTGGTCTAAGTCCCAGAGTACAAAGGCTGGGGAGTCTAGAGTTTTGATATGCAAGGACAGGAGAGGAAGAGTGTACCCCAGCTGCAGCACACACTTGCCTTTTCTCTGTTTTTGTTCTCTCTGGGCCCCTGGCTGACTGGATGGTGGTGCCTACCCATGTTGAGAGCAGATCTTCCCCACCTAGTCCACTCAAACTCACATGCTTATCTCCTCTAGAAACACAGAGACATATCCAAAGATAATGCTTTACCAGGCCAGGTACAGTGGCTCACACCGTAATCCTAGTACTTTGGGAGGCTGAGGTAGACAGATAATCTGAGGTCAGGAGTCCGAGACCAGCCTGGCCAACATAAAAATATAAAAATGAGCTAGGCATGGTGGTGGGCACCTGTAATCCCAGCTACTCGGGAGGCTGAGGCAGGAGAATTGCTTGAACCTAGGAGGCAGAGATTGCAGTGAGCCGAGATCATGCCACTGCACTCCAACCTGGGAGACAGAGTAAGTGAGACTCCATCTCAAAAAACAAAACAAAACAAAAACAGTAAAAAAAAAAAACAAAGATAATGCTCTACCAGATTTCTAGGTATTTCTTAATCCAATGAGGTTGACAAAGCCAACCATAACTATGAATTTTGTGCTTTATAGCCATATCCGGCTTTCCCCTTCTTTTTGTCTGGTCATTTCAAATTGACAGGATAATATACTTTTTTTTTTTTTTGTAAGGTGAAATTAACATAGAATTAAACATTTAATTTTTTTTTTTTTTTTCTGACAGAATCTTGCTTTGTTGCCCAGGCCGGAGTGCAGTGGTGCAATCTCGGCTCACTGCCCTCCGCCTCCCGGGCTCAAGTGAGTCTCCTGCCTCAGCCTCCTAAGCAGCTGGGATTACAGCTGCCTGCCACCATGCCCGGCTGATTTTGTATTTTTAGTAGAGATCAGGTTTCACCATGTTGACCAGGCTGGTCTCAAACTCCTGACCTCAGGTGATCCACCCACTTCGGCCTTCCCAAAGTGCTGGGATTACAGGTGTGAGCCACCATGCCTGGACAAACATTTAATTTTTTAGTTTTTATTTTTTTAGACAGGGTCTTGCTCCGTTGCCCAAGCTGGGGTGCAGTGGTATGCTCTTGGCTCGCTGCAACCTCTGCCTCCTGGGCTCAAGCAACCCTCCTGCCTCAGCCTCCTGAGCATCTGGGACTACAGGCATGGGCCACCATGCCCTGCTATAAATTAAACATTTTAAAATGAACAATTAAGTGGCATATAGTACATTCATAATGATGTACAACCTCCACCTCTATTTAGTTCCAAAACATTTTCAGCACCCCGAAAGAAAACCCCATAACCATTAAACAGTTGTTCCATATTCCCACCTTTCCCCAGCCCCTGGCAACTACCAATCTGTTTTCTGTCTCTATGGATTTACTTATTCTGAATATTTTATATAAATGAAATAATGCAATATGTGAGTGACATTTGTGTCTAGTTTATTTTACTTAGCATGTTTTTAAGGTTCATCCACATTATAGCATATAAATCAGTACTTCATTTCTTATTATGACTGAATAATGTTATATGTATATGCCACAATTTGTTTATTCATTTATTTGCCGATGGACGTTTGGGCTGTTCTATCTTTCGCCTATTGTGAATAGTGCTATGAACATGCATGTACAAGTATTTGTTTGAGTACCTGTTTTCAGTTCTTCGGGTTGTATACCTAGGAGTGAAATTGCCAGGTCACATGGTAATTCCATGTTTAACTTTTTGAGGAACTGTTAAACTATTTTCCATAATGGCTGAACTGTTTTACATTTCTGCCAGCAGTGTACAAGGGTTCCAATTTCTCTACATCCTCGCTAATACTTGATATTTTCCTTTTTAAAACATTATTATTAGAGCCATCCTTGTGGTGTGAGGTGGTACTTCATTGTGTGTGTGTGTGTGTTTTTTTTTTTTTTTTTTTGAGACGGAGTCTCGCTCTGTCACCCAGGCTAGAGTGCAGTGGTGCAATCTGGGCTCACTGCAAGCTTCACCTCCTGGGTTCACGCCATTCTCCTGCCTCAGCCTTCCGAGTAGCTGGGACTACAGGCGCCCGCCACCACGCCCAGGTAATTTTTTGTATTTTCAGTAGAGACGGGGTTTCATCATGTTAGCCAGGATGGTCTCGATCTCCTGGCCTTGTGATCCGCCCGCCTTGGCCTCCCAAAGTGCTGGGATTACAGGGGTGAGCCACCACTCCTGGCCTTCATTATGGTTTTGATTTGCATTTCCCTAATGACTAATCTTTTCATGTGCTCGTTGGCCATTTTTATATCTTCTTTGGAGAAAATATATTGTTTTGAGAACCATAATAACAATATTCAACTTGATGAAATCTTTTTCCTGTTTTCCTTAAATTTATCTTGATTATACCCATAGTGTGTGCTATTAGAAGAGGAGTTAGTAAACTAAGTCCTGTGGATCAAATCTGGTTTGCTGACAATTTTTATATGGCCTACATGCTAAGCATGATTTTTACATTTTTTAATTGTTGGAAGAAAAAAATCCAAAGAATATTTCATGATACATGAAAATTATATGAAATTCAGATTTCAGTGTCCATAAAGTTTTATTGGAACACACAGTCACACCCATGCATTTATGTGTTGTCTATGACTGCTGTTATGCTACAATAGCAGAGTTGAGCAATTGCATAGGGACCATATGGGCCATAAAGCCTAAAATATTTATAATCTGGCTCTTTATAGGAAAAACTTTGCCAACCCTGTATTATATGTTCTTGTTCCTTGTTCTTAGCTTCTGATATTTGTGCAGCCCTGATCACTGATGGGCAGAGAAGCCTTTAAGAGAGTAAGGAAGTACCCCTTGTGGGGAGAGCTCAAAATGGAATAGCATTCAGTTTAGTTCTCATAGATGACCAAATGTTTTCTATCTTGATAGATACTAAATTCCAAGGTTAAAATATTAATGATAGGAACCAGATACAAAATTCCTAAAATATCATTTAAATGTCATCTGTCATTATCGTTAAGAGTATCTCCCATCAATAATGTTCCAACTCTCAACATACATTATTTATGATGAATGTAAGAGAATTTCATGAAATCTTCCTCTAAAAACTCCTTTGGCCCCAAATTCTGAAATACTATAATTCTAACATTAACTATTGGAATATCATTATGTTGCTCAATATCACATTGAACAGGGGCATCTTACATTCCCGAACTTATCAGTGCCCTTCTGTAACTAAATTATAAAAATTTAAAAACTAAATTAAAATTTTCTTTAACCTGTGTAAGAAGGGACATCTTCTCACACTTGAAGCTTTATTTGACATTTTTATTTTTATTTTATTTTATTTTGAGATAGTGTCTCACTCTGTTGCCTAGTCTGAGTGCAGTCGTGTGATCAGCTCATTGCAGCCCTGACTGCCTGGGCTCAAGCTATCCTCCCTCCTCAGCCTCAGAGTAGCAGGGACTCCTCAGAGTAGCAGGGACTATAGGCACATGCCACCACACTTGGCTTATTTATTTATTTATTTTGTAGAGGCAGGGTTTCACCATGTTGCCTAGGCTGGTCTCAAACTCCTGGATGCAAGCAATTCACCCACCTCAGCCTCCCAAAGTGCTAGGATTATAGGCATGAGCCACCGCACCTGGCCAAAAATTTTTTTTAATAATAGACTTCGAATTGATTAGGTGTCCAAATTGTAGTGATTTCAGTGATGAGTATTTTGTTAGGAGGAGGTTGTTCATTCCAGCCACTGGCATGCTTTGTGTAGGTCTTTTGAGTACATGCTGACTTAAGGAAATACCTTCTAAATAAAAAATACCAAGAGGTAAAGAATATTAGACTGCATCATGTTCTTCTGATTTCTACAATGGGTATTACCCTAAACCACATGTACCCAAATATTAATCTTATTGTGGAAACTACACTGTTATATTCTGATAGTATGTTTAGTTTTACAGTCAAAGGAAACTGAAAGTTTAAGAGCAAAGTTCACTTCATTCCTGAAGAAAAAACTTCCCATTTTATAGCTATTGGATTATAGATGAGATTTCATTAAGGTAATAGCCCCAAAACCCTAGAGGATGCTCTTGGTAGGAATGATCGTTCCCAAACAAGTAGATGCAATGCTCTTGTCTCTTGGGGCCTTTCACCTCTCAAGCCTGTAAATCCCAAATACTTAACTTCTCTGATCAGTATGCAAGTTTATCTTTTAAGTGAAGTCTTATAAACCTCTAGCAACACCAGGCTAATCTATGTCTTTTTGTATTTTTATTGATTTCTGTACTCCTTAGCTCCTTGATTGGCAACTTTGTTAATGGAAGGAAGCTTGCTTTAATAAAATTATGTTTAGATGCTTGTTATTAGAAGCTGTGTGCCAGACGATATTTTAAAGCCCAATCATTAAAATTCAGTGGGTTTGTTGCTACTGTTCTTCAGTCTGCCTCCCCATTTGAGATCTATAGTTGCTTTAACAGTCATTTCCTTTGTCCTTATCAACAATTCCTACTCTGCTTTCAAAGTAGGGTTACAACTGAGTCTATTCATATTCCAAAATCTTATTTTAGTATTTTCTACCATCATATGGCCTGTCCTTTAGGGAGCTGGTATGTCTCTATAGGTTTAGAAAATGATCATAGTTAGGTGTTATTCTTTTTGGTCAGCTTTCAAAAATCCCGATGCCTGGGTTGCATTCCACACCAATTAAATTAAAATGTCTGAGGGTGGGGGGGCCCCAAGCATCAGTATTTTTTAAAAAGTCCCAGGTAATTCCAGTATGCAACAAGGTTTGGAAACCATTGGCTTTACTAATTGGCCAAATGGCTTAGAGGCTCTTCCTCCTAGTTATCTACTCACTACCCAGGATTAATTAGATGACCTTAACACAATGCATTTAGCTACCTGAAAAAGAGATGATATGTAAATGTATTACTGTTATCATTATTATCATTATTATTTAAACTTCAGAGAAGCCATTTTGTGGTAAAATGTGCATAACATAGAAGTTACCATTTTAACCTTTTATTTATTTATTTTTTTTTGAGACGGAGTCTGGCTCTGTCGCCCAGGCTGGAGTGCAGTGGCCGGATCTCAGCTCACTGCAAGCTCCGCCTCCTGGGCTTACGCCATTCTCCTGCCTCAGCCTCCCGAGTAGCTGGGACTACAGGCGCCCGCCACCTCGCCCAGCTAGTTTTTTGTATTTTTTAGTAGAGACGGGGTTTCACCATGTTAGCCAGGACGGTCTCGATCTCCTGACCTCGTGATCCGCCCGTCTCGGCCTCCCAAAGTGCTGGGATTACAGGCTTGAGCCACCGCGCCCGGCCTTTTTTTTTTTTTTTTAGATAGGGGTCTTAACTATGTTGCCCAGGCTGGAGTGCAGTGGCTATTCACAGATGCAGTCATAGCACACTGCAGTCTGAAATTCCTGGGCTCAGGTAATTCTCCTGCTTCAGCCTCCCAAGTAGCTAGGACTACAGGTGTGCATCACCATACCTGGCTCATTGTAACTTTTTTTTTTTTGAGGTAGAGTTTCACTCTTGTTGCCTAGGCTGGAGTGTAATGGTGCAATCTCGGCTCACTGCAACCTCCACCTCCCAGATTTACGCGATTCTCCGATTCTCCTGCCTCACCCTCCTGAGTAGCTGGGATTACAGGCATGTGCCACTACACCCAGCTAATTTTGTATTTTTAGTAGAGACAGGGTTTCACCATGTTAGTCAGGCTGGTCTTGAACTCCTGACCTCGGGTGATCCATCCACCTCAACCTCCCAAAATGCTGGGATTACAGTCATGAGCCACCGCACCTGGCCTCATTGTAATCATTTTTAAGTATACAGTCCAGTGGCATGAAATACATTCACATTTGTGCAACCATCACTACCATTCATCTACAGAACTCCTTTCATCTTCCCAAACTGAAACTCCATACCTATTAAACAACAGCCCCTGGCACCTACCATTCTATTTTTTGTCTCTGAATTTGACTATTCCAGCTACCTCATATACCTGGAATCATATAGTATTTTGTCTTGTTGTAATTAGTTTATTTCATTTATCCTAATACCTATTGTTGTAGCATGTGCTAGAATTTCTTCCTTTTTTGTTTGTTGGTTTGTTTTTTTGAGACAGGGTTTTGCTCTGTCATCCACAATGGAGTGCAGTGGTGCCATCATAGCTCACTGCAGCCTCGAATTCCTGGGTTCAAGCAATCCTCCTGCCTCAGCCTTCTGAGCGAGTGGCTGGGGTACAGGCATGTGCCACCACTCCTTGCTTTCTTCCTCTTTTTTTTTTTTTTTTTTTTTTTGAGATAGAGTCTCACTCTGTCGCCCGGGCTGGAGTGCAGTGGCGCCATCTCGGCTCACTGCAACCTCCACCTCCTGGGTTCAAGCGATTCTCCTGCCTCAGCCTCCTGGGTGGCTGGGACTACAGGCACATGCCACCATACCCGGCTAATTTTTTGTATTTTTAGTAGAGACGGGATTTCACTATATTAGCCAGGATGGTCTCAATCTCCTGATCTTGTGATCTACCCACCTCGGCCTCCCAAGTGCTGGGATTACAGGCGTGAGCCACCGCTCCTGGCCCCGCTTTATTCCTTTTTAAGGCTAAATAACATTCCATTATATGTGTGTACCACATTTTGTTTATCCATTCATCTGTTGATTTCTTCTCTCTTTTGCCTATTGTGAAAAATACTGCTGATTATACTACTATGATCATGGGTGTATGAGAAACTCATTTTAAGTGATAAACTGATAAACTCTCCTTCCACAAAATGCTTATATGGATAAATTACTTATTCTATATGGCTAGATTGTAGTTCACCAGATGAGTAAGCACCTGCCCCTGGTGACTAGTCTATCTTTTACAAAATATGGCAAAAATTAGGTACTATTTCAAATGCTTTCTAGATTTTCTACCAAGTAGTAATAGAATTCCATTTTATTTGAATTAGCTATCCTTCTCAGGCTGTGGATCAATTCTGTAGAGGCTGTGTTCCAAAAATGTAGTGACGAAAGTCTTTGTATGTTGAGAATGAAATAAAGGGTTTGTGCTGTATACTTTAACTCACAAATGCTAAGGCAAAGTTGTAAGCTTCAAAACCAACCTAAAAATGCTCCCTGGGCTGGGCACGGTGGCTCACGCCTGTAATCCCAGCACTTTGGGAGGCCAAGGCAGGCAGATCACGAGGGCAGGAGTTTGAGACCAGTCTGACCAACATAGTGAAACCCTGTCTCTACTAAAAATACAAAAAATTAGCCAGGTATGGTGGCGTGCGCCTGTAATCCCAGCTACTTGGAAGGCTGAGGCAGGAGAATCGCCTGAACCCAGGAGGTGGAGGTTGCTGTGAGCTGAGATCGCGCCACTGCACTCCAAACCGGGTGACAGTGCAAGACTCTGTCTCAAAAAAAAAAAAAAAAAAAAAAAAAAAAAAACAAAACAAAAAAAAAAAAACTCCCTGGTCATGTTGCTGTAGAAATTGTAAGCTCATTAGGTTGAAGCTAGAAGGCACGTTAAGATCCTTTTATTGCTGCCTGTGTTCCTCTGATAGACGTTTTAGCTCAACTTCTACACATGATCTTAGCTTTTTTGTATTACAGAACCTAATACCTAATTTGCATTTTTACTTCTTTCATTCTTAATGAACCACTGTGTGAGGATATGCTTTCTTTTTTATGGACAGTTGAGCTAGGTGTTTTTACAAGAATTCAGCTGTGTTAGTCAATAAGTAGGAATTTTACAGAGTCAATCAACTTTGGAAAAATGGTGATTACTTATTTTAACATTGTTTTTCCTGAGGCATTGCCTTTTCATGTTCCCACAACCCACCCACCTACTCTTACAGCATGAAGGAAATGAATTTTTATTTGTATGTGTATATTCACTTTGATCCCTTTGACAGTTTTCCTTACTTTTTCACTTATAATAAAAGGCAATTGAAGGCCAGGTGCCATGGCTCACGCCTGTAATCCCAGCACTTTGGGAGGCCAAGGCCGGTGGATCACTTGAGGTCAGGAGTTCGAGACCAGCCTGGCCAACATGGTGAAACCCCATCTCTACTAAAAATATAAAAATTAGCCATGCGTGGTGGTGCATACCTGTAATCCTAGCTACTTGGGAGGCTGAGGCAGGATAATCACTTGAACCCAGGAGGCAGAGGTTGCAGTGAGCCGAGATTGTGCCACCATACTCCAGCCTAGACAACAAGAGCAAAACTCCGTCTAAAAAAAAAAAAAAAAAGGCAACTGAGATGAAGAGAGTCTTGGCCATACTGCTGAAAAGGAGAGGTACTAAAATGTGTTGGTTAACAACTAGGCTGCATCAGTATGCTTTAGAGTTATAGGAATACCCCAAAATTGAGAATCCGATGGGACTATATAATTTTAGAGCCAGTTCTACAGGTGAGACATAGACAACTTGTTCTGCTTGTCTGAAAACTTGTGTATAGAACTCTACAGAGAGGCTAAGAGGGAGTAAACAATCCTTTCTTTCTAGATCTTCATCTGCTGGTGGACGTGGCCTGCAAGCAGGAGCACTTTCCAAAGGAGGAAGAATTAAAAGAATGAGGCATGGATGACAAATGTGACATTGTGCACTAGCTGTAGCTGGAGGCAGACTAGCCTTGCACATGACAAACTGTTAGGAGTTTTTCAGTTCTGTTAAGGAAAAAAAGTATTTTTTGTTTCGTTAATTGAGAATTTTGTTAATTGAGAATTGGGAATTTGCTATGTACTACAGCGGTTCGGTTCAGATTATCTGCCTTGACAAACTACCGAACATCTAGCAGCCATGTTTTTTGGCTGCCCAGATCCCTTTTAAATGAAAAGTTCTGACCTTCTGTTATAGTCAAGGAGCATCTAAAAACTGCTCCATCTATGGTACTAGAGAATAATCTGTGTGTGTGCTGATTTGTCGTCTTGCCACTTAAACTGTAGTCAGCACAACTTTAGTGGGGAATTCAGTCTCTCTGATTCAAGTCACAGTGTGATCCTTTTAGAGGAGATCGTGTGAGAAACAAAGGCCTGTGAGGTCACCAACATTACAGGTCTAAATGCATCAGGAATTCCAGGGAAGAAACTCTGGAGAAGAGCTAATTTTCTAAGTGATTAACCAGGAAATTCTCTTACTTCCTAACCTAGCATTCTGTTTTAAGAGCAAGGCATCCGGATGGACTTGGACCATCTATCACACTTAACACTCCCTGAGTCTTTTATATTAATGGAAGCATTCTTCTATTTTCGTATCTTTCTTTCATTTTAATGATATATTATCATAAATGGTAAAAAGGTTTTATTAATATATCACTTACTTAAATGTCTTTAAAGAAAGTATTTAACTTGTTTTATATAATTGTATTTATAAATGCTGATAGATTTAAAGGTTTTAAAGTTTTATATTTTTATTATTGCAGGATAGAAGGATAAAGGATGCATGTGTAGTATTTTTATTTTGAAGGGAAAATGTACAGTGTGTGAACAAAAACATTAAGAGATTTAATACACTATTTTCTTATTTTAGATTTTTACATTCAATAAGTATAAATTCTCATCTATATAAGGTATTGTGTGCAAATGTGGGGAAAAACTGATTAGTAGTCCTTTAGCAGAAGCTATGCCTCTGATTTTTAAAAAATGGTTTCGATCTAGTTTAAGGCTTCTGAGAGAATTTTGGATAGTGGGATAGATGGTAGCATTTTTTTCTTATCCCTGTTATAGGATTCTAGATTTGTGCAGTAGGATTGTGGGACTTTGTTTTAGGAGAGAAGGATATCTTGGATGTCCAGTTTCTGTGGTTGATCCCTTACTTTCTTACCCAGTGACAGCAAGAAACTTTCTGATTTAAAGTCTTTCGATTGACCAGAACTTTCTTATTGGATTCTGCTTCAGTTCTCCTATTAAACACTGCAGAAACAAAAGGAAAGCCTAGGAATATGAAACTAATTAAAAAGGCACTTGGTGATATGACATAGTACTATGCTAGCCACTGTGGATGTAACAGTTCATTTCTCATACTGCGCTGTGCCTTCCCAATGATGTCAAACCCTAGAAATATTACAGAGATCTACTTTTCTGGAAAAGGGTGAGCTCTGTGTTGATCTGCAGTGACTCTGTTTAGATATTAAAGTAGATTCTGAAAAGCGACCTGTGTGGTCCATCTGATTAGACTAGATAATGTCTATGTAATGGGCATTTATTTATCTTTATTAGCAAGGTTTAAAAGAGCAAATTATCAAGACACCTGTATCTTTTGGCCAGACTATATAATATTTTGTCAGAGTATGTGAAGAGGAGACCCAATTTCCAAATGAAGGAACTTTGCTTTTTCTCTGTCATACTGAAGAGCTAATATACTGTGTAGATGATATTTTCCCCTAAATATGGCTTTCTTAGCTTTATATATGTTGAGATAATATCTTTTGAGGAACACATGTCAAGCAGGAACCTTGGCATAGATTTGGTTTCAGTTGTTTTAAGGCTTAATTAATGAAATGCCTTATTCGGCTTTCCAAACATTTTTATGTATGAATACAGCAGACCAAGGAGCTGGATCTCCTGCTATCCTTACACGCCTTGTATCTATCAACTAAAGCTGTCATTAATGACTTGGACAAAATGGCAAGAGGTATAATAAAATCTTCCTGTGAATTAGCCAGTAGGGTCTGACACAACTAGTCAACTAACAAGGTTCCTGACTAGTACCTCAGTATTTCAGTACCTTAAGCACTGATAAATTTCAATCAGTCAACAATAAAGTGAGTGTTCCAACTAGACTTGTTGTCTTGCTTGTTCTTACTGTTTGGTGATTAATAGAAAACTCAATCATTATGACAGTTAATAGTATAATTCAGGCCGGGCGCGGTGGCTCACGCCTGTAATCCCAGCACTTTGGGAGGCCGAGACGGGTGGATCATGAGGTCAGGAGATCGAGACCATCCTGGCTAACATGGTGAAACCCCGTCTCTACTAAAAAATACAAAAAAAAAAAAAAAAAAAAAAAACTAGCCGGGCGAGGTGGCGGGCGCCTGTAGTCCCAGCTACTTGGGAGGCTGAGGCACGAGAATGGTGTAAACCCAGGAGGCGGAGCTTACAGTGAGCCGAGATCCGGCCACTGCACTCCAGCCTGGGAGACAGAGTGAGACTCCGTCTCAGAAAAAAATATATATATATAATTCAAATGAGATTGTACTTTGTTTTTCAAATAATCTGAATTTTAAAAGTTTTTTTTTTTTTTCCCCATTTAAATAGCAATGGAATTGTTTAAATGCCATTAAGGATAAAGACAATTCTTAGGGCCGGGCGCGGTGGCTCAAGCCTGTAATCCCAGCACTTTGGGAGGCCGAGACGGGCAGATCACGAGGTCAGGAGATCGAGACCATCCTGGCTAACACAGTGAAACACCGTCTCTACTAAAAAATACAAAAAAAATCTAGCCGGGCGAGGTGGCGGGCGCCTGTAGTCCCAGCCACTCGGGAGGCTGAGGCAGGAGAATGGCGTAAACCCGGGAGGTGGAGCTTGCAGTGAGCTGAGATCCAGCCACTGCACTCCAGCCTAGGTGACAGAGCAAGACTCCGTCTCAAAAAAAAAAAAAAAAAAAAGACAATTCTTAGACATGTTTTACAGAAACCTACATTTTTGGAAAAGGATGAATGATCTTTAATACATTTAATCAATCCAGAGGTGAAAGTAGACCCTGAAGGATGATCTGTCTCATGTATAAGATTAGCTAGTAGATGTCATTGAGACTTAGGCATTTCATTACAATAGTGATGGCATCTTTATGACATCTCTAGGAAAATGTTGTAGTATATCAAACCTAGAGGGTAACTCCAAAACTTTAAAGCTGAAGAATAATTGCTCTTGCAATTCTGGTGACCTAAAACAGTGAACTAAACTACATAGAACTGTTTGGTTTGATTCTGAGTTTCTCCAGGTCTCCAGGTTCATGATGCATATCATCATCATTTCCAAATCTCAGAGTTTCCTCAAGAGAGGGCAACCACATTTGTATCTGTCTTCTTTCTGTCAATTAAGTGTGTGTATTAATTACTAGGGCTAGGTCTCTTCATTCCTTTGCACATTTTAAGCAGGAATAGATGAGGCAAAGCCTATTTGTAGGTTTTTTTTTGTTTAGTTTAACTTTAAAGGTATTTTTGCATATATCATATATAACAATGTATATGCTGCATTATTTATGCTATACAATTACATGGCATACACAGAATAAAAACATAAACCATGACAGATTTCAAAAAATTTTCTCCAGCAGAATTACAACTCTTCCTATCTTTTAGGAAAGGAGCTACAAAGGGTCTATATAGTTGGCCTTCCATATCAGTGGGTTCCACATCCATGGTTTCGGTTAACCTCAGATTGAAAAAGTTTGAGAAAAAAAATTCCAGAAGTTCTGAAAAGCAAAACTTGAATATGCCACAGACCATACACTTTAAATCCATGAGAATTAAGGAATGTATAGGCATTGTTTTAGGTATTACAAGTAATCCAGAGATGATTTAAACTATACAGGAGGATGTGCATAGGTAGCATGCAAATACTAAGCCATTTTAATAAAGGCCATGAGCATCCTTGGATTTTGGTACTCAGTGGGTACCAGAACCAGTCTTCCATGGATACCAAGGGATTACTGTAGTACCTGCATTCTATTCCTTTCTTTTTTTGAGGCAAAGTCTTGCTTTGTTGCCCAGACTGGAATCCAGTGGCACCATCTCAGCTCATTGCAACCTCCACCTCCCAGGTTCAAGAGATTCTCCCACCTCAGCATCCCAAGTAGCTGGGATTATAGGTGCATGCCACTGACGCCCGGCTAATTTTTTGTATTTTTAGTAGAGACGGGGTTTCGTCATGTTGGCCACCAGGCTGGTCTCGAACTCCTGACCTCAAGTGATTCACCCGCCTCGGCCTCCCAAAGTACCGGGATTACAGGCGTGAGCCACCATGCCCAGCCAGCTGTACCTGCATTATATTCTTAAAGTCCAAACAAGACAGAAAAAGTGCTACATTAAGAATTTATTTTAGGCCTGCCAGGGTGGGTCATGCCTGTAATCCCAGCACTTTAGGAGGCCTAGATGGGAGGATTGCTAGGGCCCTGGAGTTCAAGTTCAGCCTGGGCAACATAGGGAGACTCCATCCCTACAAAAACATTCGTTTTATTTATTTATTTATTTATTTATTTATTTATTTATTTATTTATTTATTGAGATGGAGTTTCGCTCTTGTTGCCCAGGCTGGAGTGCAATGGCACAATCTCAGCTCACTGCAACCTCTACCTCCCAGGTTCAAGCAATTCTCCTGCCTCAGCCTCCCAAGTAACTGGAATTACAGGCATGCGCCACCACGCCAGGCTAATTTTTTTTTGTGTTTTTAGCAGAGACGGGGTTTCTCCATGTTGGTCAGGCTGGTCTTGAATTCCCGACCTCAGGTGATCCCCAAACTCGGCCTCCCAAAGTGCTGGGATTATAGGCGTGAGTCACCATTCCTGGCCCAACAAAAAATTTTTAAAAATTTGCAGGGTGTTGGCTGGGCGCGATGGCTCACGCCTGTAATCCCAGCACTTTGGGAGGCTGAGGTGAGTAGATCACAAGATCAACGCCGGGCGCGGTGGCTCAAGCCTGTAATCCCAGCACTTTGGGAGGCCGAGACGGGCGGATCACGAGGTCAGGAGATCGAGACCATCCTGGCTAATACGGTGAAACCCCGTCTCTACTAAAAAATACAAAAAACCAGCCGGGTGACGAGGCGGGCGCCTGTAGTCCCAGCTACTCGGGAGGCTGAGACAGGAGAATGGCGTCAACCCGGGAGGCGGAGCTTGCAGTGAGCTGAGAGCCGGCCACTGCACTCCAGCCTGGGCGGCAGAGCAAGACTCCGTCTCAAAAAAAAAAAAAAAAAAAAAACAAGGTCAAGAGATTGAGACCATCCTGGCTAACACGGTGAAACACCGTCTCTACTAAAAATACAAAAAATCAGCTGGGCGTGGTGGCAGGCGCCTGCAGTCCCAGCTACTTGGGAGGCTGAGGCAGGAGAATGGTGTGAAACTGGGAGGCGGAGCTTGCAGCGAGCCAAGATAGCACCACTGCACTCCAGCCTGAGCAAAAGAGCAAGACTCTGTCTCAAAAAAAAAAAAAAAGAAAAAGAAAAAGTTTGCAGGGTGTGGTGGCACGCACCTGTGGTCCCAGCTACTCTGGAGGCTGAGGTGGGAGGCCATGAAGGTCAAGGCTGCAGTGAGCCATGATGGCACAACTGTGCTCCAGCGTGGGTGACATAAGACCCCGTTTCAAACAACAAAAATAAACAAAAAAATTATTTCCGAATTTGTCTTTGATCTAGGTTAGTTATTAGGTCTGAAATTCTGAAACTACTCTCATAAACCTTATCTACAGGGGAAACAATGTTGAAGGTCAATAGACTACTCATCCTTTTTGCTTTCAGAGGCATTATGTCATTTAATCTTTACAACAGACCTATCGTAATTATTATCATCAGCATTTTACAGATGATCAGAGATTCATTTGTACATGAGGTAAGAAACACATAAAATTTACTACCATAACCATTTTTAAGTGTACAGTTCACTAGATTTAACTATATCCACATTGTTGTTCATTTGTATAATTTTGAAAGTTTATGGCAGCAGTTCAGAAATAAAATGTCTCACCACAGTCAAATATAATCTGGTAATTTGAAACTTCAAATGCTATAAAGGTATTAGAAACTGTTGTGTTATTTCTAATGGCAAGGTAGTAATAAGGATTGTAGTTCATGAATGTGGTAATTAGCCAGAAATTCATTTTCTTTTTGCCTATGCTTTTCTCATTAATCATATTTTACCCTTTTGCTTGTATTTATGACATGGACTTCTTTGGAGTCTTACATTGAAGGCATAGGTCTGATCCATAGTATTATTTCACCTCTCAAAGATTGAAAAGAAAATAACAGTTGGATTCCAGACCTCTGACATGAACCTGATTTGAAAGTTCCATATAGGCACAGTTTAGACAGAGCTACTGAATTTAAATTAGTAAGAGCTGAAGAAAAGCTAAGCATAAAATGGACAGAGCCCTTCCCAGGGTAGCAGACATAAGCAGCAGTAAATCCGTAAGTACTAAAGCACAGGATCACTTTATTCTGGCTTTCTGCCATTTATAGACACTCAAACTTGGAATGAGCAGAACTCCTTTTGAATTTATATTTGCAAAACCTTGTGTCCATTCTTTTCTGGATTACCTTTATTTTTTTCTGTTTATTTCCTCATACCATCATCTATGCTCTGTTGGGTGCAGAGTCTGCTTAGATATGTTTGAGTGGCCCTGATTTGCATGTGGTAGCTTGCGTACCCAGAGAGAGGTACTGGGGATCAAATTGGATGCAGTTTAGCTGTGGCTCAATAGAGGGAGTAGAGGAGCTGAGGGAGGGGAGAGAGCAAAAGAACGTGTCTGGTTAAGTAAGTGTTGTGTGTGCGCACCAGGAGGAGGGGGGCAGGGTGGGGGGTGGTTGCCTCTAGCAGCTCCACCCTCACTTTGTCAGCAGGTAGAGAGCGTGATTGCTGTCCCAGGGGAGGGAGTCAGAGCTAGAACACCAATTACAAACTACAGGCTTCCTGCTCTAGGGAGTTGATCCAGAATTGTCTTTCTGAAAGGAAGCACTCGAATCCTTCCGAACTTTCCAAGTCTATCCATGATTCAGAGATACTGCCTTCTCTCTCTGGGATTTTCTGTGTTTCTGATAGTGAATTGTTGATGTATTTGCTACTTTGCTCCTTTTCTCTTTCAAGACTTGGTCATTTTATATGCTGTTTGGAGAAAAAAAAGAACTTTTATTAGAAAGAGGTTTCAGAAATGATTTTGGATTTTCTATAAGTGTTTAATCTAGTTCTTGGGGACAGCATCTCTCATCCTGGAGTAAATTTCTGCCTTTGACCTGCATGGATTATTTTTTCAGGCTGCGGAATTTCTCGGCACCTACCTGTAGTATGGGGCACTTTGTTTGGTTGCAGAGTAAGAAGGTGGAAGAATGAGCTGTACTTGGTTAAGCAGTTGAAACCTTTTTTGAGCAGGATCTGTAAAAGCATAATTGAATTTGTTTCACCCCCGTGGATTCCAGTGGGCCCGACAGCGCAACAGGTTTGCAGATTTCTTTTGAAATTCTTTTCTTCCCCCCTCCCTCTGCCTCAGCAAAAGAAACGAATCTATATAACAGGTTCATGTTGTTCAATTGCTTGGCTTTTCAGCACTTATTCTGAAAACTTTATAATATTTTTAAACTTGACCTTGGAACACAGAGGGCTTTGTGGGTGAAGTGTATTTCTATTTACTTAAGGGTGCACATTTTAAAAATCTTATTCTGTGTTTGTACAAAGACCCAAATTTTCACAGTGCCTGGAAATAGCACAGATTTATTCTACTCAAGCTTATTTGTATTTTTTCAGGGTATTCTACCTAGAGCCTGTGGTTCATCGCCTCCCCGCTCCCCCTACCTTTTATTCCCCACCCCCTCAAGGAATTTGAAAACATGTTAGGAATAGTCCTTTGTTTTTCTTATGAACCTAGAAAATTACAGATCATAAAATCTGGATATTAAAGTAGTTTCCAAAAGCATCTCATGAGAAATCAAAGTGCTCGGCATTTCCGAGCTGGAGAATAAAATCAAGAATCCTTAAGAAAGAAAAGAAAATGGAGATAGAAATATGAATTTTAATTGGAAAAATAATTGGAAAGCTAACCTTTTCAAATACTCTAATTATGAAAGTTGGAAAAGGTTGTGATGTTCAGGATTATCCTGTAATGTGTGAAGATACATAAATTAGCACCTAATTTATAGGCAAATTTTGGTAAAACACAAAAAATTATGGTATGTCTAAGTTCATGAAAAGTCTGTAAATGCAGTGGGCCTGGAACCCTGGCTACACTGAAATACAGTTTAATGTGGAAACTTTTCTAACTACATGTTGTAGCATCTTTGGACATCAACGTGTGGCCTGAAATTTTTATTGTTCCCTCTTCTCTTCCATTAAAAAAAAATCTCCTTGTGGTTTTTAGTCATTTACCATTGACACATATTATGGCTTAAAAAGGGCCATCTCTTCCTTTTCTGAGCTGGAGTTCTTCACTCTCACCTTTGATGCATGGCCGTAGCTGTTTACTTTGCCTTGTTTTGTTCATGAACATTGGGTTTAGTGCCTGGCAACTTGATGCATATGGAAGAGCAATGCCAAGTGATCTGACATAATACAAATTCACGATGTGACATTCAATCACAAGCAAAGTTGGAAATTCCAAAGAGAAGTGGTGAGATCTTTACTAGTCACAGTGAAGATGGGAGAAAATGACATACCTGCCGCAGATGTGGGCTGAAAATATCCTCTTCTCTGCCCAATCAGGAATGCCACCTGTTCTTGGGAATAAACTTTAGAGAAAGGAAGGGCCAAAACTACGACTTGGCTTTCTGAAACTGAAGCGTAAATGTTCTTTTCCTCCATTTGTCTGGATCTGAGAACCTGCATTTGGTATTAGCTAGTGGAAGCAGTATGTATGGTTGAAGTGCATTGCTGCAGCTGGTAGCATGAGTGGTGGCCACCAGCTGCAGCTGGCTGCCCTCTGGCCCTGGCTGCTGATGGCTACCCTGCAGGCAGGCTTTGGACGCACAGGACTGGTGCTGGCAGCAGCGGTGGAGTCTGAAAGATCAGCAGAACAGAAAGCTATTATCAGAGTGATCCCCTTGAAAATGGATCCCACAGGAAAACTGAATCTCACTTTGGAAGGTGTGTTTGCTGGTGTTGCTGAAATAACTCCAGCAGAAGGAAAATTAATGCAGGCAAGTATAACTTTATTATATTTCACTTTCCATCTGTTTGAAATATGCATTTCTTCTTTTGTCTTCCAAATGAAATACCATACATGGGCTTCTACTGCTTAGCTTTCTATTTCATAGAAAGAGTAGATACTGCCTTATTGGCATTCTAAAGCAAATTCTTATTTTATACTCTGGAAGAAATACATAAATCCTATATTTTAGAAGATTATCTGCTTATTTTTAACTGGTATTGCATAACTACTTAGATACACATAATACCTTTTTTTAAGTGATATATTCTGGGCTCTAATTTTTGATAGATGAAATATATTAGCTTGTGTTTAATTGATGTGAGGATTGTACTTTACATCCTGTTTAAATTGAAGTAAGCACTAAGAAGATTGATTTTAATGGTCAGCAGCACCTGAAATTCTGGAATGCCCTTGGAGCATATTTGATTACTGTCACTTTTAAAATTCAGTCAAGCTTGAATGCTATGGCTGGCCTTACACCACGTGTGGCACCCTATTGCTAAGCGCAAAATGGAGAGGATTGGATTACAAAATGGACACAAGGTGTAAACCTGCCTCCTGATCACTTTGGCCTCATCCACACATAATTTTATCATTTTCAATAATTTAAATTTAACATATTTTTTACTGATCTGCCAAGTTTTTCAGACACAGATTCTTAGGCTTTCAGACTGTGAATGTTGCCTGTAACTCATTCATACATGAAATGACTGGGGCCATAGCATTTCATAGACCAGTTGCTCGTTCCCCATAGTAAAGACAGAACCTAGAGGGCTGTACCTTTTTAATGGTCTTTCCACTGTCTTACTCCATAAAATGATGTTGCTTATTGATTGAAATTTATCATATAAAAGAACAATTCTTGCTGTAGCTACTGGACACAGGTTAAAATATTCTTAAATGTGATCTATCTTAGCATCCAAACTCAAATTTTAATTTTGTGATATGAACAGACTATGAACAGAACCAATTTATTGTATGAATTTTAATTATTGTCTACTTAGAGAAGATAGGAAAATTTAACAAATTATAGAACTTATTCCCAAACATGTATTCTTTAATATATGGTTTAGTGTTTATTCATTATCACTTCTTAGGCAATATTTTGAAGCTGGGATAAATGAAGTAGAAGGAGAATTAGGTGAAAATGGAAGGCTTTGCTATTTAGAAAAATAGGAAAGAAGAGTATATCTGGAAAAATGGCATAAGATTTTTTTGAATAAGATAATTTGGACTCTAAAATGGAATTAGGAATACTTAAAAGCTAAAATCATAAATCATCTTGAATACTACAGCAATTGGAAAGGAAACTTCCTTCCTGGCCTTGCCTAGTTAATACCCTAAAGCATGAATTGTGTGCTCCATTTTAGTTTTTACCATAAGTAATTTTACTAGTCGTATTTTGATATCACTGAAGTTTTTGAGAGCCATACATGCCTTATTGATATCCTGTGATAGCATGTTCAGTGGGCTAATTATGTGGTCCATAAAATGTATTCTTTTAAGTTTTAATGTTATTATCATAAAGCTCTACATAAAGTTTGTGTTTTCATAAAGGAAAAAGTAAACAAACACCACCAGTTGGCATTCTCTTTGCCATTCATTATTTTATCAATCTTTATCATATCTTCTCTTATTCTATCCTTTTTCTCACTCTGGCAAATCTTACCAATCTTTTTTCTTTTTTAAACTATTAACTTTGATCCTATCATTATACATTAAGTATTGTTTTTACTTTGTGAAGAGGGAATTTCATCATACCTTAGCAAAGACTTTCAGGCTTTACAGTGGATAGTTTTATGTCACTGGCAATTGTTTAGTCTTCACCTCTCTGTCCACATATGCTTCTTTTAGGTCTTTAAATAAGCCTTTTCACTAGCTTAGTATTCATTTCTGGATACTTTCCATATTGGTTTTGGTTTATTGTCTGTTAATCAATTTTTAATCTACAACAGTTATTAAAGTTTCTCAATAACCTCTTATGAAAAACTTTATTTTTAAAAAAACAAGCTTCTGAATTATATATATGGTTTTCTTTATCCATTTTTTGATTAATTCTTTCAAAGAACTCTAGTGTGTTAGGGACACATGGTTTACACTTCTGAAATCCATGCTGTTTGTTCCTTATCGGATTACACTGCAACTCAGGTTTACTAAACTGTGGTTAGCCAAGCCTTCCATTTAACTGAAGTTCCGTTTATATCTTCTAGAGATGTGCTTTGCTGTACTTTAACTTTCTCAGTGGAGAGCTGTACCCTGGTGTCACAAATCTAAAAGGAGTCTTCTCTTTGGTTTTGAGGAATTCTGGATAATTCTGTGAATCCTTCTACCTACGAATTATTCTAGTTGCCTGTTAAGATTAGTTGTCTCCAAAGATTGCAGTCAAATCTTTTTAAACTTGAGGATGCTATGTGCCAAAAAATGTACAGTTATGAGAACAGCGATTTAAAAAAAAAATGTTATTTCTGGAATTCTCAGATAATTTCTGAAAAGCAGACATTTCTTTACATTTTGTTCAATTAATTCAGCATATAGACAATTTCATAAGGACCAAACTAACTGAATTTTCATTTGTATTATGATTTTAATTTTTCTTAGATAAAAGGAGACCCCTCCTTGACAATGTGCCCCCAATTTGTTAAATAGTATAATAGATCATAGAATTGCCTCTAAAAGAATTTTGTCTCAACTTTGTCTGATGGCTGTATGTACAAGGGCATTGAAAGTCAAGTTTTGATGATTTTTGTTCTGATTCTTATCCCTCACTGTTTGTGCTTAGGTTTTTCCTTGCCAATAGTAATGATCCATTTTACAAGGTATGTTCAAAATTATTAATTGTAATATTCTTCTAAAAGCACTAGAATAAAGTCAAAATAGAAGAGGAAATGTTGTTGCCTTTGCCCTTCTATTTCTCAAGTCCTCTCTTTTCGATTTCAGAACATCTCATTTTAGTCCTGTCCAAATTTTATTATTTTCCTTTCTATTTTGCCCAGGAGTTGCTTCTGTATATTACTGTATCATTCCAACTCTTTGTCATTGTCTTTAAAGTGTCTAATTCTTAGGTTTCCCCTACATTTGCCAAAATATTTGTCTCTTCCTCTTCTCTGATTTCCTTCCACTCTTTTATTTTTCTTTTGTTTTCCACTGAATTTGTACATTTAGGATTACCTTCCACTGCTATTCTGGATCGGTATTTTAATAACCATCAAAAATCCAGGTCAAGGAAACTTTTCAGATCTCTTAATTACCTGGCGGTGACTGATAAAAAGGACTAAATGATAGTGATTACTTCTTACTGTTTTTATTCACATTGGAATATATTCTTTCTCTCCTGTTTTATACCATTATAGAAGGAAAAGTGTTGGAGCTGATTCGTGGTCTAATTTCCACTTTTCTGGTTTGGTTACCTCTTATCAATGTTTGTTTCTATTATTTCAAGGAATATTATTGCCACCACTTCTAAAAATGATTACAGTCATATTTTATTTCTCAATCCTGTTGATTGTTTATAAATATTTTTTCAAGGGACAACTCAAAATTATTCTTTCTTCTCAGAGCAAAAGAGTAAGAGGATCTTAGTGTAGCACAAGAGATGTCACCAATTCTCTAACTATCACACTCTTCCTGCTCAGCTGGTTGTCCTGGATTTTCTTAGACTCCAGGATAAAGTTATGATCAAGATTAAAATGTATTCCCCTGAGGCTTCAGACCTACCATGGGAGCAGCGGTAGTTTAGCACGTGGCCAGTAGCAGTGAACACCTTCTGCAGAAATTCCCCTTTGCACAATATCTCTGCTTGCCTCTTAATTTTACCTGTTAGTCAGCACATAGTTATCCCATTGTTGCATTTTTTACATTATTTGTAGGCAGGGCCTGAAACTTTAAGTTTTTGGCCAAAGCCAGAGAGACAGTCCTATGTTGCAAACTATAGTTGGCAAAGTATCTAAACTGTGACTTGGAGGACTTGACTTTTAGTTCCACACACAGAGGAATATGCTGCCACTATAAATATTAATAGTTGTGTGATTTGGGACAAAATAGTTTTTGCCTTTCTAGGCTTCAGATTTCCAGTCTGTGAAATTGAGGAATTAAAATATAATACTGCCAAACTTCTGCTATGCACTTTGCATGTATTAGCACATTGACTTCTCATAATAACTTCATGAGAGAAGAAATTCAGTACCTTTATTTTTTACATTTTACAGATAAGCAAACTGAGGATTAAAATGTTAATAACTGTCAAAGTATTAACTATTATTGTCTAATAAGTGGTGTTGCTGGAACTTGAACTGCAGAGCCCATGCTTTACCAGCTCTAAAATTCTGTATATGTAAGAATGCCACAGATGAAGAGAACATCAGTCTAGAGTTTGTATAAAAAATTTATTTCCAGAGTAGAAAGGAATGAAAATGATAAGTACCATGATCTGAGATTGATCCAGAATGCATCATATCCTGCTACCTTCTAATAATCTCTGTATTTCTTCTATTTCTCTCATTTTGTGTTGCATTTGCAAAGATATTAGTAAATCACAATGTCTGTTTACTCGGTATCTCCCTTATAATGTAACATATTTTATCATCTTTCTCTTCATTTTAAAAGTCTAGGTTAAGTTATCGAATATAGGAACCTGAAATAATAAACACTGAAATAGCATGCATTTAACTGACATTGCTCAAGTTAGAGTTCCTTCCATGCAGAAATTTTAAAATAGATTTTTGTGATTTTGTTTGATGCCAGCCTTTAAAAGAAGTATAGAGTAGATATTCAAAGTATGATCAACTCCGTTATTTATGTAAATGAAGGTACAGAAAATCCAATTAATTAGTAATTGACTTTGGAATGTAGTCAGGAGTATACCATCAGACACAGTTCCTCTGTGCTCACAAACATTCTTAGGTGCTTGCCTCCTATGATCCCAGCTCAGAGCCTTCCTGACATGGCTTTTGAGTCTTCTATTCTAGACTTGGCCTTGTTGTTAGAAGCCTGGCACCCAGAAAAGACAAAGAAGCTGCAGAATATTTTCAATGATAATTTTTAATAAGTTCTCATCAAATAGATTTGTATATATAACAGTTCTGTACTTCAACAAAAATTTGTATCCAACAAAAATTTGTAAGTTCAACTTCATACATATCTGGTTAATAGGAGGTAATGGATGAAGTATATCCCTGGCTATTGCTCCCATCAGGCTATTTAGTGTTCATTTGGCAGACTCTTGGTTGGCAGTGGGGAGGGGGCGGGGGGAGGGGGTAGGTATTTCCTTGGGTTTTGTTTTATAGTTAAGTGTGTATGTATATATGTGTGTGTGTTGTAATTATCCCGAAACTAGCCATAATTTACTTTACTTTTTTTGTTTCTTTGTTTTTTGAGATAGGGTCTTGTTCTGTCTTCCAGGCTGGAGTGCAGTGGCGCAGACACAGCTCACCGCAGCCTCGACCTCCTGGGCTCAAGCGATCTGCCCACCTCAGCCCCACAAGTAGCTGGGACCACAAGCATGGAGCACTATGCCCAGCTAATTTTTTAATTTTTTGTAGAGACAGGGTTTTTCCATGTTTTCTGCATTATTAAAGGTATTCCTGGACCAGGTGTGGTGGCTCACGCCTGTAATCCCAGCACAGTGAGAGGCTAAGGTGGGAGGATCACTTGAGCCCAGGATTTCGAGATCAGCCTGGGCAACATAGTGAGACCCTGTCTAAGAAACAAGGTATTCCTGGAGGTCATGGTTTTGCTTGTTTGTTTTTGTTTTATTAAAAAGCCTTGGCTGGGCGCGGTGGCTCAAGCCTGTAATCCCAGCACTTTGGGAGGCCAAGACGGGCGGATCACGAGGTCAGGAGATCGAGACCATCCTGGCTAACATGGTGAAACCCCGTCTCTACTAAAAAATGGAAAAAACTAGCTGGGCGAGGTGGCGGGCGCCTGTAGTCCCAGCTACTCGGGAGGCTGAGGCAGGAGAATGGCGTGAACCCAGGAGGCGGAGCTTGCAGTGAGCTGAGATCCGGCCTCTGCACTCCAGCCTGGGCGACACAGCGAGATTCCGTCTCAAAAAAAAAAAAAAAAAAAGCCTTTACATTTTGTTAATTGGAAAGAGTTTATTGGATTTTTTAAAACTTTCAAATTGCTAATTACAGTAGATTTTAAAAAATGTTATAAATGAGTAATATCCTGTTAGGAACCAGAATTGGTAGCAGGGTATTGTTAGAGAAGACTGTGAGAATGATATTCCATTAAATTTATGTAGAAATTTTCTTCCAAGAAGCTTAAAATGATTCACCATACCTGGAGCCAGGTAAGAACAGGTGCTATTAACTCCATTTTACAGAAAAGGAAATATACTGGGAAAGAGAAAGAAAGTAAATCATCTAAGAACAAAGTTGCACAGAGACTGAGCCGGTCTGGTTTGCAGGAGATAGGAGAGTAATCAACTTTTAAGGAATCTGAAGATGTTGATTTCTCAAAGGTCAGTTCTACTGAGTGGAAATCCTAAAGGCCTTTTCCTATTTACCCAAGGACTCCTATTCTCCTTTCCTGCTATATTTTTCTTTACAAAATTATTAATGTGGCATGCTGTAATGTTTTAGTTTTGTAGTTGTCTATCTCCCCACAGTAGAATATGAGTTCTGTGAAAGCAAGGATTTTTGTCTCCTTTGTTCAAAGCTGTATACTTAGCACCTAAGTATACTTAGTCCTTGGACATGGTGGGTACTCAGTAAATATTTATTAATGAATATAAGGAATATTGTAGTACCGAGTAACTCTGATGGCTGGGAGATCACTCTAGAATAAAACATGCTTATCACATTTTTAAAGAATGTTATAAGGTAGATTATTTTGAGTGTGTGTGGTTTGATATAGCAGGCTGTGTTCCTTTACTCTTCTGACTTACCAACAGCCTAGTGTCTTGTTATTTCAGAAATCATAAATGTGGCTGTAATCGATATGTTTAAGGTGTTCCTTTACACAGGATTTTAGAGTTTTTTCTTTAGTTTGATAGCTTAAACCTTGCTGTTTAGGATATTCTGGTTTTCCAAGAAAGATTATTCAGGTCCTGATTTTAAACCTTTGATTTTAAGATATTAGCATGCATCCAAAGGACCTTACCTTCTTAGTACTTAAATTTGTGATTACCAATTCTGGTTTTTAGATGCCCTAAAGCACAGTTTTTAATCTTATTTGTGTGTGCCACAGGCCCTTTTGAGAATGTGATAATCATTATTGACCATAGGCACAAAATACACACAAATACTTAACATACACAATTTTGCATAAAATCTCAGTGAGTTGAGAGAGTCTGTAAGACATATCTAGAGATCTAAGGACTCCAGATGAAGAGCAACTATCCTAACATAATCCCAATTATTTCAAAAAATTAAACCAAATTCTCAAAACAAATTTACCTTCAGTTTACTTAATTTGAAAAGTACTTGTATATATTACTTGAAGTCAGACAAACAACAATATTACAATGCAGTTATAAGAAAGTGGCCTGACCTTAGGTGAAGGAACTCCAGAACTAAAAAAATTATGTCTGACAAAGATCTTCTTATGTGTAGTAAGTGAATTCTGCTCTCCAAATATGAAGTGGAACTGCATCAATTCAAGACATGCTTACAATCCCTTCAGCATGGCAGTTCCACTGAAAGGCCCTTAAGAATAATGGATATTGGCCGGGCGCGGTGGCTCAAGCCTGTAATCCCAGCACTTTGGGAGGCCGAGACGGGCAGATCACGAGGTCAGGAGATCGAGACCCTCCTGGCTAACCCGGTGAAACCCTGTCTCTACTAAAAAATAGAAAAAACTAGCCGGGCGAGGTGGCGGGCGCCTGTAGCCCCAGCTACTCGGGAGGCTGAGGCAGGAGAATGGCTTAAACCCAGGAGGCGGAGCTTGCAGTGAGCTGAGATCTGGCCACTGCACTCCAGCCTGGGCGACAGAGCGAGACTCCGTCTCAAAAAAAAAAAAAAAAAGAATAATGGATATTTTACTCACATGTTTTGAGATTAGTAGAACCATTGTGGCTTTATGTGTCTATTTAGTTACTACATTCAGAAAACTGAGGGTATAAAACAAACTGTAACTTTTTGTTTTCTTCCCATGTCTTTAGTTTCCACTCTTCAAGCTCCATTGCTTTCCATAAGGCAGGGTTCTTTGGGCCCTTAAATTTCTATTTGCTCTAATGGAAAAATTTATATATTTTTTAAAGCCAAGATTTGTTGTTGCTTGCTTGTTTTGAATGACAGATAAGCTACTTTACATACCCTTTTTATCTGGGTTCTAAACTTTACAGTTCATAGATAAATTTTATTTTGTGCTATACTTTTTAATATATTGGAATCTGTGTTTAATTTACAAACTTGGAAACACCAGAGCAACCAAAATGATTTAAAAACTAAGGTTTTTAAAAAATTGTAAGCACAAAGGCCTGGCACATTATTCCTCAAGATAAGAAGTTAGACTACAATATTTAGAAATCCTCATCTCTAGGCCAGGTGCGGTGGCTCACGCCTGTAATCCCAGCACTTTGGGAGGCTGGGGCAGGTGGATCACTTGAAGTCAGGAGTTTGAGACCAGCCTGGCCAACATGGTGAAACCCTATCTCTACCAAAAAATTTAAAAATTAGCTAGGTGTGATATTGCACGCCTGTAGTCCCAGCTACTCGGGAGGATGAAGCAGGAGAATCGCTTGAATCTGGGAGGCAGAGGTTGCAGTGAGCCAAGATTGTGCCACTGCACTCCCACCTGGGTGACAGAATGAGACTCTGTCTCAAAAAAAAAAAAAAAAAAAAAATTCCAGTCTTTGAATCTAAAGCAGAGGCAGCATAACTATCTTCAAGACTCCTGTTTGTTGTTGTTGCTTTAAATCTAGAATACCCTGTCATGATGGAAACTGACTATAATACAACTATAATTTTAAATAGCACATTAAATTATTATGTACTTTTGTGCATGCTAGTATATCAAAAAGGTATTGTTGTACATACATAAATATATGACATTTGAGAAACACTGTTGGTATTTTACTTCTGTAGAAAAATTTGGATGAGACTAAAGGTCTTATGTTTTAAGTCTACTTATTTTGCTATTTTCTAAAAATACAAAACAAAAAAATGTATAGATTTCTATTCGTTGTTTCCCCCAAAACCATTTTCTACAGTCTTATGTATTATCTACTCTAAAACAACAAAAAACATCTTTTATATGATCTGGGTTTTGTGTTCCCTTATTTTAATATCTTCTACCGGCCGGGCGCGGTGGCTCAAGCCTGTAATCCCAGCACTTTGGGAGGCCGAGACGGGCGGATCACGAGGTCAGGAGATCGAGACCATCCTGGCTAATACGGTGAAACCCCGTCTCTACTAAAAAATACAAAAAACTAGCCGGGCGACGAGGCGGGCGCCTGTAGTCCCCGCTACTCGGGAGGCTGAGACAGGAGAATGGCGTGAACCCGGGAGGCGGAGCTTGCAGTGAGCTGAGAGCCGGCCACTGCACTCCAGCCTGGGTGGCAGAGCAAGACTCCGTCTCAAAAAAAAAAACTTCTACCTAGAATTATATTGATGATCTGACTTTAAAATTCTTGTGGTCAAGTTTCTTTAACTTTTGAAGGAGTATATTGGCCCTATATTGGAATTAAGTCCCATTCAGTTTTCCATTCCTAGAGTAAAATACAATTTTGATGGAGGGGAGGGAAAAGTGGCAGAATATTCCATTTGTGAAATATAATCATCAAATTTCAAGCCAGAAAAAAACAGTCAGTCCAGTCTTCTCATTTTATATATGAAGAATTGAACTCAGATTGGTGCTTATCAAAGAATTCCAATCTGCTGCTGTATCTTACTGGCCAATATTTTTAGCATTGTTTATTTATTTATTATAAACCTTTTGGGGTCACTGCAGGGAAATTAAAAAGCAGATGTCAGCAGAGATTTCCCCCTGAACATTCCATTAAGAAGATATAGACTGCCACAGGGTCTCTTTCCTCTTTGATCCCTAGTCAACTACAAGGCATACTTTAAAACAAGTGAGCAGACAAAAAATACCTCACCACAGTCTAGCAATACTTTTATGTGGTGCTGTGTCATTTATTCTGCCACAAAATCACTGCACATCAAGTGGTCTGTAGCCCTGGATCTTCTCAGAGCAATATCACGTCTTTATAAAGTCTAGGCTGAGAATCTTACCAAGACTGGAAGATGTGCTGGATTCCCTAGATGCCTTATAATGTGGTTTTCCTATTTGTACCAAATTCTGTGACAGATACTCTAGTAATTCAAAGAACAGCACCTTAGCCTAGTCCAACTGAGGAGAATCAACTTAAATAGCAGGAGGCATTATGTATTGAATGCCAGATGTAGTTGTAGGCGTAAATGCATTAGAGTGCTGATTTATTTTCTCTTCCTTCCTTTCGTTCTTCCTTTCTTTTCTTTTCCTTTTCTTTTCTTTTCTCTTTCCTCTTCTCTTCTCTTCCCTCCCCTCCCCTCTCCTCCCCTCCCCTCCCCTCCCCTCCCCTTCCCTTCCCTTCCTCCCTTCCTTCTTCTTTCTTTCTTGTCATTAGAGACAGGGTCTTTCCCTGTCACCTCTCTCTGTCACCCAGGCTGGAGTGTAGTGGTACCATCAGAGCTTACTATAACCTTGAACTCCTGGGCTCAAGCCATCCTCCCACTTCTGCCTCCCAAAGCTCTGGGATTACAGGCATGAGCTACCGTTTCTGGCCTAGGATGCTGATTTTCATTTTTTCAGGAGTCATTCAAGTGATTGTGGTAATTCTGTCTCAGATTCCCTATGATTAAAGAAAAAACAAATGAAAAATATTAAATTTTAACCCAGGCAACTTCAAGTAGCTTAAAGTTAGAGAAAAAAGTACTACAACCCAGTCATACCTTCTAACCTTTTACTGTTATCAGTTAATTACAGGTTGTTATATTCCTGTGTGTATAATACTCATCTTTAGCATTGTCTTTAGGAGTCTAGAATGACTAGACACCATGGCTTTTTTTTCAGGTTGCAAACTGACTTTCTAAAATGTGCCAATCAGTCCCTGTTACATTTTAGTTAAAACAGTAAATTTAGCTTTAAACAGAATTCAACATATTGGAAGTTTTGTCTGAATTTATCTCAACTAGCTTGATTTTAATTCTTCGCAAACTACATTCCATAAGGGAAGAAATAAATACTAAGACCCTTTATGTAGAAAGTGAAGAGTATTTGAATATCATCTCTATTTAACAAAAGTTGTTTTTAGTACCTTTTTTTATTATTGACTTTAGTCATAAATGTGTTATTCCTGTTCCCTAAAATGTGTTGATTTTAGTATAATGTGAGGCGTATAGAGAACCATTTAAGAAGAATGTACCCATCCACTATGACATTAGATTATTTTACTGTAAAGTTAGTAAACTCTATGACATACATTAAACATTTAAAAATTGTCATGAGTGAATATTTGGGATTACTGGGTTGCCCCCTTGGGGTGTATGAAAAGTCCATAGGCACCTTATGATCATTTTAAGGAAAAGCAAGTCACTTAATCTTTCTTCTGTTGGTGTAGGGTTGGGGGAGAACTAAATAATCTTTAAGATCCTTTCCAGCTCTAAACTTTTAGAGTTTATGCTTATTCTAGAAATAGATTTCATATATTAAAGGGACATGTGTCTTGCCTATTTAGTTCTTTTTCTTTGTCCTTAGTTGTTGGACATCAAAGACAAAATTTGTTTGGTAGGTGATAGAAAAAATCTGACTAAATTAATGTCTTACAATAAATAGGTAGCAGAACTAAGCATGAGACTCAGTTGTACTCCCAGTCTTCTGGTCCTGTACTGTCTTTACATTCCAGTTAACGCACACAAAAAAGGAGCCTTTCTCTGGAGTTTCATATTTTAAAATATCTGTAGTGCATTGAGGACCCTTATTGTAAATCCTTCGTCAAGGCTGTCCCAGTGATCAGAACACATTGACTTCAATCACTAACCTGCACCTAAGTGAATCTAACCTTTGGAAAAACCTGAAAGAGCTGGAGACAACCTAGAACCAGTCTGGGCCATGAAAGTAAAAGGAGTAGGATGCTTCTGATCCTAAGTACTCTGTGAAGTGAATTGTTAGAGATAAGCTGAATAATTATACTAAAAATAAGATTTCAGAGCAGCTAGTGGGTGTTCACCCATGGGGCAAGGGGGATAGAGCTCTAGTGTGTAAGCATCTGGAGGCAACTGGGAGGAGTGGAAATGGGGCCATCTGATTAGTAACTATGCCTTGTTATTAAACCGTGACTTTCTGCATTGTGTATTCCCAGAGTTGGAAAACTTCCGCTGGCAAAAAAAAAGAGAAGGGCCGCCGTGCTGTTGCTGAGGGCCATACAGTAGACACAAAAGCGCCTTCTTAGAGGCCTTCAGCAGAGGCAGCTTGTACAGGCAGGCCTGTTCCTCTCAAAGACTGGGAATCAGATTCTTTCCCCAGGGGGTTTCCAACTAGTTTGCACTTCAGAAAAACCTTTTCTTTCTCCTGCTGTTCACGCCCTGCAAAGAATTTTCTTCCAACCAAAGAAATTGTTTTATAATCAAAGATCCTTGTCCTTAGTTGTTGGACATCAAAGAAAGTTTGGAGGAGACTGGGGGATTATGTGAGTGCCTAGAATTTATTTTGAATGCAAACTTGCAACATTAGCAAGTCCCCCAAAGAATATACTCATCTCAGAGCTGGGAGAGAGCCTAATATAACTAAGTCTTTATTCTTCCTTGGTTGGATGTGCCCCAGTAAGATACAAATGACTTGAATTGCCCTATCTGGACTTGATTCACGTATGTTTGGTTCTTGAGGTACACACTTACTGGAAGAGGTCCCCCTAACTTATCTTCCCTTTTAAAACTGATATTTGGAAACATCAAACACTATTAATAAACTCAAAACAACAACCTCCCCCCTCTGCCCACCCCCCAAAAAACTTTTTTAAACCAGTGTTTGACTCTTGGGAGTTTGGGGTTTCTCCCAGGACAGTTGATGGTATCACCAAATGTTGGGAGCCACATTCCCTGCATTCCCTACTGTCGCTGAGGTGTTGATGATGTCATTTTCTCCCACAAAGGAAACCCTCAGCACCCTGAGGGCCTGAACTCAGGTCTTGGCAGGTAAATCAAGGAAGAACTTACTTTTGGATTTCAACTGATTGAGTCAGGCATAAAGAGACACAACCACCACATTAAGTATTAGTGTCACAGCCTCATCTCTGGGGCCTGAATAGACAATTTATCATTCCAAGAAAATTAAGACTATAACTTTAAGAAATTATCTTCTGGGTAAGAACAACGATTCATTTAATATTTTGGTTCTTACACTTTGGGACATTTATAGGGCATTGTTCTCAGAGATTTTGGCTTCCTCTTAAATAACTTTCTCTGAATCCACAAATTTTCCAAGCCTTTCCGGAACCTGTTTGTAGATTATCTAGCTTTCCTTCCTCGAGCAGATTAACAACAACATAAACAAGAATTAGGGGGGAGAAAATTATGGATAGGGCAGATTTAGGCAGAATTATGCCTTGGGCAAAGTACATTCTTGTTATTTTATCTTGGTTCTGTGGTTATGAACTGAAGAGAGCATTTGCTCTAGAAGATTTCCAATCTCTTCCTATCCCTTCATCACAACCACAGAGTAGTGGTTGGAAATAGATTCCAGGAACACCAGAAATGCTCAGTGTTTCCAGTGGTGACAGCTAACAGTGCCCTCACAGGGATCCTTTGAGCATTCTTCCTCTGAGTCTTCTCGTGGTGTCCTTGTGGTCAGGAGACATATCAAAAAATCACAAAGACTTGCCCTGGAGACAAACCTGGTAAAAATAATCAATTGTCTATCTTTGCCACTAGAAACAATCCTTTTGTTTTTACTTGGTTCTGAACAAACATGCTATAGTTTTTTAGAGAAAGACCATCTATTTCACGGAATCATCAATTGACTATTCTCAAAAATTTGAGATGTGCTAGTTTGTACTAGGAAGGTAAGGTAGGATCTGGGAAGTAAGTAGGATTTGCCAAAGGTTTTTATTCTACTCAGCAGTGCTAACTTGCCTGTGTTACTCCTATGCAGGTATTAGATTATAGGGTTTGTTTTGTTTTGTTTTACGCTAGGAATGTATGAATAAAATTCACTGAAATGAAAGTGTCCCTTAGGTTATATAGGGGAATAGGGAATTGAATTTATAAGGAAAGAGCCCAGCCTGCAACTGACCTTTCATTTTCATAGTCTTATTTCTCCTGAGTTGATGTAGGCTTAAAACAAATGAATGTATTATATAAAATGCCCTAGTTTTTCAAGCAATGTCAATCTTCAGGGTATGGAATAGGATTTGGCATTTTGTTTCCATTTTTATTGTTTTGTTTTCTAAAGGGAGGTTTGAGTTAGAGCCTGTCTGGCAAGATTCCATTGTCTCTGCCAGGACAGGTGGTATGGTAGATCTGATTTTCTCTTGTAGCTAAACTCTACACAGAAACTAGCACCCAAACAGTGGGTGCATACCCAAACACTTGGGTGTCCCAACATCAGGAGGACTAGTACCACTAGTTCTCCAGTTGAGTTGTAAAATAGTCTTTGGCATGACATTCAACAATTATTTAATTTATCAAATGGAGGAGAAGTAACTTTCTGGTTTACCCGGTTTTCAAGACTTTTGTGAGGATCTATTAATAAGCATGAATCATTTGGTAATTATTATTTGAAAATTACCTGTACAGTTCTGCATCTAGTGAACATGAAGGAGAGTATATTTTCCCCAAAATAGATCAGGAACATATCTCTGAAGTCAGACCACCATGCAAAGTTCCTAAGGTGAGAAACTACCATTTCTCTCAGTTGCTTTTTCCTTTTCCCAGAAATGTAGGTTACCCTACGGTCACCAGCATTCGCTCTGTGATTAGGCAGTTGTTTTGTAGGCAATCTGACATCCTAGATAAGAACTTCTTTCCTTTTGTATATCAGAGTGTTTCTTGGGTTCCCTCAGGGCAGAGTTACTTCATTATCTTCTAACTTATGTATAACTGGATGCCTTCTGACCTAGGAACATAATTTCTATCACCAATCAAATAATTAAGACAATATGCCCACCAAATGGTGCTCTTTGGACAGGATTCATATATAATGATATAATATGATAATAAGGCATAAAAGGTATTCTAAAATGAGGAGCAACATCCTACAGTGAAAAGTGTTCTCAGTAGACTTGTATTTTAATCTCAGTGCTGATCCTTCTTAGCTTTATGACCTAAAGGAAAATTGCTTAACCTCTTTGAGCTTGTGGCTTCCTGAGTAAAATGGGAATAATAGTAATAAGTGGCCTGACTACCTGAAATGAAATAATGTATGAGTGTTGTCTTTGAAAATGGCAAATGTTAGGTATTATTAATAATAATAATAAATAATAATTAAACTTGAGCTATTCCTTATTCACCTAATTACTATCAGAAATATTACTAAGTGTGAAGGTTATTGATTTAGGCTCAGTTAACCTATTTGCATTCAATTGGGCATCAGCTTAACACAACTAAGCAAGACTATATTTTCAATGTAGCCAAAAGGACAAGGCTTTAGCTTCAAAATTTTGTGGGCCAAGGATGCTGATTCAATATTACCATAATGTAGTACAGGTAGCCTTAGTGGTTTAGAGAATGACTAATACTGTATGAGTTCTGGGGTGGGAACTTAAGACCTGTTACTGCCTTGCTTGTGGTACGGTGAATCACTTACCTGCCCTGGACCTTTGTATGAGTGCCTGTTCCATATCGGTAACTCCATTAGCTTCCTTCCATGATCAATGAGGTGATCACTGACACAAAGCAGCTGCTTTCTAAGTTTTTATTTATCAGATTCTGAGGGATCCTAGAATCACATTACATATCACTCTTACATCTTCCCTTTTTGAAATTTTAGAGTATTTTAAAAATTGCTGCTATTGGCCGGGTGCGGTGGCTCATACCTGTAATCCTACTACTTTGGGAGGCCAAGGTGGGTGGATCATGAGGTCAGGAGTTCCATACCAGTCTGACCAGCATGGTGAAACCCAGTCTCTACTAAAAATACAAAAATTAGCCGGGCGTGGTGATGTGCAACTGTAATCCCAGCTACTCGGGAGGCTGAGGCAGGAGAATCACTTGAACCTGGGAGGTGGAGGTTGCAGTGAGCTGAGATGGCGCCACTGTACTCCAGCCTGGGCAACAGAGTGAGACTTTGTCTCAAAAAAAAAAAAAAAAAAGAAAGAAAGAAAAGAAATTGCTGCTACTCTGGAACAGTTGCTCAGAATGCTGATGCTTCAACTTCTGGTGTGTAGCTTGCAGCCATGTTTTTAAGGACCAGAAGGGAAGGAGTTCAGGATTGTGAAGGGGACTACTTTACCCAGTTCATTATACTGTGCTGGTCCCAACATGTTTTTTGAAACTCAGCAGATACGATTCTATAGCCTGCTTGGAAATTATCCCACAAGTCTCTGAGACTCTCAGTTCCCTATCTGAGAAGAATTGGATCAAAGTAAGAATAAGCAGAGTTTTTGTCATAGCGTCTATCAAATATTTGTGTCCCTGAAAAAATTTTCAGGTAAAGACCATCCTCTGCACCTTCTCAGAGACTAACAGTCTGCACTATAAAAAAATCTGTGTTCAGTGTTTTGTAACTTTACCAATTTGAAGTCTCTTCCCAAAATAAGTAAATAATGGGATAAAGGTAATTATGGGTTTCCTCATCTTTTCTACTTCCCTGTTCCCTGTTATGATTAAACACACACAGCTTATAACTCTTTTGGAAACAAACTGAATTACCATTATTATCCTTTCAACACTTGCATGGTATTACAATTCATTTCAATCACCAGTACAACACAGTGGGAGTTAGGAGACCAATGGGGTGGCGGGCGGGGGCGGGGTGGGGGGGAAGACCTGGAGAAGGGCAAACATTTTCCTTTTTATTGGCTTTGGGAAGCCTTCTTCCTCTCCGAAGGCACTTCTTGGGGAAAACTGTTTTCTTCCCAAAGCCTAATAAAGATTAGTAAGAGATGTCTGCAAAGAATTAGAAGCTCTTTGAAATGAAGGCAAGGATAAACATTCAATATCACTGTTGTTATCATTAAAAAGGAAAGTCCAGCATGTGATGTTTTGGGTCACTTCCAGCGGCCTTGTTTGATGTTCACGGTTCCTTTTTTGACCTTTACCTCTTGATATCTTTATACATTTATTGAGGCTATTGGACAAAGTCTTGAGATACTAAGCAATACAGTGCTAAGAATGAATGATTGCTAGACTCCATTTCTATGGGTGGAATTTCTGAAAATGTGTTTTTGTCCTCAGATACCCCGTTGTTCCAGTTTGGCAATATTGGTGGCAAAGTTAATTTAATATCTGATCACTTGAGTTTTTATTTCCTATTCTGTACCTTAGCCCAGAACCAAAGTTCTATAGGATACTTTTCATTAAATAAATAATAACTGGAATTTTTCTGTACTATGCTTATTAACCAGAGATACATCAAAAAAGAAGCAGATGTAATGAACCTAAAAAGCAAATAAGAACTTCCCAGGGACATTGTAAGTTTAGCTCAGTCTCTTATACTTTAGTACGTAAATTATTTCATCCCAAAAATGACCATAATGATATCCTTGTAGTGTAGACACCAAGTAAAGGCTAACTTTTGTTCAACATGATGTATTTAGGCAGGAAAGTGTACCAATACATTGAAGAAAGGATTTCAACAGTACAGATTGAATTTATAAGGACTTCCTGGTCTTCAGAAAGGTAAATAAATCACTGTCAACCTAAAAGGAAGAAGCTGAGGCAAAATTAATATAAGTGGAGAGCTTATTTGAGCCAAGTTTAAGAATTGCAACCCCAGAGCCTAGATTCAAGTTGCCCTGAATATACACTCTGATTAGCAGCAGTTACAAGTGGATTTTTATTTTTATTTTATTTTTTATTTTTTTCTGTGAGGCATTTTATTTGTAAATATATGTATTACATCCCTAGAAAAAGAATCCCAGGATTTTCCCTCCTGTGTGTTTTCGTCTCGCTGCTTCATGGTGCATGATGCCAGCTGAGGTTGTCAGTACAATGAAACCAAACTGGCGGGATGGAAGCAGATTATTCTGCCATTTTTCTAGATCTTTGAGTTGCACATCAAATCTAGGGCTGATCACTCCACTTGTTTAGCCTGCCTGTGAGGTTCACAACAATTTTCCCAGCTCTGTGATCAATGATTTCAAATTCGCCAATGTAACCATGCTTCATCGTCACAGTGAGAAACCGGACAGTGACTTTGGAGCACGGCCTAATAAGCACCTGGCGTTTGCCTCTTTTTTCGGCATTGTTGATGCTCTTGAGAGCATCAGCCAGGACATTCATGCGCACCATTGTGGCGGTGCGGAAAGATGGCGGAAAGGGCACAAGTGGATTTTTAAAAGCAAAAAAGAGGGATAGGGAGTGGGCTAATACCAGGTTGTTTGTCAGGAATTCTCATTGGTTTACAGAAATAACATTGATTAGTAATTGGCTATATATTGTTAAGCTATAGGGTATGGGTTATAGTGTCTGGTGTGGCATTATTAATCTATAGCTACTTGTGGCAATAGCAAGCAGTTTCAAGAGATGAATAACATAGCCTAAAGCGGGAAGCAGGACTTGATTGCGGTCTCATTTTAATGTCTCTCTGGGCCTGATAATTAAAAGGATTTGCATTCCTCATATAAAAGCTATTTTCTTTTCTCATCACAAACTTTTTTTTTTTTTTTTTTTTTTGAGACAGAGTCTCAGTCTTGTCACCCAGGCTGGAATGCAATGGCACGATCTCAGCTCACTGCAACCTCCGCCTACCAGGTTCAAGTGATTCTCCTGCCTCAGCCTCCTGAGTAGCTGGGATTACAGGCGCCAGCCATCATGCCCAGCTAATTTTTGTATTTTTTTAGTAGAGACAGGGTTTCACCATGTTGGCCTGGCTGGTCTCGAACTCCTGACCTCAGTTGATTCTCCTGCCTTGGCCTCCCAAAGTGCTGGCATTACAGGCATGAGCCACCATGCCTGGCCAAAAACTTTTATTATTACTTAACGACCTGTGCTAATCAGAATATCCTATTCTGTAATTGGCAGTTGTATTTGAGAATTAGGTAGAATTATCTCGTTTCTTTTAATGTTTTTGGTCTTTCCTTTTGAGTTTGTGGGGTTGCTGTGGGGTTGCTGTGTTTCATAAAAAATGGCACATTCTTCATAATCCTAGTTGATGAATTGTTTCACATTTTAAATGTTTATTCTGTAATAAAGTTTGCTTGTACACGCACATTTATTTTTCACCCTCTAGGTTTTCAGTGTTTTTTTTTCTTTCAATCTCTACCCTGATTTCTGCATTCCTGCACACACACAGTTTTTTGTTTTTTTGTTTTTTTGTTTTTTTTGTTTTAATTTCTAAGCGTAGCTATCATCAAATAAAGGTAAGCTAGAAAATCAAAACCCTGAATCTTTCCATCAGAACCAAAGGAACTCAGCAAGTTCTGAAGGAAATTGAAGTTGAAGATTGTGTATGTCATACCAACCACTGATAGAGAATTATTTGAAATTAACATCATATTTGATTTTATACAAAAGCAACTACTATGGTAGGGTAGAGTGTGTGTGTGTGTGTGTGTGTGTGTACATAAAGGATAAAAAATGTTTAGGCTAGAATGAATATATCTATATATTGTATAGATGTATTCCATACGTATATACATATTCCATATTGTATATATTCTATAGAGAGAATATTCTAAATCCTCATTTTCAATCCTTTAGAGGAAGCTGCTAACTCTAAGCAAACCTCAGACCAGTCTCTAAAAATAGCTTGCTTTGAAGACCCTGAAGCCAAATTAAATATGTAGCCTTTGAAATTTTGTCTGTTGAGAGCATGGTTACATGTAAAATGGATAACCTTAGGACAGTACCCGCTCTGTTTTTCCCCCCTCAAGTCTGCTCTTCTACTCATTATTTTAGTAAATTGTACTTAGTGGAAAACAGTTAAGTTTGACCTCCTCATGGACTGACCTCTTTCCCTCTGTTTTAGCCTTGTCTGAGGCTTGTCTGTTTCAGCATGTGGGATATGAGTTTTTTTCCTGTTAAATGGTTGCGGGCTCATCTCTCCTCAGTTGTGTTGACTATGTTACCCCTTAAGAATTTTAATCTACATGATGGTCCTTCTGTTTTTTGTCTCTCATTTTCATTTTTGGGTTATTTGAAAATCCATGCCCACTGTCAAGTCAAACGTTTCTTCTATCAACAGTTGTTACCATTTCCGTATCCTCCATATCATGTTGGTCTTTTTTAGGTTGGAATTTTGATGAGCAGGCCTGTTCCCTCCTATGTCATATGCTACACCAGGTTCACTGTCTGTATTTCAATAAGTGTGATAAAATAATCATTTTGTTGAATAAGTTGGTGTATTGCTGCTATTGTTCCTCTGAAGACAGTTTTCTGCAGGCTACATTAACAGGCAGTGGAAATGCATGCCAGGCTACATCCTAACAGTTGTGTCTTCCCATCAGAAAAAGATCCTTTTTTCCCCTCCCTGTCAAATGAAGGCTTAGATTTTAAAGACAATTACAAAATAAAGAAAATGAAAGAGAAGAACTGAAATCACAGCATCTGTGGTTTTTCTCTATCCTTAATAGTGAGGCAGCTTCTTAGATGATTTTATTATAATTTGTTGATAAAATGTTTATAGTCATCCCTTTGCAGTTTGTTTAGAAAGTAGTTTCTAAGCAGCAGTTCCTGCATCATCTATAAACTTTTAGGTAGAGAAACCACCTTTCTTTTTCTCAAGCTGCAAAAGCAGTCTACTCTTTTAGTTTAACACCTGATCTTTATAGTGAGGGACTAAGTTACATGATCTTTCTTCTAAAAGAATATTTCTCAGATTTTTGTGTTCTATAGCTTTCTGATTAAATTGCCATAATAATAGAATTACTTATTACTCAGTCACAGGGAACTCAGTCACAGGGAACGGTGACTATTTCTAGGAGTTCAAGTGTACACAATAATAAACTGTCCCTCATAAAGGCGTGTAAGGGGTAACTTCATAGCTATTGCTATGTTAGTGGTTTTGGATGCATCTGACTATGGAACCAGATCTCTGATCAGAAATAGTTTGAGTTGTATATATATTTAAAGCTAGGGAACTTAACATCACATTATATTGCCTTGTATTGACAATCATCTTTCCATTATCTTTGGATAAGTAAGACATGCTTTGACAGACTATTTGGCTGTCTCAAAGTCATTCATTACCTTATATTTTTTTCCCAGAGGAATTTCAGATTCTGTTTAATATTTGCTAGTTTTGCTAGGTACTGAAGGCAGAAAGGGGTTGCAGTGGTATCTTGTGAGGAAGGAAATCAGTGTTTCTTTTCCATTTTCCATATACTGTCAATCTGTCCAAACAGACTTATTATATGGCAAACCGATAAAGAACCTTGTTTTCCTCTCGATGTACTTGCCTGCACAGCACCATGTGCCACTTTGGAGAGCTCTGTGGTGGAGTTTCAACTCTCTAGATAAGGTGGAATAGCTGAACCATTTTGCCTCCATAGATTTTCACAACCCTGAAAGTAACAGCAGTTGGGAAGATGAAAGAGGGCTATTTCCCACCCACCCCAAGAGTCCTAAAGTTCAAAGACACAGCTGGTGTTTCAATGGAGCCAGTGCATCTGGATCAGCCCAGTTACTAGAGAGGTAACTATTGCAGGTACCCTTCTTGTTGTTATTCTCAAAAGTATTCATCTAGGTGGCCCTTGCCCTTCCCTGTGAATCATCTCCTCAAGTCCCTCTACCCTTTTGTTGGCCTGCTTTGAACTTCTTGTGTGTTAATCTCTTTTACAAAGTAAGACCTCTAAGCATAGGATAGGAAGCGCTCCAGGTGTACTCTCACCCACGCTGTGTGAGAATTGTTGAACTATCTGGTTTCTGCATATTTCAGAAGTGCAGTGATATCTAAGTTCTTACTTTACTTGATTTCTTCTGTTTCTCTAATCACCTTCTAGATTATTTCTCTTCATGTACATAATATTCAATGCTTTATTTTTCTTCATTATTCTATTTGATATCAAGTCATAGATAAGCCAAAGACATGTTCTCTTCTTTTTTTAAGGCTGTCTTCTAGAAGAGCATGCGGCCACATTCTAAGAGATTCTCTGGAATTTCTTCTAAAATTCACCATCAACGGATAGGGTTTCCTTTTGTAGTTTTACCTTTCAAAGCTTACCACTGACTCACATTCTTTCTTTCATTTTATTACAACCAAGATTTCTAATTGTGTTCTAAAAATCAAACTGAACTCTTGTCTTTCCTCAGGAGAGAAGGGTATCCCCAGTAGAGAGGAGTCTAGGGAATGCTGGGAGCACTTCTCTGAAACAACCCAACCACATCCAATTCTGTTTCTTTTGGAGATGGAGTCTTGATCTGTCGCCCAGGCTGGAGTGCAGTGGTGCAATCTCGGCTCACTGCAAGCTCCGCCTCCCGGGTTCACGCCATTCTCCTGCCTCAGCCTCCCGAGTAGCTGGGACTACAGGCGCCCGCCACCACGGCCAGCTAATTTCTTTGTATTTTTAGTAGAGGATGGGATTTCACTATGTTAGCCAGGATGGTCTCGATCTCCTGACCTCATGATCCGCCAGCCTCAGCCTCCCAAAGCGCTGGTATTACAGGCGTGAGCCACCACGCCTGGCCTTCCAGTTGTGTTTCTATTTTAGGGCACTGCCCAAGTAAAATGCACATGAGTTATGATCTGTTGTAGAAAGCATTACAATGAATCTCAAATATTAAATTAGTCAGTTTCTTGACCTACATTGTAATCAAAATAGTGCAGTTGACTCTTGAACAACACAAGGATTGGGGCACTGACTTCCTGCATGTCAAAAATCTGCATATAACATATGATACCCCCAAAACCTAACTATTAATAAGCTACTGTTAACTAGAATCCTTACTAATAACAGTAGACTAACATATTTTGCATGTTTTGTGTATCATATACTATGTTACAATAATGTAAGTTAGAAAAAAGAAAATATTACTAAAAAAATCATAAGGAAGAGAATTATTTTTTTTGAGATGGGGTTTTGCTCTAGATGCCCAGGCTGGAGTGCAGTGGCACCATCTTGGCTCGCTGCAACCTCCGCCTCCTGCTTTCAAGTGATTCTCCTGCCTCAGCATCCCAAGTAGCTGGGACTACAGGCATCTGCCACCATGCTGGCTAATTTTTGTATTTTTAGTAGAGATGGGGTTTCACCATTTTGGTTAGGCTGGTCTCGAAATCCTGACCTCAGGTGATCCATCTGCCTCGGCCTTCCAAAGTGCCGGGATTACAGGCATGAGCCACTGCACCTGGCCCACGGAAATGTATTTCCTATTCATTAAGTGAAAGTGGATCATCATAAAGGTCTTCCTTCTCCTTGTCTTCACTTTACAAGGTTAAGGAGGGAGACAAGGGGTTGTTCTTGCTGTTTCAGGGGTGTCAGAGGCAGAAGACAATCCACGCAGTTCAAACCCGTGTTGTTTAAGGGTGAACTGGAATGTCAAGTGTACCTCTTCCTCAAGGTAGATAACCCAAAGAAAAGTCTTTTGACACGAGGGCCTATCCCCCACTACACAGGGTGGGTCACCAGCTACTCCATAATAGCAACATTAACCAGCAAGTTAGGACAAGAGAATGAAACAACCATATCCAATTGAAGCTTCAAGGAAACACAAGGTACTAATGATTATTATATTCACATATGGATAAAAGAGCATGAATTACATCCATTGTTGCCAGAGTTTCTTGTGAGAGCATTTTGTGCTAAGTTATATGCTATTCTCTACATTAGGCCATGTATGGAGATAAAGAAGCCATATAACCCCCTCCCTAGGTTTTGAAGACAGGTATTCGCTTTGAGAGAGCTGTTGTAGTAATAATAGTTTTGGAATGAGTGTGTAACTGTCTTACATGTTGACTTTAGATTTATGTATCTTAGTTGTAGGGACTGCCATTTATTTCCCTTCCATATGTATTCCAGAGGTCAATGGGTACTTAATAAATAAGAAGTAAAAATTACTATTTTCCTAAGCTTTTCCAGCATTATTTGATGATAAGTTCATTTTTTGGTCATTAACTAGCTGGCTTCCCGTTATATCTCATGATTAATATGAAGTATGTATTTGTGCGAAAAACATTTTGATAGTTCTTAAACAGATGCCGTTTAGTCTCTTGGGATTCACCCCAAAAAAGAGGTATTTTCTTAGCTCTCCCTACTTCATTTACTATTATTTTTGAAGTTTCCTACTCTGGTCCTGCGTTGTCCTGTCCTTAAGGTGATATTCTTTTACAAATTGTGTGCATATCCCTTGGGGGGTAAATATACTTTCCTCCCTCCTCTGATCACGGCCCCATAATAATTAGTCCATTCTTCTAGATCCACTGTCTTAGGGGCTGCTTGTTCTATTATGTGGAATAGATTTCTGTTTCATCTTGAGGGTCGTTTTTCTACCCCCATCCTTTAGCTACCAGCTGCAAAGACTCTTACATACACCTCCTAAATTGCTTCGAAAGGAATCTGGTTCTGCTGGCCCCAGTTCTGACCTTGACCCTCTCCCCAGTCCTGAGTGGTCCTGGAAACTCAGTGTCCCCAGCACCTAATTCATGCTGATCCTTTGACTTTCTTGCTTGGCCTCTGGAGAGACAGAGAGCACATTCTGAACACTCCTCCTTTTGTGTCGGCATCTCTGTGAGGTGCTTTGGAAGGACTCCAGCCAGGCATGGAAGGGCTCTTTGATAATATCTGACGGGTGGGTAAGAATTTCAGGCACCTGGCCAAGATACACATTGCCTGTAATCGTTAACTCAGCCTGTAAACAGTTCAAACGGCACTGAGAGGCCGTCAGTTATTACATTAGAAGAAGCCTTTCATCTCTCTTGCTCAGAAGCCAGGGCGTCCAGCATTGGCCCCCACTGTGGTGATTGGAGCCATGGTACTCTGTGCACAGCCACCAAAGCCCAAGACATGCAGGGACACACAATGGAACCTGCTCCGAATGACTGACTTTCAAACTTTCAGCATTGGAGCAATAACTAAATCATTAATTTCCTTTTGTTCTGCACCTGGCTGATGCTGGAAGGAAAAAAATGTGTTGGACAGTGGGGAATGGGGGTGGTGGTGGAGAGGTGGGATCCCTGACCAGGAATAAACAGTGGCGAAGGAATTTTCTAATTGGAAATTTAATTTTTCAGCTCAATTTTCCAGCACACACTCATGTCTGAAAGCTCACCCCTCACCCTTTTTATTTGTCCCTCTGCTTTACGATCTTTCTAGGTTTGGTCCTTAGTGTACTCCATATCTCCAGTTGGCTTCACAATTACTCAGTATTACTAAATCCTGGTGCAGGGCACAATGCTGCGCCCCGGAGAGGGCCTGAAGGAGCATAAGATAACAAACATTCTTGCCCTCAAGGTGCTTACTAACGGAGCCCTTCAGATACTCTAGATACATACTAGAGAACTCTACCTTGAGAGTATACAGTGAGTTTCTACAGGACTTTACAATGAGAAAGAACAGCAGTGTGGACAGAAGTGATCAGGGAAACTTCATTTCACGAAAAACAAAATGTTTCAGTCGTTTGTTTAAAATTTGCTTCTTTTCTTTCATGTTTCTCACCCATTTTCTTTTGCCTTTTTCATTAAATTGCTACTTTTGCTAAGCAATATTGAGTATTCTAGGCACTTAGTAAATGGGATCATTAAACCTCTTTTAGAATTTAGCTGAGGAGCTAGAATTTAAGTGTTCTGGTATCAAAGGATGGTACAGAAAAGCCAAGTGCAACTTATTGTAAGCATCTTAATTTCAGAAGACCCTTTTCTGGTTACTATTTCTAAAGATGTTCATATGGTTTTAAGGCTACTGTTGCTGAAAGAGTGTAGATTAGGCCATAGGTCTTAAATAGCAGGTGAAATAAAATCCTACACTCACCAGTATTCAAGGTGAGCATCAAAGTTGCAGGTTTTACCCTTTATACCAGAATCTCAAGTGTAAAGAAGCTAGAGTTTTTGCTCTACAAAACAATATCTTGGCCGGGTGCGGTGGCTCAAGCCTGTAATCCCAGCACTTTGGGAGGCCGAGACGGGCGGATCACGAGGTCAGGAGATCGAGACCATCCTGGCTAACACGGTGAAACCCCGTCTCTACTAAAAAATACAAAAAACTAGCCGGGCGAGGTGGCGGCGCCTGTAGTCCCAGCTACTCGGGAGGCTGAGGCAGGAGAATGGCGTGAACCCGGGAGGCGGAGCTTGCAGTGAGCTGAGATCCGGCCACAGCACTCCAGCCTGGGTGACAGAGCGAGACTCCGTCTCAAAAAAAAAAAAAACAAAAAAAAACAATATCTTAACATTTGCCTCACTTTCTTCAACTAAAGAAAAATGATAGCGCCATGTGACATTCTTCTAGAAAATTAAAAAAAGAAAAAAAAAGGATCTGCCTTTTATAACTTGACTGGGGCCCTCATAACTTATTAGTTAGAAAGCTCTGACCTCATGCCTTCTGTTTTCTTTGTTTTATATTCCGTTTTGCTCAGCTTTCGGGGGCACTGTTTTATTCCCTTTACATATTCTGGATTTGGGGTTTGTCTCGTTCCCACCATTCACATTTTCTTTGCTGATTCTGAATGTAGCTTTGGAGGAGCATGGATAAAATAAAAGAGTGCAGAGCTTGAGGATGAGGACATGCCGCCCTGCAGCCCGTCATGTGCTCTACTTCTGATTTACCAACTGCAGAGATGAGCAGTGTATCCTTTTTTTCATCTAAGACAAGTAATACTTTCTTCCATGGAAAAAGCAGTAGTTCAATCTTAAAAGGAAATTAGGTCCTTTAGAAGAATTGAAGCACTAAGGCAAACTAAATCAAATTTTGTTACCATTTTGTCCAGCATTGTTATTTGTTCATGGTAAACAGGAGAGTAGTAATTTGAAAGCATGTGTTAGATCATATTTATGTAGTAGAATTATAGACATACAGAATTTATAAGATACAAGAAAGCTTTGAAGCTTCTGCAGATGTTTCAGATCCACTCAATTCAATGCCCTGGTTAATATTGAGATCATATGTAAATTTAATATGATGGGGAAATAATGGAGGAAGCCTCTGTTCTTCTACCTGAACGTAGAGCCTATCTTTTGAGAAATGACCAGTTTTGCATATTGGCCTCCCACTCTGGTGGCTTTCATTCTACATGTAGTAAAGAAACTGCCTATAATTGTTTTGGACCCTGTTGATCAATAGTTAGCAAATTTTAGCATATATCAGAATCAGTTTCAGAAGGCTTGTCACTCAAACTCCAATTCCTATTTCAAACTGCCTTTAAGATTTAAATGTTCATTCCTCATTTAGTATATCAAGACTGACTTAAATTTTCCCTACGCTAACTTCTTTTTCTAATTTCCCCATTTTGTTAATGCAACATCTTTTTTCCAATTCTCCAGGTTTAGAACTTTTAACTTCTCCATTTCCTTCATCCTTGTACTCCAATCTGTCAAGTACTTTTAACACTTCCTTCGTAATTTCTGTGATTCATTCCTTCTCCTTTTAACTATTACTACCAGAGTTCAAGCTCTCATCATGCCAGTACTAGATTACTGGAACTCTCTAATTGATTTTCCTACCACTAATTTTCTCTTCATTGCACTAGTTTACTCTGCTATTAAATTGTTCTTCTTACAGTACTGTTTTGATAATGAGATCCTCTTAGGAATTTAGGATGATTCCGTTTTTGCATATGAGAGCAAGCTTTAACTCTCATCTTGGCATGCAGTAGCCTTTGTAATTTGATCCTACCTCAGCTATCCAAACTATCTTTGCAGATCTATTTTTTCAGTCAGACAAGTCTTCCTGTACCTTGAAGACTTGGGAGAAACTGCTCAAGAACCTTACTTTTTCTCTCACCTGGCTCCTGGTTTCTTCTCAAGTAAGCTCAGAAGTTTGAAAAATCCATTTGACAGATGCCAATGGACTAGATCCTGTGGCTTTTTTTCTCCTGTCCAAATTCTGTCCCCTTTAAGGGTGAGCTTAAGACCCATCTCCTCGACAAATCCTGTAGGTCCTACTGGCTTTACCACACAATGTGGCCTTTGATACAATGTCATTTTGTACCACCATTTACTTTGTGAATATGTTATCTTCCCAATGAGACTGTACCACCTGAGTTGGACCTAACAGTTTTGGGAAGAAGATAGGTGCTCATCAAATACTTGCCAAGTAAGAGGCCATATTTCAGACCCATTCTGATGTACCTATGAGGGAAATCTCTGTGCATGCCCATCCAGCATTGCACTCAGTGGTCACATGAAGTGAGTCTCTGTTTCTTGACAGGGATCACTTGGGAGCCATTGGTCTGCCCTGTCACAAAGGGTTTGGGGGAAACTATTGCGGCTGTCATTTTAGGGAGAAAAATAGCTCCAGAAACAGGTCCGATAATGCCCAGGCAAGGAATCAACTTAGTAACAGACAGCAACTCTAGTAGTTAGGTATTTGGCTAGGAAAGGGGCTTAGCCTCTGAAGTATTTCAGGTAGGTGTTGGCTTAGCAATTACATATGCTGCTACTTTCTGAGTTAAACCTACCTAAAAACAAAAGTATGGCCTGATGACTGGGTAGTTACTCCTGTACCCTAAGAACTCATTTATAGGCATCTGCACAGAGGTACCCACCCGAACAAACATTAAGAAGCAGCAAAGGAAAGTGCCTGAAGCATAGTCACTGTGTCAACAGAAATATCAGATAAGGTGGTTTTATGGAGGGGGTGTGTGTGGTGGGAGGAAGAATTGATGCACCTGTGGCTGGTGATTAAGAAACTTGGTGCCACATTATATGGCACCATGAAGCCACTTTATGTCCCAGCCACCCCATGGTGGCTGATGTCATATAATTACCCATTTGCTAACTGGGCCAAGAGGAAATGTATTGGATGAAAGCCAGAGTAAGATAGTTATATCTTAGCTGAGCCATGTTCAGAACTATTCAGAACTTTTTGGATCTCCTTTTGTTTCCAGTGAAGCCATTGTCATTGTCAATCTAATAGTAGTTGACTTTTATAGGTGTCTTGCACTTTTTTTGTTTTGTTTTGTTTTGTTTCTAAGACGGAGTCTCTCTCTGTCGCCCAGGCTGGAGTGCAGTGGCACAATCTTGGCTCACTGCAACCTCTGCCTCGCAGGTTCAAGCGATTCTCCTGATTCTCCTGCCTCAGCCTCTTGAGTACCTGGGATTACAGGCACCTGCCACCATGCCTGGCTAATTTTTGTATTTTTAGTAGAGACAGGGTTTCACCGTGTTGGCCAGGTTGGTCTCGAGCATCCGACCTCAAGTGATCTGCCTGCCTCGGCCTCCCAAAGTACTGGGATTACAGGTGTGAGCCACCGCACCCAGCCAGGTGTCGTGCACTTTGGTGTACCCATTCCTAAGACAAATACATTCTCGTGTAAATGTATTCAAGTGAGTTCCCATGGCTCACACAAGCTGCCAAATTATGATATCTCCTCAAGCAGGGACAGAATCCAGACAATTCCTTTTGGCTGAACTAGGACTAAACTTAATCCCAGACTGACTCAGCTTCTCTGTTAACATTGTTTGAAATTCTGATATCCCTCCAGAGGTTGTTTCTAAAGAGTGCTTAGTGTGAAGTACGAATCACAAAGAAATGGACCAAAATGGACCTTGGAGACCAAATATTTTCAATATTAATTTAGCACACATTTATTGACTGCCTTTTACGTTAGAGCATTGTGCTATGCGGGATTATAAAGAAACCCCTGCCCTCAATTTAGTAAGTAAGAGTATAGGCCAGGCATGGTGGCTCACACCTGTAATCTCAGCACTTTGGGAGGCCAAGACAGGAAGATCACTTGAGGCCAGAAGTTTAAGACCAGTCTGGGCAACATAGCAAGACCCCTATCTCTGTTTATTAAAAAAAGAAAAGAATATAAAGCAGAAGGTGAAAATTACCATATGTAGATACAAACAAGATGTTTGGGGCATTTCAGATGAAGAAGAAGAGATTCTTCATGGAAGAGGTAGCATATGAACTTGGCGTTGAAGGATATATAGGATTTTAATAAGTCACAGAACAGAAATAATAGGCATTCCAAGAGAATATGAGAGAATAGTGAGTAATCCAATTTATTTTGGACTAGTATGGTACATTGAGGAGAGAGGTGGGGATGAAACTGAAAAGGTAGAGAAGGGAAGAAACACATACTTCTGAGTGATTACTATGTGCAGGAACTGCTGGTACTTTAAATATGTTACTTCATTTTATTTCTGCAATGATCTTCTTGCGTGGTGTTTTTTGTTGTTTTTGTTTTGTTTCTTGTTTTTTTTAGGGACAAGGTCTTGCACAAGCTGGAGTGCAGTGGCACAGTCATAGCTTGCTGTAGCCTCGACCTCCTGGGCTCAAGCAATCCTGCAGCCTCAACCTCCTGAGTAGCTGGGATTACAGACATCTACTAGCGTGCACAGCTCATTTTTAAAACATTTTTTGTAGAGATGGGGTCTTGCTATGTTTCCCAGGCTGGTCTTGAACTTGTGGACTCAAGTAATTTGCCCATTTTGGCCTCCCAAAGTCAGGGGATTAAAGCATGAGCCACCTGTGCCCAGCCTCCATTTTTAAAAGGAGACTTAGAGAGATTAGGTTACCCACAGCTTGGAAGTGATAGAGTTGAAATGCAAAACCAGTTGAAATTTAAAACCAACTTGTCTGATTCCAAAACCAGTACAGAGCACCGAGGCCTTGATGTGACAGGCTATGGAGTTTGAATTTAATTCAGAAGACAGTGGACAGCCACTGATAGTATTTGAACAGGGCAATGATAGGATCAGTGCTGTGTCTAGGAAGATTGTTTTTGAAATGACAGAGAGCTTTAGAATGGTGAGAGACTAAAGACTAGTTAGAAGTCTGTTGTAATGGTTCTGACTCCAGAGACATAGAAAAAGTAGATCTCCAAAGACAAGTGATGGCATAGTCTTTGCAATTACTAAGAGGAGGAATCATAATGACTGTGAGGTGCTCAGCCTGAGTCTCTAGGAAAATGGTGGTGCCGTTACCTGAAATAGGTAAGTTAAGAGAGGTTATTGGCTTAGGGTGGAGTGTAGGGAGAATGTGATATTTAGGTTTGGTATATTTAAGTTTGAGGTATCAGGAAGACTACAAAGAAATAATGTTTAACAAGCGTTTTGAAGTACAGAAGATTTGACTTCAGATACCAATTTGGGAGTCATAATTAAAGATACTGGAGTGAATAAGAACTTCAGAAGAGAGATAATAGAGATCAGAGAATACATCTTTAGGAAACATATATATTTAAACAAGAAAGAGAGGAAGAAAAGTAAGAGGAAGAGGCAGTAAGTGAGGACAATCAGATAAGTGGAAGAACTAGAATAGCATTATGTCATGAGCAACCCGTGAAGAGTCAAGAAGCGCGGATTCATTGGGTCAGAAGTAATTTAGGGCTCTTTGTCTTGCTGTAGTATCAGTCCCTTTCTTAAGAAACAACTGACACCGTTAAGTTCAAACACATTTATTTTTCTATGTCAACTCTGTTAGGGAGGAAATTCAGCAATGAAGAAAACTGTTTTCCTGTTAAAGATGTGTTTGGTGGTCACATTTTTCATTTAAGCTAGTGAGAGCTCTCAATTTTACTACCAGCAAAAGAAAGCAACATTTTAAAGTATTTCACTATGTCATCGGAGGTTTAGTTCCCAAGAAAGTTCTTGTTATGTCCGTGCTTCTGCCCTTTCACTCTGTGCTTCTTCCTGGGGTCTGTCAAGTCTCCCTTCATTAGATTTAGTACCCGAAATCAATGCCCAGAAGTCAGGTCACAAGCCCAATATGCATTGCATTGTCTCTTCAAGCCTCAGTTACTTAATTTGTGAAATGAGTGGTATTAATAAAGAGAGTAAAATTGCTAATGAAGGATTATAAAGCACTTTGCTTATATAAAATGCAACATCAAAGCTGAATAATAATCTTAATTTAGGGTGAAGGGTTCCATTAGCAGAGTAAAAATAAAAAGGACAAAGGGTAGTGTTGCTTTGTACCTTGATAACAGTGTACAAATCAAAAGTGCTGCTATTGATCCTCATTGCCCTGTGAACTCTCAACCCAGGAATTTGGCTCCCCTCCCTAACTCTCTAAGTACTTCCCTTACCCACTCAGTGTGGTGATGGTACCTCCCTGAATCCTCTGACAGATGTGAACAGGAAATTCTATTCAGCAGAGCCAACTTGCTAACTGAGAAGATTCCTCTCTCACTCATCAGTGCTTTGATTATCTTTTTGTGTCCCTTACTATTTGTGCTTAGCAAGAAAAATAAAGAGGTTTGAACAATTAAGAAATAACAAAGAGCTCATAGTTCATAAAGAGCAAGTCAAAGGATGTCTGGAATATTTGAACATACAACTGCCTTTGGCATGAGGTGGCCTACATACGTTCTCAGAGGCAGGGTAGGCTGGAGAGCTGATCAAGCTGCTGGGAAGCTGAAACAAAGGCGGGGTGGTGGAATCAAATGTCTCTTTAACTGAAGTCTTTAAAACTCGGGCTTTAGCTGGGCACGGTAGCTCACACCTATAATCCCAGCACTTTGGGAGGTCAAGTCAGGTAGATCACTTGAGGTCAGGAGTTCGAGACCAGCCTGACCAACATGGTAAAACCTTGTCTCTACTAAAAGTACAAAAATTAGCCAGGCATGGTGGCACATGCCTGTAATCCCAGCTACTCAGGAGACTGAGGCAGGAGAATTGCTTGAATGCGGGAGGCAGAGGTTGCAGTGAGCTGAGATCACGCCATTGCACTCCAGCCTGGGCAACAGAAAAAAAAAAAAAAAAAAAAAAAACCTCCAAAAAACCAAAAAACTTGGGCTTCAGCTGGATGCAGTGGCTTATGCTTATAGTCCTAGCCCTTTGGGAGGCTGAGGCAGGAGGATCACTTGAGGCCAGGATTTTGAGACCAGCCTGGGCAACACAAGGAGACCCTGTCTCTACCAAAAATAGAAATCAAAAACATTAGCCAGGCTTGGTGGTATGCTCCTGTATTCCCAGCCACTTGGGGTACTGAGGTGTGATCCTTCCAGGTTTGGGCCCGGGAGGTCGAGGCAGCAGTGAGCCATGATTACAGCACCACACTCCAGCCTGGGTGACGGAGTGAGACTCTGTCTCAAAAACAAACAAATAAACAAACAAAAAAAACTTGGGCTTCAGATACATCTGCTTTTCAAGGAATAAAGAACAGAGAAAAAAATGTAATTCATCTCTCATCCCACCAAAGGTAAGAAAAACCCACTCAGAAAAAAATATGGAATATTATCGGGAGTGAACTGCTTCTAAGTTTTCCCAGAACTTTTCTGTGCAGATCTCTGGGCCAAGTCCTCATAAAATTTTGGTAGGGTTGTGGAGGAGATCTAGGCATGATGGTGGAAAGGAAAGAAGAGAACTCCGCCTTGTGATGAGGTCAAGATACTCTAAAGCTGACTTTGAAACTGAAACTTACAGGGAGTATGCAGAAAGTTTCTGAAGAGAAAGCAGAAATCTGAAAATAATCATATCCTGATAAAATGACAGGGCAACCATCAGATTTATTTTACTAAATAAATCCGTTTACTAAAACGGATGATTCAACATGCATTTTTCTTAACATCTACTGTATGCATGGCATGATGTAAGTGATGAATAAGACCTAGTCCCTGACTTCAAGGAGCTCAGATTCTACTTTGCAGGAAGGAGGAAAGAACTAATGTTTCATTGCCCTAAGAATCAGGCATTCTGCTGGAGGAAATAGGTAAGAGGGTGGGTCACAATGGAGCACTGACCTATAGTAAGAGGTAAGTTGTCATTTAAGAATTTTGAATAGATGGCTTTAGGGGAATATATGAGAGAAAGTATTTAGTTCTGGGGACTGAGGGCTGGTCAGAGGATTAGAGAAGGGCCCAATTTGGACTGGCATGTGGAGTCAAGGGCAAAAAGAAGTAGAGAGCTATAGGATCGGAGTTGTCACAGTCTTTGGCTCACGGGGGATAGGAGAGGTGCCATTTTTTTTTTCTCTATAGAACCAAAGAAATAGGGAAACGTCCATGGGAAGAGAAAGGAAAAAGAATTTGTCAGAGAACCAAACTATCTTCCCATCATACGTTTTCTGTAAAAGACTTCTTAGGAGCTAAGACAGTGTTTTTCTGCTTTCATTCTCTTTAATGCCTAGAATTCTGCCATAAAAGGCTATTTATATATCTTACTTTTTAGCTCCTAGGAGCGCAAGAGATGCTACTATTGGGAATTTCTAAAATATTCAGAGGATGGAAATACTAGCTGGCACCAATGCTGAGATATCCAGGCACCATCCATAGAGACCCAGTGAAATGCTAAGCCCCAAATGGCAATCCCTCCCAGACTCTCCCAGAGCCATCTCACTTTTTCTTTTATCCCCTGCCTGGAAGGCTACACTGTGGGTGGGAATAAAAATCCACTCTCCTGTTGCATCTAGGCAGCTGCCAGCAGTCTGTTTGCCTAGTTCTTTGCTGGCAAATCATTAAACAGTCCCCCCAAAGCAGGCCTCTTCCCTAGGGCCACCCCATGGACAGAGATTCAGAGCTGTGGTCAAAGGGCTGTCAGCAGTCAGGCTGGAGCCCTTGAGCTATCTCCAACACAAGCCCTTCCTGGCTGTTGCCTCTTCTGAACAGAAACCTCCTTGGCCTAATATCAACCCCCCAATGGCTTCTAAGGAGAGACTGTGGGCATCTGAGTTGGCTGGTTTTTTGTCCTTTTCCTCCTGATGTAATTTCTGAGTGCAACTACCCCTGTGATCCCTTTATTGTTTCTTTATTGAACCCCAGGCCCATCCTCCACATTTTTCCCACTTTGCAATGTAAATACAATATTGTATGTTACTGCCTAGGAACTGGGGACTGGGACCAGCTGAGCAAGCTTCATAGCTTCATTCCATCCCCACTTACTTGGTGCCAACGCAAATCTGAGCATAGAAGATTTCATTGAGCCAGCCCATTTGGAGATAGTATCTGCCCTCAAAGGGCTTCTAAGCCCCAGGGCAAGCCAGTTGTGGAAGACAGCAGTATGGAGCAGAGTTTGCAGAACACCTTGAAATCCCTACAGCCTCTGAGCAGGTGACTAAGCCTGAAAGACCTGGAATATGTGTGAAGTAACCATGTTAATGAAGCTCTTTCACACCCTTGCACTGAAATCACCAAACTTAGCAATGCTCAAGTAGTTCTGCTGGTAGTCCAGATGGGCCTCTGGCTTATTTAAACAAATGATCTGGTTTCCTTAAGTTTCATTCTTTGGTGTTTTTCACAGGGACTGTCTGGCTTTAGTCTTTGGCCTTTTAAGCATTGAAATCGTAACCTAAATAATTACTCAAAAATAAACACTTATCTGCTTCTAGTAGGTTTTCAGATTCCTGCCATCTCTGGCATGAGTTTAGCTGGAACAGGAACAGCAAAATGAAATCATAAAGCAAACTGTGTCAAGGCTGTTTGCAAGTAACACATTGGGTTAGGTGTGAGAGTTCAGTTAACTACTTTGTTGTGGCAAGAGTTAAGACCATGCCTCAGAAGGGCCCTGGACAAAGCCTCTATAGACCTTATCCTGGGCATGTGGGAATTAGATATTACCCCTAGCAATACTTGCCATCTGTGTCAAGACTTCAGCCTTTCAGCAGAGGACTTCTTTGAATAAGACCTAGCTAAACAAGGGGCCTCAGTGGTACTCCCTATAAGATGGAGGTCAGTGAGGGTCACAAGATCTTTCCTGGGACAGTGATCAGAAGTCAGCTGACTTCCCAGGACCAATTAGTATGATTTTTGGATGGTTGAGCCCTGAGTTCCTCACCTGGTGGAGAAAAGGAGTCCAGAACACATGAATGGGTTATCTTTTAAGGTCTTGATCTTCATAGGCTTCAGAACTTGGTATTCTATTTCATGGCCTTGCTTCTAAAGATCCCTGATATAACTAAAATGATATTTGATGGGCTCCCTCTTCTTTGCTTCTAACTTCATGAGTAGCTTCCTAGTACCTTTGTAGCTAGAGGTCATTCTGACTGAGTCAGGACCAACCCTGTTTCTGTGTGAGAATATAATGATATAAAAGTTTTACTTCTTGGGTGGCTGGGATTTTTCCTCCTTCTCTCTGTCTGATTAGTGCCAAATAAACTTTCTTCTCTGATATCACTTTATTTCAAAAGCAGCTCAGATAATTAGCTCTTCTTCTCCTTACCTTCTTCCACTTCCTTAGGAGTGCACTCATGATCTGTGAATCACCATACAAAGATACTAGGCAGAGTGTGGGGTCAGGAAAACCCCACCATGGGGGCTGTTTTCATGTAAAGAAGTCCAGTTGCATCATGGAGCTCCAGCACAGTCTGAAATGAGGATAGGTGAATTTGGAAATTGAAGAACGGCATCTGTAATGTGGGGTGAGGGAGTGAGGAAAATGGCAGTCTGGCTGAATGACCATTATTTGGGTCTGAGCTTCTATGACCTCTAATTTCAGGACACACCTTTCTCATCCTAAACCAACCAGGACGTTTCACTGGGAAAGTGTCTGAGCAGCGTCTGGGTCTGGCTGCCTTTGTTTTTTTTTTTTTTTTTTTTTTTGAGACGGAGTCTCGCTCTGTCGCCCAGGCTGGAGTGCAGTGGCCGGATCTCAGCTCACTGCAAGCTCCGCCTCCCGGGTTCACGCCATTCTCCTGCCTCAGCCTCCCGAGTAGCTGGGACTACAGACGCCCGCCACCTCGCCCGGCTAGTTTTTTGTATTTTTTAGTAGAAACGGGGTTTCACCGTGTTAGCCAGGATGGTCTCGATCTCCTGACCTCGTGATCCGCCCGTCTCGGCCTCCCAAAGTGCTGGGATTACAGGCTTGAGCCACCGCACCCGGCCTGGCTGCCTTTGTTGTGGCTAGGAAAGGAGATGAGATAAACCCTAGAGGAGAGGAAGGAAGCCGAGGCTTGGAGGCAGAGCACAAGGAGCAGACAGATTCTGCTTCTGTCTTGTTAAGAATGATTCAGGTTTGAAAATTCTAGAAATGGGGACCCTGAAGCCTTCCACTGTGCTCCCAGGCATTACATTACAGTACTCACCTAACGTTTACCATGCCACAGAACACCTCCCCAGCGTGCATACCCGGAGGCAGTGTGGGGTTGAATTTAGGGGACCTCAACCTCCTTTAACTAGGTGTTAACTAGGTTAACTAACTTCAACTAGGTGGGCAATCTGTTACTTGAGTCTTGCTTTCTTCAGCTGTAAAAGACAAATTCTGAAGGTCCATTATGGGTGTGAACCAGGCTCAGCTGTTAGCAATTTACATCTCTTTTTATAAACTACATGGCAACTGGATTCAAATCAAGTTTTACTCATTCTTTCACCAAACACTAAGGGCCTATGATACGCAGAGCCCCAAACCAGAGTTTCAGTGAGCTCAGTTTGTCCCTCAGATTTTGCCACCCTGCTTCCTATTAGATTCTGGAACATCATTTCAGTTCTATCTTGTCAGCTCTCTTGCTCACCAGCACCCCTGTGTCCCCAGGGAGGTTTCCTGAATCAAGTGAGAAATCATGGAGGCCTCTTCATCCATCCCCTGCTAGTGTGCACTACCATCAGATGGTCCAAGGTTATGCTTCACCCTCCCCACCAACATTATTTTCTTTCGTAGCTTAAAAAAATTACACGAAGCAGGAATACACTTTTCTGGTAGAATAATTTTTTAAAAATAGATAGCATGCTTGTAATCCTAGCACTTTGGGAGGCCGAGGCAAGGAGGATCACTTGAGCCCAGGAGTCCGAGACCAGCTTGGGCAATATGGTGAAACCTTGTCTCTACAAAAAATACAAAAATTAGCCAGGCTGGTGAGGCATACCTGTAGTCCCAGCACCTCGGGAGGCTGAGACAGGAAGATTGCTAGAGCCCAGGAGGTTGAGGCTGCAATGAGCTGAGACTGTGCCACTGCATTCCAGCTTGGGTGACAGAGCAAGACCCTGTCTCAAAAATAGAGTAAAATAAAATAAATAGATAAAGAGAAACTCCTCTTGACAATTCCCCAGCCTCCCAACTTGATTCATGGAAAAACTCAGTCATCCCGAAGAGATAGTGACAAGTTTATATAAGGTTTTGAAAGAGGTCTTGAGGTTCCCAAATCTAAGCCCTGAACAATAACCATTAGGATCTAACCTATAGATGTGAGCCTTGACTCCCTTCAATACAAGGCAAGGTGACTAAGCTGGGCCTCAGTGGTGGGCCTGTCCTGGTGCTGGGATTCGGAAGCAGCAACTTCAGGCCAACCTGTTTTTTTCCCACCCCCGTATCTGCAGGAGCTTTATGATGCCAGTGTGTCCTCCTACCTAAGATAAAAGTTCAGGTAATGGAGGTTGCGCAGGAAAGGATGATTGTAAAATCTGAAAAGAGGAAATGGGGAGAATGATGCCTTTGATGCCTGGCCAATGTTCTTGATTACAAAGGCAAAATTGTAGCAAGCAGTAAAGTTACCTGTCCAAGGCCTAGTTGAAGGTCTGTACGTGGAATCAGAGAACTAAGAGAAGATTGCAGCAGAGGTCGGTGGCAGGGAGGGGGAGGAGAGTGCCCGGGAAACATGAGACAGTAAAGAATTGCTTGCAGAAGCACACACCCAAAGAGGAGGAGATGCCATGGATAAAGGGAGACCAGCATTAAGTTCCAGGCCCAGTTGAGCCCTGAAATGCCCTTTGTGAGGAGGTAATGAGATCACATGGCTTCCTACATGGGAAGGAGGCAGGCTGAGAACTGGAAGAGCTTGTTCAGTGGGGTTTGGAGGTCTGAGAACAGGAGGGAAGTGACTGTGGATAATGAGCTGTCCCAGACTGTACCTTGCCGAACACTGGCATTTAGAGGCACTGTTGATTACCAAAGAAGGGGGAAGTTCAGAAAAGGCCTTGTCCCTTCCAGGAATAAGAAGGAACTTTATTATTATAGATGCAGTAATAAAAACAGCTGCCATTAAGTGAGCACTTACTAAGCATCAGGCTTTGTGCTAGGCACTTACATCCATTATCTCCTGTCTACACGAAGCATTTTTGTTCCCATTCCAAAGATGAGCAATATGAGGCTCAGAAAGATTAACATGCCCAAGGTCACACAGGTAAATTATGGGGTCAGAATTTGAACCCTAGGTCTGTCTTGGGAGGGAGGGGAAAAAATCAGAACAAATAAGGAGGACAGAGGGAGAATAGACTCAGGAATATGAAATACAACATACACCACCAAAGGACAGTTCGCGTATCTTTACACAGAGGGTATAAAATGTGTATGCAAAGCTGAATTCTGAGTCAGAATGACCTAACTCATGCTTGAAAGCAAGTGCCTCTTAATTTGCCCCTCATGGCAGCCTGTGAGACAGGGGTGTCCTAACTCCTGGTCTTTGAGGAAGTCAAATTCACCAAGTTCCTCTGAGCCCTCTACAACCACACCCTTCTCAAATCAGGCAAGCTCATTTCTCTTGACCCCCTGGTGTCACTGAGGGGACAGGTGGCCCAGTGTAGAAATCATGTTTGCATCTTCGTGATTAGGAGACCTTGCATTCCAAGGAGACAAATGTATTTGCATCTATTTTCTCAAGAACCCGCCTCCTGGCTAAAAATTCCTTGGAGGAAGGGCAAAGACAGCCCCTGTGTTATACCCAAGGAATGCCGATGCTGTCTTTCTTGCTAGGTGCTGAACTGAGTCCTAGTTCAAATGGCTATTATTTGTTTTTAATTTGAGAATACTTAAACAGCTGTCATTGTAAAAGAGTCAAACCATACAAAAATATAATGAGTGTGATTGTCATGCCACAGATATGATTGTACTAGAAAGATCATGTTACTTTATTTTCTTTTTATCAAATCTAACACCAAGGTCCTATCCCATTAGCTGTGTAGACATTTGTTTTCAGAGGCACTTCTCCTCCCAGAGTAGAACAAAAGTCCCAGAGTTTTAAGAAAACCAAGATATCCAAGAGACCCTTCTGACATTTATCCATGCTGGCCACCACAGATACGTTCCTTGTCCAAACACAGGCGTTCCCTTGAAATCCACACAGGCACATCATCTCTCCCAGGGCCCAGCCTCCTGGGGTCTAGTACTCAGTCCTTCTCCAGGGACCCACTGCTTCTGGGGCACAGGCTGCAGCTTCCCACTACTCAGCCTGGCTCCAGACCCCTCACACTGGCTCCAGACCCCTCACACTGGCTCCAGACCCCTCACACTGGCTCCAGACCCCTTACACTGGCTCCAGACCCCTCCTTCCTGCCCTCCCGGTTCTGAGACTTTGACCCCTCCCTTCACCACAGGCCCTTCTGCCTTCAGGACACTCACACTTCCTCAGTGAGTTCAGTTTTTCTGCAAAAGCCAGGAAGGGAGGAATTTAAACAACATTTGCTTTTGGCAAATGCCCCTGAGGCAAGGAAATAGAAGGTGAAGCCATCTCCTTGGAAGGGAAGGAGGGAAAAGACATGGAACAAAATATAAATAGCTGTCGTTCCTTTTGATTCTACAACAGCAAAAAACAAAACTCAAATCTCATGTATTATCCTGTGATCAAAGTATTCAAAGCAAAACACCAAAGTCCCTCTTTACTACCCCCTCTCAAATTCCTCTCCCAGAGCAACCATTATCAGGATTTGAGTGTACTCTGTCTTGTCTTCATAGTTAGCTATCGTCAATTATCTGGTTGTAGACTTTCAACATTTAATCAACAAATATTGAGTGCCCACAAAGTAACAGGCAGTGGGGGGCAGGCTAGACTCAGTCATCATCTGGAGAAGAGAGGGAAGTAAGCTGACAATTACAATGCCGTGGGGTAAGTGTGTGATTAGGGAAATGCCGGACAGAGCAGCAAGTGTCAAAGGTGTTTAGGGAAATGAAACAAGTTATTATTTCTGGAACATAGGTCACAAGGCGGGAAGAGATATAGGAAGGGAACGTTAAGCCATGCGGCAGGGCCCAGACCAGGCAGAGCCTTTTAAGCTATGTTTAAGAGTACAGACTTTATATCAGGAGCTATGAGGAGCCTTGTAAGAGCTGTAAGTAGAAGAGTAACATGCTCAAGTTAGCATTTTAGACCACTTTGGCTGCAATATAGAGAACTGATTGGGATGAAGTGACCCAAGGGAGTAGGTTATGTCAGTAAATAGGGTTGGCAGTGATGGTTGCCTGGATTAGAATAGCGATAGTAAGAATGGAAGAAAGAATAAAATAAGACAAATATTTAGGAGGTAGAATTGTTAGAATTTGGTGATTGATTGGATATTGGTGGTTGCATTCCTTAAGACAGCAAACACTGGAGGAGCAGTTTTGAGGATAGAATGATTTCAGTCTTGAACATGCTGAGTTTGAGGTATTCTATTTAAGATTATTAAGGTAGAAACGTCCAGGGGGCTGTTAGACTTAAGGGTCTGGAACTTAAGAGAAGACCAAGACATATGTAATCACTGACCTCTGTGTGGGCACTGTGGCCATGGGATTGGCTGCAGTCACCCAGAGAAGGCATCAAGAGTGAAAAGAGGTGGCCGGGTGCGGTGGCTCATGCCTGTAATCCTAGCACTTTAGGAGGCCAAGGTGGGCAGACCATGAGGTCAGGAGTTCAAGACCAACCTAGCCAATATACTGAAACCCCATCTCTACTAAAAATACAAAAATCAGCCAGACATGGTGGCAGGCACCTGTAGTCCCAGCTACTTGGAAGGCTGAGGCAGGAAAATCACTTGAACCTAGGAGGTGGAGGTTGCAGTGAGATGAGACTGCGCCACTGCACTCCAGCCTGGGCGACACAGCGAGACTCTGTCTCAAAAAAAAAGAAGAGTGAAAAGAGAAGAGGGTCCAAGAATCCCAGAGGTCACCACCAACATTTTAGGGACTTGTATTTGGGCCCTTATGCTTTAGTAAGATAAATTTTCTTAGTAAATGAGTTCAGGGAAAGTATCATGTTTTCAAAATAAAATGTAAATTGTTCTTAAATTTTTTTTTAACCTTATCCTACTACTACTTTCCTTTTTTTTTCTAATCTCTACCACTTACTAGCTGTGTAATCTTGGGCATGTTATTTAACCTTTTAGTGCCTCAGTTTCCTCATCTTTCAAACGGGGACAATAAAAATCTCTACCTGATACTGTTGTTATGAGGATGAAAAGAGCTAATATGAAAAAGTGCAAAGAACAATCACTGGCTCACAGTATTTACCCAATAAATATCAACTGTACCGCCCTCATCCTGACTATCATTAGCATGGAGATGGATGGAGGGTTGATGCTGTGTTCATTTGGAGCGCCATGGCTCCAACAATGGAGTCAGACAGAGTTGAGTTCAAATCTTACATGACCTTGATTTCTCCCAGCCTCAAGCTTCTCTTCAAGTGGCTGTGATAGGGGTAGTGGGGAGGTGGAGATGGTTAATGGGTTTAAAAAAAAAAGTTACAACGAATGAATAAGGCCTAGTATTTGATAGTACAACAGGGTGACTATAGTCAACAATAATTTTATTGTACATTTAAAACTAACTAAAAGACTGTAATTGAATTGTCTGTAATACAAAGGATTAATGCTTGAGGAGATGGATATTCTGTTCTCCATGATGTGATTAGTACCCATTGCATGGCTGTATCAAAACATCTCATGTATCCCATAAATATATACACCTACTATGTGCTCATAAAAATTAAATAATTGTTTTTAAAAATGGCTATAACACCTACCTTATAGTGAAATAATGTCTAAACTCCCTGGCACACAAGAGGCCTTTACTGATGGTTAATTTCCTTCCATTCCTTCTTCCGTAGTTGTCAGTTCAGAACCAGGCAAGTTTGGTGACTCACACCAGGTCTTTTTTCCCTTCCACCTTGTCAGAGGTGTCCTACAATGCAGCACTGAGCTGTAGATGCTGGTTCCCTGTTAAAACCTGGGGAAGAGTACTGGTTAAATATCTGCAGACACACTGGAGGAGCTTCTCCAAAATGACTTTCCTCTCCCAGGTGGCCCTCTGGTCAGTGAGCGGCATCTTGGAGAAGGCTGGACCATGTGGGGAGGGTGGAGGAGCAACAAAGCAGAGCCTTCTCAGGCTGCGATTTGTCCTTCCTCAGGGAAGGCCTCCATCTTCTGCTCTGGTGGAGCAGCTGCCTTCGGACTCCCCACCACACCAGACTGTCCTCCACAGTCTTCAGAGAAATTGGTCTCCAGTGCAAATCTGTGGTCCCAGCTCTGTGGCCTGACTCTTGCAGATCCTTCCAGCCTCATGTCCTGCCTTCGCTTTCATGCCAGACCTCACTGCCCACAGTCTACCTCAGCCTCATGCCAGGCCTCCGTTCCTTGGTGCAGTGGCTTCCTCTGCCAGGAATGTGCCTCCCCAACCCTGCTCCCTTTCGTTGGTCCCTGAGGTGAACACATACCTAGTTAGCCTTTCAAGGTAGCTCTCCAGTCACCTCTTGTGAAAACTGCTCTGCTTCCCATATGTATTGTTAGCTGCCCCCCTTTGTGCCCTCCCATAGGCCCTTGTGTTATAACATCATAATGTGGTTGCATGCTTGTCTTTTGAGCTGCTTTAAGGCAGGGAGCCTCTCTTACTCATCATTAGCTCCTCACTGCATTGGATAGAGCCTGACACCAAGGGGGCCTTCCGTGTTGGCAGAACAAAGAAATGAATGGACGCATGGACAGATGGAGAGACTAATGCAGCTTGTTGAGACAGGGGCTACAGCTTCACTGATGTAAGAACAACTCCACCCTCATGCCCCAGCCTTCTTCTGGGGGCAGGGGCACATAATAACCTTTCTTCCACACTAAACCTTGCTCACTACCAGACTAGTAGGCCTTAAACTCTGGGAGCAAGTATGGAAATCCCTCCTATTTCAACACCCACTGCCCAGAGATTTTGATTCAAAGCAAGGTAGTACATATTTATTGAGAACCTACTATGTTCAAGGGACCATGGTCAGAGGAAATAGCCTGACAGTGCTTTCAGAAAGTGCACTTTTAAATCCATCATTGACATTATCTTCATAAACATCTTTATAAATTCAAGATTCTCTGTGGTTCCTCTGACGGTTCTTTCTGGAAGTCCTTCAGACTTCAACAGTAGTAGAGGGGGAAGTGTGGGCAGTTCTCTAATAAGAAATCTCTTTCTTGCCAGGATACGTGGGGTTTCTACTGTATAGGAGGCCCTGGCCCATAGGATTATTCAGGGCCAAATAAGTCATACTTTGTTCTCATCGCACTCTGACATTTTGTTTAGGGAAAATTAGATTCGAATGGGTGTACGAATCGCCATGAATGAAAAGAGACAGTAAGGCAGTCCCATCCCTTTGATGAGGAGAGCCTCAGATTTCTGTCAGCACATTCTCCTTTGTTCAGCACCAGCTGGGCTCAGAGGCACAGGGTCTTGGACAGGATCTGCCATACCCTTAGAGCAGATGGGCTGGGCTGGCTCCACCTCCATGGCATCATTCCTGGGACCAGAGTGAGCTGTCAAGGCTTATGTCTTAGCCAAGCCTCATTGCAAGATAGTCTCACCTCTCTGTCAACACCATGCTTGATCCCAGGATGGGCACAGGGCAGAGGCAAAAAAGGGACTAGTGAGAGAAGCAAGGCAGCACCGAGTGAGAAGACCCAGCCTCCTGAGAAATGGGAATCTACAGGGCAACAGTTGCCCGGGGGCATCCCGAGGAGGGCAGGAGGCACCAGCAGCACCCAGGACTGTCCATGGGGATTCTGAAAGCACTGATACAGGGACACATGGATATTCTCTTAGCCTGGGGCTTGGGGAGCAGGTAGGAGGATCAGGAGGTAGAGAGTCTGGGGCCAGGAGAGGAGCCCTCTGCATCTGGCTAGTTTAGAAAAGTAGGATTGTTGGAGTTGAAGGTTGTTAGAGTTGCTTTGCAGCAAGCTCTTCATTTAGGCCCCCTCTGGGACACCCTCTTCCCTCCTGTCTGCCTCCACTACCTGTGTCCTTGGCCCCACCATCTCTGAGTGACAAACAGTGGTCACTAGCTTACTATGAGGCAATCCAATCATAAGGCATACTCTTTTATGGCACCAAGACACTTGCCTGGTACCTCCCTAGAACAATGGAGAGGTGTGTGGCTCTCACAGCTCACTCCTGCTGCCTAAAGCCTCCCTAACCCAAATCTGTCTCTCTCTGCAGTCCCACCCCCTGTACCTGTGCAATGCCAGTGATGACGACAATCTGGAGCCTGGATTCATCAGCATCGTCAAGCTGGAGAGTCCTCGACGGGCCCCCCGCCCCTGCCTGTCACTGGCCAGCAAGGTAGACTCATACTTCGCCCTACACACACCCAGAACTTCACCCAGCTCTGGGCTGTGAGAAGACCCTGTGCTCTCTTGTTCCCATGTTTCCTAAGAGTGATGTACCTGATTCCCTTGGGTTTCCCTAACCCATGACTGGTCTGAGAGAAGTGGAAATTCATACCTCTGTTCTTTCTCCTCTGACTAGCACCAGCAGGACTTTTTGACCTTCATCCCAGCATGTTCCCCATCCCACCTCCTTCCCATCACTTGGGAGTTCCTGAGTCCCTTCCCCTGCTCTGCACCAGAGCAAAGAAGGGGTCAATTGAAGGGATTTCTTCTTTTAGAAATATACACCAAGCATGTGCAAGAACAGCAGAAATAGAAATCGTTGCCCCACCCTTAAAAAGTTCACAATTTTCCCCTGAGATTGCAAACTGGTGGCCCATAAGCTGGGTTTGGCTTGCAGACACGTTGTGTTTAACCCTCACAGTGACTTTTCAATGTGTAACTTAATTGCCACATTTAAAAATTAAAAATGTTTATATAAAAGCTCAGATTTTCACCAGGCGCGGTGACTCACGGCTATAATCCCAGCACTTTAGGAGGCCGAGGCGGGCGAATCACGAGGTCAGGAGATCGAGACCATCCTGGCTAATACAGTGGAACTCCGTCTCTACTAAAAATACAAAAAATTAGTCAGGCGTGTTGGCAGGAACCTGTAGTCCCAGCTACTGGGGAGGCTGAGGCAGGAGAATGGCGTGAACCCGGGAAGTGGAGCTTGCAGTGAGCAGAGATCGCACCACTGTACTCCAGCCTGGACAACAGAGCGGGACTTCCTCTCAAAGAAAAAAAAAAAAACCCTCAGATTTTCAGTTTCTCTAGAAGAAAGCTGCAAAGTACATTGCTGCAGGCCATGGTTGATAGGAGCGGGGCTGGGGCTGCCCCTTTTCCACTGCTGTGGGCCTTCTCTTTTGCTATGCTCCACCCTGGTCTGCTACCTCACAGGACCTTTAGACCTTTGCCTGTGACTCCTGCTTTAACTAATAATAGCAGTTACTGTTTTCTGTGTGCTCACAATGTGCCATGTGGACATGGGACAGATTCTTTGTATGTATGATCTCATTCACTTTTCAGAACAATCAGGAAAGGTAGGCATTATTATTCTCAATTTGACGTATGAGACAAGTGAAGATCAGAAAAGTCAAGTAACTTGCTGGATGACACAGTTAGGAAGGGATGGAGCTGAACTTTGAATCCAACCCTGTCTGTTTCTCAAAACTAGGCTTAATCTATCTGTGACCTCCCTTCTAGCTAGAAAACTGAACATATGTGTGGAGTGTAGTTAGATTGTGTGTGGCACACATGGGTATGCCCGCAAGGGTGGTAAGAGAGGAGAGTGACACTCTCGGCCTTTGTGCTAGCTTGTTGTCTCAGGCCCAGATCCCTTGTGGGTATCCTGGTTCTCCTGGGGGCAAGGAAACAGCCTGGATTCTTACCTCATCCCATGGAAGGCAGGGATGTGGGCAGGATTCTGAATGTGGGTGAAGATATTCACCTGGCCTGGCCATGCTGACAAGGAAGGGGACTCCAGTGGTGGTGGGAAGCAGGGGGTCAGGATGCACTTGGAGGAGCTGGGGAATGTGGCATCTCTGCAAGGCTGTGAGCCTTCATGGCAGCAGAGTTGTTAGGCTGCAGCCGCCTGCCCTACTTCTGGATGTTTCATTTCTCTTAACTTACAAAATATGAGCAAATGGCACTCATTTATTCATTTGGTAAACAAGTTCCCAGTGCCTGTACTACATTACATAGTGAGTGTGTGTGTGTGTGTGAGTGTGTGTGTGTGTGTGTGTGTGTATGGTGGAGGGGGGAAGAAGGGTTCCGAGAAGCTTTGCTGCTATTGGTGGGAGCTGGGCTGGGGCTACCCCCTTTCCACAGCTGTGGGCCTTCTCTTTTGCCTGCTGTGCCCTGGCCTGCTACCTCCCAGGACCTCTAGACCTTTGCCTGTGAGTCTTTGAGCTACCTCCAATATTTCAGAGGTTCCACGGGCCTACCTCAAATACTTGGTTTTGTTTTGGCGGGAATTCTATTAGTTCAACATGTTAATACAAGTTATCTCATAAGAAAATAAATTGTAAGTAATAAATGTAGTTAGTTTGGAGGAATATCTGTTCTTTTGAGACAGAGTCTTGCTCTGTTGCCCAGGCTGGATTGCAGTGGCTCCATCTCAGCTCACTGCAACCTCCGCCTCCCAGGTTCAAGTGATTCTCCTGCCTGAGCCTCCCGAATAGCTAGGATTTCAGTTGTGTGCCACCATGCCTGGGTAATTTTTTTTTTTTTTTTTTTTTTTTTTTTTTTTTTTTTGAGACAGAGTCTCGCTCTGTCGCCCAGGCTGGAGTGCAGTGGCGCGGTCTCGGCTCATTGCAACCTCCACCTCCAGGGTTCAAGCAGTTCTCTACCTCAGCCTCCCAAGTAGCTGGGATTACAGGTGCCTGCCACCACACCCAGCTAAGTTTTATATTTTTAGCAGAGACGGAGTTTCACCATCTTGGCCAGGCTGGTCTTGAACTCCTGACCTCGTGATCCACCCGCCTCGGCCTCCCAAAGTGCTGGGATTACAGGCATGAGCCACGACGCCCAGCCTAATTTTTGTATTTTTAGTAGAGACAGGGTTTCACCATGTTGGCCAGGCTGGTCTCAAACTCCTGACCTCCAGAGTTCTGCCTACCTTGGCCTCACAAAGTGCTGGGATTACAGGCATGAGCCACTGCGCCCAGCCAAACATCTGTTTTTCTTAAAATGTGACTCATGAGAGGTATAAGGGAAAGATGGGGTCTTAGGGGAGGAAGAGTTTGGAAACCACTGATCCCCTGCAGCTCTGCTTTGGTTTTTCCTATTGGTGCCAATGGTGTTGTCACCAATGACAGAGCTGGGGCTCTCAAGCCAGATAGCCCTGGGCTTGGAGCCTGGCTCCTCCACTTCCCCTCAGTGTGACCTGGACTTTTTTAGCTCACCTCTCTAAGCCTCTATTTCCTCATCTGTAAAAGGGGAATAATAATGGGACTTACAAGTAGTTTGGAGGATTTAATGAGACCGTACAGATGGAAGCTTTTAGCCCTATGCCACGTACATGGTAACCACTCAATAAATGATTACAGTTATCATTACTGTCATCATCATTGGCATCATCATTCCGTGCTTTTGTAGTTAACAAGGTTGGGATATTTTTCCTTCCATTTGTTTTCTCGCTTATTCTTTTCTGAAACCCTCACCATAATTCTTCTGGAGGCTTCCATTCTTGTCACCACCCCACTACCCCCTCCACCCTCTGTCCAGTCACCCAGATTGGTTTCTGTTTCTTTATTAGCAGCTCCACAGCCATCCTGGTGATAAGCCAGAGTCTTATCACCTTATGCCTGAACTCGTGCAGTGGCCTTTTGCCTGCTAGAAGGAGCTAGATCTGGAGAAAAGCAGATGGGTGCAAGCCCTGCCTCTTACCATGGAGGCCACTACCTGGTAGTAAGGAAGAGGCAGTCTGAAGGCTGAGGTCCTGGGTGCAAATTCTGCCTCCACGGCTTCTCAATTGGTAACCCTGGGGAAATTATTCAGTTTCTCTGAGGCTCAGTTTCCCAACTCAGAAGTGGGGCTGATGACTGTCTTATAGAGTTGTGAGGAGTAAATGAAATCACATGTAGGAAACATGTAGTGTTAATAATAGTTGATATAAGAGCTGGGTGCAGTGGCTCATGCCTGTAATCCCAGCACTTTGGGAGGCCGAGGCAGGCGGATCACAAAGTCAGGAGTTTGAGACCAGCCTGGCCAACATGGTGAAACCTCGTCTCTACTAAAAATACAAAAAAAAAAAAAACCTCGTCTCTACTAAAAAGTAGCTGGATGTGGTGGCGCACGCCTGTAGTCCCAGCTACTCGGGAGGCTGAGACAGGAGAATCACTTGAACCCAGGAGGTGGAGGTTGCAGTGAGCCGAGATCACACCACACATCACTGTATTCCTGCCTGGCGACAGAGCAAGGCTCTGTCTCAAAAAAAAAAAAAAAAATTAGTTGGGCCTTGTGGCATATGCCTGTAATCCCTGCTACTTGGGAGGCTGAGGCAGGAGAATCTCTTGAACCTGGGAGGTGGAGATTGCAGTGAGCCGAGATTGCACCACTGCACTCCAGCCTGGGCAACAGGGTGAGACTCTATCTCAACAATAATAATAATAATAGTTGATATAATAATAACTAATGGTTAAGCAACACCATGTGCCAGGCACTATTATAAATGCTTTGTGTGGATTCGTTTATGTAGTCCTCATAACAACCCTATGGATTAGGTCCTGTTATTATCCCAGTTTACAGAAAAAAAAAAACAAACGCAGAGTAGTGAAGTGACTTGCCCCAAGTCTCACAGTTAATAGTTGGTATCAGAGCCAGGATTCAACCCTAGGCAATCTGGCCACTGGATCTCAACAAAGGTTATATTCCTTCTCCTTCCTTTCATCCTTCACTTTCAAGCCCAGAGGAAGCCCACCTTTGCTACCGAATCTTTCCTGACCAGCCCAGGCCCAGCCAGCCCAGTAGGAGCAGAAATCCCTCCCTGGGGGCATGCCTCCAGCAGGTAGGGTGTCTGTGCATGCTTTCAACACCATCTTCTGCTAAGTCTAGGTTTCAGGGAGGCACATGGTGGGTGGAGGGGAGAGGCCAAAGGTCCTTCCTGTCCCCACCCCTACCTCAAAGTAAGCAGCCTCACTTTTATCTGCTTTCTATATTGAACATTTGTGCCAGATTGTGTGTGTGTGTGTTGGTGGAGGGGATAGTAGAAGGGAGAGCCTTCTGGAGTGAAAAAAGGTATGGAAACCTCTGTTTCTATTCCTATGTGCTCTAGAATATTATCATCAGCGTTATAGCTTTATGTATTTGCCTTGTCTCCACAACTATATTATGAGCTGTTTTGGAGGGCCTGGCTTTTCCTGGCTTGGTGGCCTGGGCACGGTAGGTGTTTCAGTTTTGATGAGCAGAAGATATACAGGGACTCTTGTCTGGAGAGGAAAATCTAAGGCCCAGAGAAATGCAGCAGCTGACCAGTGAGTCCTGCAAGTAAGAGGCAGAATTGCCACCTCACTCACATTGTTCTCTCTGTAACAGCTCCTGTTGCTAGAGGCTGTGGCAGCCTTGCCTGCTGCCCCTAGGGCCGGCCAACTCTGAAGCTTCCAAAGAGCTCTCTGGATTCTTTCTAAAACTGCCTTCCTGTCCTGAGGGCCTGCCTGTCCTCTCTCTGCTTTCCAAATTCCAGTCCCCAAAGAAGTACTTTTTTTCCTTTTTGCCTCCACTATACTTTCTTGGGGGCAGGTGGACAGGAGGCATAGATAGCCCTAGATTGGACTGCTATCTGTCCCAAATCTTGCTTTTTATTCCTAGAATTCTGGACACAGGGACCTACTGCCTGAAAGTTCTGTTTGTTTTCCCCTGTTGGCCAATGCTCTGGGCTCTTTGATCACTTTTACAACTTTGTAATTATGGGCTGTAATGGGCTGGAGTGTTTGAATGTCACAGTAATTGCCTTCCACTGTTCCTACCCCAATTCTTCAAAGAGAGAGGGGAAGGGAAATAACAAAATCTCCAAAGAAGAAAGTCTTTGCCCTTCCTCATGCTCTTCCAGGCCAGGGTGGGTCCAGGGTCTTGTTCTAGGGATGTGAAAACCGAGGCCTGGGAGTCCCAATTCTGTGACTACTGGGGTGACCTCTCCTGTCCTTTGGCCAAATCCCTGGAATAGGAGATCACCAGTAGGGTTCCCTATCAGGGATTCCTTTTCCCCTGGTACTTCTCCCATACCCTTGTTAGGAGGGTTCTGAAGATTGGAAAGTCTCTACCTGCCTGGAGTAGCTTAGATGGGGTGGACTTCCTGGGAGGAAGTGAGTAGGGAAGATGGAAGCCATGAACCTCTCAACTCCTTTAGCACTTCCATTCTGGAATTGACGGGTCCTGTGAATTTCCAGTCAATTAGCCTGGTAAGCCTGGGCCCTAGGCTGGGCCTAGCTCCTGGGGGAGGAAGGAAAGTTACCCTCCTGACCAAAATGGGGCCCCACTTGAGTGTCTCCTCTGCCTGCAGGCCGTGGGCTCTGAGTGGCCCCCTGGGCCCTGCCACTGTTTGGGGAGTGGAGAGCAGGGAGCTGGAGCAAGGAAAGGAGCTGCTCCCAGCCTGCCTGGCAGGAGACCTGCCCTGACAGGCTCTCCCTGGGAAGACAGGCAGAGATCAAAGTGCTGAGCCTGTGAGTAAGTCCCAGCACTGGCTCTTCTTGCTGCCACCACTACTTGCAGGAGGGTTAACTCCTTCAATGCCTGTGGGAAGACCCCAGAGACTCCGGAGGGTGGGGGCAGTGCCCAGGGATGTAAAATCACAGCCTGAAGCCATTAGAAGATGAACTTTTGCCCTAGGGAGGAAGGCTGGAGGGTGGCTGTGCTGGGCTGGGAGGCCCCAGGCCAAGGCCAGGAGCAGCTCCTCACAGTGCCTGTTAGTTGTTTGCTGTTGTGCCTCCCCGCTCCCCCAACCTTTAGCTCTTATCTTCCTTTTCTTACTCCCCTCCCCACGCACACCCCCTGGATTCCTGCTTTTTGTTCTCTTTCTGGCGCTGCTATCTGTTCTGCCTGGTTGGCTAGATTCTGCTTCCTCAAGCTGGCTCTTGGAGCCTTTGGTGAACATGCACGTGTGCCTGTGGGCACTTTCCCCTGTAGCTGCAGCAGCCGCTGCTGCTGACCTGGCCAGTGGTGTTGATCTGGGACTAGCCCCTCGAGTCCCTCCCCACTTTTGTCTCTAATGCTGCCCTAAGGGAGAGGACAAAAGATAAACCACTGGACAGGGACTCCTCTAAGTCCTTGAATTGGAGCCAGAGAAAGACTCGGCAAAGTAGAGTGTGGCAGGGAGAGGGAGCCCATGAGATGGGCTGAGAATGGGGCTTTGTAATGGCGGCCTTAGGTGAGAGTGCTGTCCCAGGCTCTTAGACCTTTGCCTGAGCTGGGGAGATGCCCCGCAGGCAGGGCTGGGCCCTGGAAAGCCCAGCTCCCTCTGAAGGAGAGCTCTACTTCTCTGCTGTCCCCTTCTTCCTCTCTCTTCTCCTTCTAAGGGGTGCAGGTCACTCCTGCTCTTGGTGCTCACACCTCTTAGTGAAGGCAGGCTGGTTGTACCCTGAGGGCAGGAGCTGTGTCTTATTTGTCTTTCGTCCTAGAGCCAGGTCCACCACCTGGCACCCTGTAAACCCCCCTTAAGGATTTGTTCTATTACAAAAGGAAAAGCTAGATATTATCCCTTGAAGGCAGTGGGGACCTGAGTGAGCTCAGGAGGCAGAAGAGGAGATCCTAGACCCACTGATGCCTTGCATAGGTAGATATGAGTGTGCAGAGGTGTGGTGTGGGCAAAATCCTAGGAAAGGATAGATATGTGAGGGGTGAGGCTAGACCGTGGGTGGGCTCTATCCTTCCCTGACCTTAGCCCAACCTCTACTGTGTGCCTCTGCAGGCCCGGATGGCGGGTGAGCGAGGAGCCAGTGCTGTTCTCTTTGACATCACTGAGGATCGAGCTGCTGCTGAGCAGGTACCCAGGGACATTTGCGTGTTCAAGTGGGGGGCTGGATGGAGGAAGATAAAGCTCTCAGAGGAGAGGGAAGGGCAGGGAGAAGTCACAGCAGCCCTGTGGGCACTTTCCCCCTGTAGCTGCAGCAGCCGCTGGGGCTGACCTGGCCAGTGGTGTTGATCTGGGGTAATGACGCTGAGAAGCTGATGGAGTTTGTGTACAAGAACCAAAAGGCCCATGTGAGGATCGAGCTGAAGGAGCCCCCAGCCTGGGTAAGCACACTAGACCTCCAGACCTTGCCCTGCACTATCCCTGCTTTGTCCTGTGGCAACTCCCACCAAAAGCCCTTAGACTCCTGGAGCTGAGAGAGATCCTGGAAACCCTCCAGTCCAACTTCATCCATCAGCTGTGTGCCTCTGGGCAAGTTTTCCCCCATCTTTGGGCCTCACCTACAGAATGAACAGATCAGGACAAATGAGTTCTAAAGTTCTTTACAGCTCTGTGGCTTCATGGCATGGAATAGCAGAGCCAGAATGAAACCCTGGTCCCCTGATCCGTGAGCCCTGGTTGGGGCTTCTCTACTGGGCAAGAACCTCTTCCAACCGCTCACTGGCAAGAAACTCCCACCATGCAGAGGGGTCCCTTTCTCTTTTTTCCCCAAGCACATGGGTTTTGAGATAGTACTTCTCCCAGCTGACATCCGGAAGACACTCTGAGTGCCCTTGGGCAGGGAGGGCCCACCTAATCCCACTTGCAGATCCCTCCCTATCCCCTCAGATGGAGGACTCAAGGGAACCTCCAGCTAGCTATGTGCCTCCCGGGCCTCTGTGTTTCCTCCCGAATTGGAAGTATGACCCTCTCTTCTCCTCCTGGAAGTATGACCCTTTCCCTCTCTGCTCACTCCCCAGCCAGATTATGATGTGTGGATCCTTCTGACAGTGGTGGGCACTATCTTTGTGATCATCCTGGCTTCGGTGCTGCGCATCCGGTGCCGCCCCCGCCACAGCAGGCCGGTGAGCAGTGTGGGGTCTTTGGTGGTGGTGAACATCTGCGCGTGTGTGGGTGGGTGGGGAGAAGGAAGGAGTACGTGAGGAAGGCAGCTTTATACCTATGAAACCATTTACACTGAAATACTCCAGCATCTGTCTTTGTTGATTTCCAGCAGCCTCTCCTTACATTACTCATCCATTCAACAAGTACACCAGGCTCTATTATGTGTTGGGCACTGTTCCAGGTGCTGAGGGTAGTACAGTGAACAAGATGACAAAAAACCCTACCCTCAAAGAGCTTTTATTCTAGAGGGAGAAAACAGACAATAAACAAATTAAATAAGTAAAATCTATAATGTTTTAGATGGTGGTGTGTACTATAGAGAAAAAATGATAATGCTGACAGCAAAGTGGGGAGGGAATGCAAGGGAACAGGGTTAATTTTTTTTTTTTTTTTTGAGACAGAGTCTCGCTCTATCGCCCAGGCTGGAGTGCAGTGGCATGATCTCGGCTCACTGCAACCTCCACCTCCTGGGTTCAAGCAATTCTCCTGCCTCAGTCTTGTGAGTAGCTGGGACTACAGGCGTGCGCCACCATGCCCAGTTAATTTTTGTATTTTTAGTGGAGATGGGGTTTGACCATGTTGGCCAATCTCTTGGTCTCAATCTCTTGGCCTCGTGATCCACCTGCCTCGGCCTCCCAAAGTGCTGGGATTACAGGCGTGAGCCTCCGCGCTTGGCCAGAACAGGGTTCATTTTTAAAATCAAGTCCAGGGAAGGCCACATTGAGAAGATGGCATTGCAGCAAAGATCCTAAATGGGAGAGGGAGTGATCTGTGCAGGTATCTGAGGAGAAAGGGATCCAGGCAGAGAGAACAGTAAATGCAAAGGCCTTAAGGCAGAAATGTGTCTGGTGTATCTGAGGAACAGCATGAAGGATGTGACTGGAACAGAGTGAGACGGCAGAGTAGCTGATGGGGGCCCAGTTGTATTGGACTGTTGAGGCCATTTGTTTTTTACTGTGGGTGAAACAGGAGCCACTGGAGTGTTGTGAGAGAAGGGGCATCACGATCTGACTGAAGTTTTAATATGATCATTCTTGCTGTTGTAATGAGAATAGACTACAGGGAAGCAAAGCTGGAAACAGAGACACCAGCTAAGAGGCTATTGCAGGAATCCAGGTGACAATAATGACAGCTTGGATTAGGAAGGTGGCAGTTAAAGTGATGAGCAATAGTTAGGTTCTGGGTACATTTTGAAGGCCAAGCCAACAGATTTAGTAGTGGATTGATTGTAGGGTGTGAAAGGACTCAAGGATGGCACCAAGATTTTTGGCCTGAGCAATTAAAAGAATGGAATTGCCATTTGCTGTAATGGGGAAGACGGGGAAGACAGGTATGTGGTCGGAGATTAACCCATGGTTAATAGGATGAGGCATGTAGGTTTGAAATGCCTATTAGATATCCAAGTTGAAATATCAAGCAGCAGTTGGATAAAAAGTTTCTCATGGGTCATCAAAGGAAGAAAAGCTAATGGTATAAGCAGGTGGGTGGCCTGCACCACCATACCCGGCTAATTTTGGGAGGGCTTGGCATGCTTGGCAGAGCCATATATGAGCTCCGAGGAGATGAACTCCTAAGGATGTTCAGCTGGCCATGTGATCTACCTGAGTGACTGGGAACAGAGTCCAAGCTGGGGTCTAGAGAGGAGGGAAGGGGAGCCCATGCCCCAATCTGACATGCCCCGATCTGAGCCTCATTCTTCTTCCCAGGATCCACTTCAGCAGAGAACAGCCTGGGCCATCAGCCAGCTGGCCACCAGGAGGTACCAGGCCAGCTGCAGACAGGCCCGGGGTGAGTGGCCAGACTCAGGGAGCAGCTGCAGCTCAGCTCCTGTGTGTGCCATCTGTCTGGAGGAGTTCTCTGAGGGGCAGGTAAGGCAGGTCTTGTGATTCACCTCCATGACCAGACTGGGGAGATTGAAGCTGGGGGAGGGGTGGGCAGGCCTGGGGTCTGGTATGGGTACCCTGGCTACATCTGTTTTCCCATGTATCCTGCATGAGGCAGAGATCAGGGGCCAGCCTGAGGTTTGGTCACTTTTCTGACCTTCCAGTGAAAGAGCACTATTGTTTGTTGAGAGTGTACCACGTGCCAGGCTGCAGTGGTGCTTTGGATGCATTATCTCATTTTAGACCCATGGCAATGAAGGGTGGGGTTCGATTCATTTATCTTCATTTTACAGCAGAAAACTGTCTGTTAAGAAACTTGCCCAAAGTCATGCAGCTAAGTGCAAAATCCAGGTCTGTGTGATACCAAAGCTCATACCATTCCTATTCTACTGTGAGGTCTTTTACAAGTAGATAATAGCAAGAAGGAGAGGCCTAAGGGAGTTGGGGGATGTCCTGATTCCTGGCAATTCCTATGGCTACAGAAACCTTTGGTTTGGACCTTTGGTTTTTCTCCAGGAGCTACGGATCATTTCCTGCCTCCATGAGTTCCATCGTAACTGCGTGGACCCGTGGTTACATCAGCATCGGACTTGCCCCCTCTGCATGTTCAACATCATAGGTATGAGGTGGGCCAAGGGCTCCCCCATGTTTAGGCAGACAGGTCTAGAATGTGGCTTCCCTTTGGGAAAGGGTTGCAGCCGTGAAGCTGGGGAGAAAGCAGAACTGCCACCATAGTTGTACAGGCTGTACACTGCTCCAGAGTGCCTCACTTGAGGGGAAGGGTCATTCACAATGTAAATTTATTTATTTGTTTGTTTGTTTATATTTTTTGAGATGGAGTTTCGCTCTCATTGCCTAGGTTGGAGTGCAATGGTGCGGTCTCGGCTCACTGCAACCTCCTCCTCCTGGGTTCAAGCGATTCTCCTGCCTCAGCCTCCCAAGTAGCTGAGATTACAGGCATGCACCACCATACCTGGCTAATTTTGTATTTTTAGTAGAGATGGGGTTTCTTCATGTCAGTCAGGCTGGTCTCAAACTCCTGACCTCAGGTGATCTGCCCACCTCGGCCTCCCAAAGTGCTGGGATTACAGGCGTGAGCCACCACGCCTGGCGTGTAGATATCTTTATTATTGTAAAAATTATTTGCATTTCATGGCAAGTTTGTTGATTCTAAATCTGGCGATTTATATGTTTATTATTCCAATTTTCTGGCAATAAAATATCCTATTCTAACAAAATCAGTATGTTAAGATAATTTTATAAAAGATAAAAGTGAAATAAGTATCTTGAGAAAAGAGACCCTTTGTACCATGGGTGCCCTATGGGCTAGCAGTGGCCCTGGGTGAAAGAGCTCCAAATGGCGGATGGGAGGATTAGGGATTGATGCGCACAGTGGCCCTCCCCGGGCAGACAGCTGGACTGGAGGGAACCAAGGAGTCCCAGAGCACAGGCAGGTTAGGCACGTCCTTGGTTCCCCAAACTCTGAGCTCACAGGCTACCCAGGGTCAGATAGATTAGCTACAGCCACGTCTTTCTGTAGGTTTGTAGAGTTAAACATCTGTGCTCTTGGTTCTTTTTTCCAGAGGGAGATTCATTTTCCCAGTCCCTGGGACCCTCTCGATCTTACCAAGAGCCAGGTCGAAGACTCCACCTCATTCACCAGCATCCTGGCCATGCCCACTACCACCTCCCTGCTGCCTACCTGTTGGGCCCTTCCCAGAGTGCAGTGGCTCGGCCCCCACGACCTGGTCCCTTCCTGCCATCCCAGGAGCCAGGCATGGGCCCTCGGCATCACCGCCTCCCCAGAGCTGCACATCCCTGGGCTCCAGGAGAGCAGCAGCGCCTGACAGGGGCCCAGCACCCCTATGCACAAGGCTGGGGACTGAGCCACCTCCAATCCACCTCACAGCACCCTGCTGCTCGCCCAGTGCCCCTACGCCGGGCCAGGCCCCCTGACAGCAGTGGATCTGGAGAAAGCTATTGCACAGAACGCAGTGGGTACCTGGCAGATGGGCCAGCCAGTGACTCCAGCTCAGGGCCTTGTCATGGCTCTTCTAGTGACTCCGTGGTCAACTGCACGGACATCAGCCTACAGGGTGTCCATGGAAGCAGTTCTACTTTCTGCAGCTCCCTAAGCAGTGACTTCGACTCCCTAGTGTACTGCAGCCCTGAAGGGGATCCCCAGCGAGTGGACATGCACCCTAGCGTGACCTCTCGGCCTCGTTCCTTCGATTCGGTGGTACCCACAGGGGAAACCCAGGTTTCCAGCCATGTCCAGTACCACCGCCACCGGCACCACCACTACAAAAAGCGGTTCCAGTGGCATGGCAGGAAGCCTGGCCCAGAAACTGGGGTCCCCCCATCCAGGCCTCCTATTCCTCGGACACAGCCCCAGCCAGAGCCAGCTTCTGATCAGCATGTCACCAGATCCAACTCAGCAGCCCCTTCGGGGCGGCTCTGTAACCCACAGCGCCCCAGGGCCCTCCCTGAGCCAGCCCCTGGCCTAGTTGAAGCCTCCAGCATGTGCCTCAATACCAGCAGTCTTTTCAACTTGCAAAAATCCAGCCTGTCTGCCCGACACCCACAGAGGAAAAGGCGGGGGTGTCCCTCCGAGCCCACCCCTGGCTCTCGGCCCCAGGATGCAACTGTGCACCCAGCTTGCCAGATTGTTCCCCATTTCACCCCCAGCGTGGCATATTCTTGGTCCCCAGAGGCACACCCCTTGATCTTTGGACCTCCAGGCCTGGACAGGAGGCTCATACCAGAAACTCCAGGCCCCTATTACTCAAATTCACAGCCAGTGTGGTTGTGTCTGACTCCTCGCCGTTCCCCGGAACCACATCCACCTGGGGAGGGGCCTTCTGAATGGAGTTCTGACACCGCAGAGGGCAGGCCATGCCCTCATCCACACTGCCAGGTGCTGTCGGCCCAGCCTGGTGAGTTTTCAGGGGGAAGTGGATGTGGTAGGGGGAGGAAACTAGAGCTGCATATTTCAGGACAGGTGAAGTCAGCCAACAAAGGGTTGATGGAAGCTGAGAAGGATACAGCAGAGGTGACGACCAAAATACATAACCATCAGGACAGCATATCATGCTGACTAGAGTGCAGGAACACCCCAGCTCTGCCAGGTGGTACCCCTTTAGTTGGCAGATCACAGAGAAGTCCCAGGGAAGTGCTGGTGTGGCTGAGGCATCAGAAAGGCCCTTGGAAGGCTGGGTGTGATGGCTCATGCCTTTAATCCAAGAACTTTGGGAGGCCGAGGTGGGTGGATCCCTTGAGGCCAGGAGCTCAAGACCAACCTGGCCAAGATGGTGAAACCCGGTCTCTACTAAAAATACAAAAATTAGTCAGGCATGGTGGCGGGCACTTATAATCCCAGCTACTCTTGAGGCTGAGGCAGGAGAATCGCGTGAACCTGAGAGGCAGAAGTTGCAGTGAGCCAAGATGGTGCCACTGCACTCCAGCCTGGGTAACGGAGTGAGACTCTGTCTCAAAAAAAAAAAGAGGCACTTGGAGTGGTCCGGGGTAGCAGCTCAAACATAAGTGTTTCTATATTTGAATAACTGGTTTAGTTCTACCAATGCTCACAGCTCAGTATTAGTTCTAAATACAAAGAAAGCCAAGAAGTGTTCCTTGGGGAGAGCTATAGTAGAAATAATTACACATAACCATAATACGAGGCTATATAGGAAGAGCTATGTGAGTAACGAGAAAAAAGAGAGAGAGAGAGAAACCACAGGTGGTCCCCAGCAGCCCTGTACGGCTTTAGGTTTTCTTCTCTTACCCTGTGGTAAAACAACAAGGAGGACTTCCCTTTGATGCATCATGATTAATAAGACTGACCTTAATTTCTTGGGGATTCAGTGCATCCCTATATTATAACAAGTGGTGATCATGTAAATTCTCAACTTTAACATGGTATTTACTTGCCCACATATCTCTCTTTTCCACCCAGGACCTTCCACCTTCTACTGTTCCCCATCTTCCCCCATTGTGCAGATGACACCGTTCTTTGTATACAGTCTTCACTAGAGCCCTTCCACCCCAGGAGGTGACCCAAAGGTCCTGAAATATTCTTCACTGTAGGAATTCTTCATGCAGGACCTGGGAGCTGCTTTCATCCATTCATTCATTTATTTGTTTCCTTCCTCCTTCCCTCCTTTTTTTCCTTCTGACTATATGCCTGCTTTGTGCTAGGTTCCAGACTAGGCTCTGGGGACATGGAACTTGCCAATCAGGACATCCATGTCCATGGGGAGAGAGCCATGTACCGCAAGCTTTGGCTATGTGTTTGTGATTCCATTCGGACCCTACCGTGTGTGTACTTTGAGTGCTGCCAGTACCACACCACTATCTCCCTTTTCTCTCAAACTCAGAACTAGTTTCAGTGCCTCTCTTTTTCTTGCCTCTCACATCTAATCAGTGCCAGATTCTGTTAACTGTATCTTGGCTAGCTTTATCATGTTTTTTCAAGTCCAGTACTTACGGCCCTGCCAGTGTCTTAGATATACCCTAAAGATCCATGCAGGAGCCTCCTAGCTCTTTCCTTCCCTCTTACAGGGCCTCAAAGACTGAGTGCTGCCCATCCAGTATGTCCCATAGAGTTGTGCGCCACAGCTCCACTGCTCACCTACCCTCCCTATTGCTGCCAGCGTCATCTGCCTTACAGTAAACTGTCCAGAAATCTTCAAATGTTCTGTTTTGTCCACAGAGAGGAAAAATCCAACCTGCTTTGGCCTCAAAGGTTCCTGCACCAGCCAGCCCCCAGCTTCCTTCTCAACCTTATTTTCTACTCTCTTCCCTCCTCCCTTCCCCAGGCCCATGCTTTAGCCAAACTGGGTAAACGATTCTTTTTTTTTTTTTTTTTTTTTTTTGAGACGGAGTCTCGCTCTGTCACCCGGACTGGAGTGCAGTGGCCGGATCTCAGCTCACTGCAAGCTCCGCCTCCCGGGTTTACGCCATTCTCCTGCCTCAGCCTCCCGAGTAGCTGGGACTACAGGCGCCAGCCACCTCGCCCGGCTAGCTTTTTGTATTTTTTAGTAGAGACGGGGTTTCACCGTGTTAGCCAGGATGGTCTCGAACTCCTGACCTCGTGATCCGCCCGTCTCGGCCTCCCAAAGTGCTGGGATTACAGGCTAGAGCCACCGCGCCCGGCCGGGTAAACGATTCTTGTAGTTCCTGTAGCCCAGAATATACTCCTGCCTTCTCTATTCCCATAAATCTAATTCTTACCTATTCCTACAGAATCAGCTCATTTATCCCCACTTCCAAGAAGCCTTTCCTGATTGCTGCACTTGGACCTGGTCTCTCTCCTTCCTTAATGCATCTCTCATGACTCCTGTCCTGTCTCACTGGCGTAATGGCCATTTGCTTTCATACTTTCTCTCCAAAAAGGTTACCAGGTCCTTCCTTATTCTTTTTGGTCTTCTATTTGGCACATGGTAGCAGACCAAATTCACAACGAATGCTTAATAAATATTTATTGGGTGAATAAATGAATAGTAAGTATTGGTAACACACTGGTTGCTATATATATTTCTTTAGATTTGTTTTTCTCTCCCTTGTGTCCCAACTGGGGCCCCCTTAGCTTTCAATTTAACGACCCTTTCCAGACAGTCTCTCCTCCTCCCTCCCTGTAGTCCCCTCCCAGCCACACTCTGCTGCAGGTGAGAGAAGCAGGTGCCTGGCCTGACCCTCAATGACCTCTTTCCTCCCCTCTCTCTAAATACAGGCTCAGAGGAGGAACTTGAGGAGCTGTGTGAACAGGCTGTGTGAGATGCTCAGGCCTAGCTCCAACCACGAGTGCGCTCCAGATGCGTTTGGGCCCTACCTAGCACAGAGTCCTGCTCCCAGGAGAAGAAAGGACCACAGCAAACACCATTCTTTTTGCCATACTTCCTAGAAGCACTGGAAGAGGACTGGTGATGGTAGAGGGCGGGAGGGTGCTGTTTCCTGCTCCAGCTCCAGACCTTGTCTGCAGAACACATCTGCAGTGCAGCAAATCCATGTCCAGCCAGGCAAACAGCTGCTGCCTGTGGCGTGTGTGCGCTGGATCCCTTGAAGGCTGAGTTTTTGAGGGCAGAAAGCTAGCTATGGGTAGCCAGGTGTTACAAAGGTGCTGCTCCTTCCCCGAACCCTACTTGGTCTCCTCACCCCAGGCCTCATGTTCATATCAGCCAGTGGGTTCAGCAGAACTCATGACACCTTATCACCTCCCTCCTCAGGTGAACTCTGCACACCAGCTTTGGCCCCTCCACAGTAAGGCTGCTACATCATGGGCAACCCTGGTTCTATCATTTTCCTTTTTGCCAAAAGGACCAGGACCATAGGTGAGCCCTGAGCACTAAAAGGAGGGGTCCCTGAAACTTTCCCACTATAGCGTGGAGTTCTGTCCCTGAGGTGGGTATAGCAGCCTTGGTTCCTCTGGGGGTTGAGAGTAAGAACAGTGGGGAGGGGAAAACTCCTCCTTGAAGATTTCCTGTCTCAGAGTCCCAGAGCAGGTGGAAAGGAGGAATTTCTGCTGGACTTCCTCTGGGCAGAGGAAGGATGGAATGAAGGTAGAAAAGGCAGAATTACACCTGAGCGGGGACAACAAAGAGTTCTTCTCTGGGAGAAGTTTTGTCTCAGAGCAAGGATGGAGAATGGGGACAACAAAGGAAAAGTAAAGTATGACCCTTGGGTTTGGACAGCCCAGAGGCCCAGCTCCCCAGTATAAGCCATATAGGCCAGAGACCCACAGGAGAGTGGATTAGAGCACAAGTCTGGCCTAGGCCACTTACACTGAGTGGACAAGAGCTGAGGGGCCTCCTCAGGGTGACATTCACCCCAGGGCAGCCTGACCACTGTTGGACCCTCAGGCATTATCCCATTTGGAATGTGAATATGGGGGCAAAGTGGGCACAGGACCCCACCTGGGAACCTTCTTCCCTCAGTCAGTGGGGAGACTAGCACCTAGGCACCCACATGGGTATTTATATCTGAACCAGACAGACGCTTGAATCAGGCACTATGTTGAGAAATGTATTTATTTGCTAATATATTTATCCACAAATGTGGTCTGGTCTTGTGGTTTTGTTTTGTCATGACTGTCACTCAGGGTAACAACTTCATCTCTTTCTACATCAAGAGAAATAAATTATTTCTGTTATCAGAGGCTAGGCTCCGATTTATGAAAGGATAGGGTAGAGTAGAGGGCTTGGCAATAAGAACTGGTTTGTAAGCCCCTAAAAGTGTGACTTAGTGAGATCAGGGAAGGAGAAAGCATGACTAGAATTCTCACTGTGATTCAGTCATAATTATTATACTGTTCACTTCACACATTATGATGCTTCAGTGACTTAGACCTTGGGCAAATACTCTGTGCCTCGCTTTTTCAGTCCATAAAATGGGCCTACTTCATGGTTGTTGCAGGACTTACATGAGATAATCGAGTACAGAAAACATGTTCCAAAGTGTAAAGTTTTATTCAATGATAGAAAACATCCAAACCTGTCACAGAGCCCATCTGAACACAGCATGGGACCGGCAACAAGAAGCAAGCCTGCCCGGAAGCAGCTCAGTTTCAATCAGGAGGCTGGGCTGGAAGGATAGAACAGCGGGGCCTGAAACTATTTATATCCCAAAGCTCCTCTCAGATAAACACAAATGACTGCGTTCTGCCTGCACTCGGGCTATGGCGAGGACAGAGAGAGCTGGTGCTCCGTTGGCATGAAGTCCCCAGGGCCAGAAGGGGCCTCTGTCGCTTCCTCACACGGCACAAGTTCCCCTTCTGCTTCCCTGAAAAAGGTTTGGTAGGGGTGGTGGTTGGTGCCTGTAGAACAAGGCATTTCGCTTCCTATACGGTGAAATGAAAGAGAAAAAAAGGACACCTAATCTCCTACAAATGTTCTTTAGTAAAGGAAACGTGTCTAAGTGCTAAGAACTGCGCAAAGTATAAATTATCAGCCGGAACGAGCAAACAGACGGAGTTTTAAAAGATAAATACGCATGTTTTCCGCCGTAGCTCGCAGGCCAGCATTCCTGTGGGAAGCAAGTGGAAACCCTATAGGGCTCTGGCAGTTAGGAAGGAGGGGTGGGGCTGTCCCTGGATTTGTTATGGGTCTCTGCAGAGATAATCCAAAGGGAGACAGTGGATTCACTGCCCCCAGTGCTTCTAAAACGGGAAGACAAAACAAAACAAAAAAAACAAATTTCGGTTCAGCACCGGGAACGGGACCAGCGCGCCCCAGTGCCAGCAGCCCAGATCAAACGGCCCGCGTCGCGGCGCTGCGGCTCAGGCCGACGCACTCCCGCGCAAGCGCAGCCGCCCACCCCAACCCCGCCCCTCGAGGGCCCGCTAACTACCCTACACAGCCTCCGCCGCGCCCTCGGCGGGCTCAGGTGGCGGGGACGCGCCCCGGCCCAGGTGGAGGCCGACCGCCCCGCCTCCCCGCCTGCCGGTGGGAGAAACCATCTCCTCTGGCAGGGGTAGGGGCGGAGCAGGCGCCCGCCCACACCGGAAGAGGAAGTCTGAGCGCCAGAAGTGGCGGGCATTCTGGGTAACGAGGTGTTTACTTCCTGCGGTTGCGCAGGCTGTGGCCGTGTATCTCCCTGTTGCTCTTCCCATCGGAGAAGATGGCCCTGGAGACAGTGCCGAAGGACCTGCGGCATCTGCGGGCCTGTTTGCTGTGTTCGCTGGTCAAGGTGTCAGTCGAGGACTTGGTTGTAGGGACCATGGGGGACCAAGGTCAGGGAAAGAGGGCGGAGCGGGGCTGTGGGACAGTAAAATGAAAAGTAAGGCCCAGGACTCAGAGGTGGCAGGGGGAGTGAGAAGCCGAAGGAGACCATCGTTTACCTCGTAGGATCGCGGGCAGGTCTTTTAGCTGAGGGCACGGGCGGTCTTATATGCCTTTGAATCCTCAGCTCTTAGACGTTCGGTGAACTTACGTTGGAGCCGAAAGACGCTGGGAGTCACAGGCGGGTGGGGATCCGCAGCTGAGTGAGTAGTCGGAAAGGGTGCCTGACCCTGAGCAGACTAGAGAAAGGAATAGATAAAACGGAATTGGGAACAAGAGAGGAAGGAGTGGGAGGGTGGGACTTAGGAATGGAGCTTTGAGAGTAGTAGGTGGGGAACCTTGGGAGACAAAGTCAACATAGGGAAACAAGAAATTGAGCAAGTCGAAGTATTAAGAAAGCTACTTTGTCTCTTGGTCTTGTTCATGCTTATCTCTCCTTTTCCTTTATTTTTCTTCACTCCCAGACTATAGACCAGTTTGAATATGATGGTTGTGACAATTGTGATGCATATCTACAAATGAAAGGTAACCGTGAGATGGTATATGACTGCACCAGCTCTTCCTTTGATGGGTAAGCCGCTTCAGGTTCCGTCATTCCCTTCTGCATTACCCAGCCCGCACCCAGAGAAGTAAATACAGGGCAAGTGTTAATCCTAGTTGGTCCCAGCCGTTCGTTTTTGGGGGTTATCTTGTGTGGGTTTTTTTTTTTTGAGTCAGGGTTTTGCTCTGTGGCTTAGGCTGGAGTACAGTGGCATGATCATGGCTCACTGCAGCGTGGAACGATCCTCCCACTTCAGCCTCCCAATGTGCTGGGATTATAGGTGTAAGCCACTGTGTCCAGCCTCAACAGTTATTTTGAGACATACTAGTGCTAGGGATCTAATACAGTAACCGCTAGCCACATGTAGCTACTGAGCACTTGAAATGTGTCTAGTCCAAATTAAGACATGCTTTTAAGTATAAAATATACCCCAGATTTCAAAGACTTAACATGAGAAAAAAGAATGTAATCTTAATAATGTTTGTTAAATGCGTGAAAATTTCTTTTGAAAATGAAGGGAAAGGAGGTATAGTAATGGTAGAGCATTGCCCAAAACCTGTTGCTTTTTTGGAGGGGACAGACTTTTCGCTCCTGTCACTCAGGCTGGAGTGCAAAGACGCAATCTTGGCTCACTGCAACCTCTGCCTCCCGGGTTCAAGCAATTCTCCTACTTCAGCCTCCTGAGTAGCTGGGATTACAGGCGCCTGCCACCACGCCCAGCTAATTTTTGTATTTTTAGTAGAAATGGAGTTTCACCATGTTGGCCAGACTGATCTCAAACTCCTGATCTCAGGTGATCTGCCCACCTCGGCCTCTCATAGTGCTGGGATTACAAGTATGAGTCACCATGCCCGGCCCATTTTAGCCGTTTTACTTATTTATTTATTTGAGATGGAGTCTGGCTCTGTCGCCCAGGCTGGATTGCAGTGGCACAATCTCAGCTCACTGCAACTCCACCTCCCAGGTTCAAGCAGTTCTCTGCCTCAGCCTCCTGAGTAGCTGGGATTACATACAGGTGCCTGCCACCACGCCCAGCTAATTTTTGTATTTTTAGTAGAGACGGGGTTTCACCATGTTGGTCAGACTGGTCTTGAACTCCTGACCTCATGATCCACTCACCTCGGCCTCCCAAAGTGCTGGGATTACAGGAGTGAGCCACTGCGCCCGGCTGCATTGGCGTGATCTCAACTCACTACAACCTCCACCTCCCAGGTTCAAGCAATTCTCCTGCCCCAGCCTCCTAAGTAGCTGGGATTACAGGCACCCACACCATGCCCAGCTAATTTTTATACTTTTTTAGTAAGGACGGGGTTTTGCCATGTTGGCCAGGCTGGTCTGGAACTCCTGACCTCAGGTGATTCTCCTGTCTCAGCCTCCCAAAGTGCTGGGATTACAGGCGTGAGCCACTGCGCCCGGCCACCATTTCTAAATACACAATTCAGTGACATTAGTGCATACTCATTGTTGTGCAGCCATCACCACCATCCATCTCCAGAACTTTTTTCATCTGTACCCATTAAACACTAGCTCCTCATTCTCTCCTCCCTGTGGTCCCTCACAACCACCATGCTTTGTCTCTATGAATTTGGCCACCTTAGGCACCCTTAGGTACCTATGGGCTCATTCAGTAGCATTTTGTAGCTTCTTTCACTTAGCATAATGTCTTCAAGGTTCATTCATATCGTAGCATGCAACAGAATTTCCCTCCTTTTTTTGAGCTGAATAATATTCTCTTGTATGTGTATAGCATGTTCTGTTGCCCATTCATCCATCAGTGATATCTTGGGTTGCTTCTCCCTTTTGGCTATTTGTGAATAATATTGCTGTGAACATTAGTATACAAATATGTGTTCAAGTCCCTGCTTTTCATTATGTTCAGTACAGATGCTCCTCAAGTACAGAGTTACAACCTAATAAGCCCATCATAAGTTGAAAATATAAGCCAAAAGTGCATTTAACACACCTAACCTACTGAATATCATAACTTAGCCTACTTCAAATGTGCTCAAAACGCTTATGTTACAGTGGCTGACCAGAAGCTGTGACTCACGGCTGCTGCGCGGCATCATGACAGAATATTGCACTGAATTGCTAGCCTGGAAAATAACAAATTTAAAATTTGAAAACAGTTGCTACTGAATGCATGTCACTTTTGCACAATCATAAATTTGAAAAATCATAAGTTGAACTAAGGTAAGTCAGGGATCGTCTGTATATCCACAAGTGAAATTGCTAGATATATGATAATTGAGTGTTTAATTTTTTGAGGAACTGTCATACTGTTTAGCAACTGCACCATTTTCCGTTCCCACCAACAGTGCCCAAAGGTTCTAATTTCTCCCCATCCTTACCAACACTTATTTATTAATAATAGCCATCCTAATGGGTGTGACTTTGGTGTCCCATTTCCCCAGTGAAGGGTGATGTTGAGCCTCTTATGTGCTTATAGCCATTTGTATATCTTTGGAAAAATGCCTATTCAAGGCCTTTACTCATTTTTTACTTCAGTTTGTATTTTTTGTTGTTGGGTTGTATGAATTATTTATATATTCTAGTGCATATTAGGTCTTAAAGAGTGGGCAAATTGAAGATCGGAGGAGGGCTGGATGACCTCAACCAAAATTGGAAGAGATAGTACTTTCCTCTTAAAGAAAGAAGCTTGGGATTTTTGAGGAAGTTGAGGTGAGAGAGAGATAGAACATTCCAAATAAAGCGAGTGACTAGAGCAAAGGCATAGGTTGGGGAAAACCAGGATGTGTTTGGAGAACAGTGGGAATTCTGTTTAGGTTAAATCATAAGGTTGGGCTATAGAGACCCTAAGGCTAAAAAGATAGATTGCAAAGGACAGAGAAGAATATACTTGTGGTCAGGAGGATGGCCTGCATCGTGCCTATCTCCCATCAGGCTGCAGGGCTGAGGGCTAGTGTTCTTCTGCTTGTCAGCCCTGGAGGTAGGGTCGGTTCCACTTACAGCGCATGGCTGGTAATGTAGGATTTGGATGGGAAGGGAATCTTCTCAAATAAGAATCCAGGAGTGTTACTGAGAGAAGAGGGGAGGCATATTGAGGAGGCAGTCAACAAATGTCAGTGCTCAGACCCAACACAATCGCCAGGCAGTAAGCATTTGATTGAATGCTTTGAATGACAAAAATGCTTATCCATCTTGCTCAAGCAGCATCCTCTAGCCCTTGAATAGCCTTACCATTCTTCTGGAATCACAGCTACCTGGGAAGGACAAGTAGGATAATGAGTAGAGCTAATGCTTATTTAGCACTCTGTGCTAGTCTTTGTGCTAAGGTGTTTTTCATGTAGTATCTCAACCTTTGAGTCTCAGCTTACTGATGAGGTTCTGAGAAGGGAACCCCGCATGTATAGGTCATTAGAGGGGTCCCCATATGTCTAGGTCATTAGAGGAAGAGCTTAGCCAAGTTGAACTCATTTCTAGTAGGAGGATCCATTGTTCTGACTCACCCTCCTCTTTGCACTAGGCGCTAGACCCCTTGTAGTTGTGTTAGTTGTAACTATTGGCCCTCTAGTCCTAAAGCCGTCTCGTTTTCTAGGGAATCTGTAGGCTAAGGATGTTTGTGAGCTGAGTGAGAGAGTCTTTTGGGGATGGAAACTAACCTGTGGCTGGTGGGTCAAGGACATAAGAACAAAGAACGTTTGTCAGTCCTAGCTTTGAGTCAACCTCATCCCAACATCAGAAGGGAGTTTTCCCAACTTTGAAGTGGAGACTTAGTACTTGGCTTTTTCCTGGATTTCTCTCTCAGAATTGAGCTCAGGCACAGGGGAGGCTCAGGCTGACTCTCCATTTCTTTTCCCTCCCTAGAATCATTGCGATGATGAGTCCAGAGGACAGCTGGGTCTCCAAGTGGCAGCGAGTCAGTAAGTGTTGGCCTTTCTCCTTTTGGCTTAGTTGTAGTGTTACTGTTCCTCAGGTCCATTAGGGAGTCTGAAATCAGCAAGGTGAGTGACCTCAGGGTGGGAAAGATCGGGTTGTAGGGAAGACAAGGAAGCAGTGTCCTGTGCCTTATCATTTAACACTTGTAGCCGAAAGAGGGGATAGCTCTTCTGTTGGAGTTGCATCACTTCTTTAATGTTTAACTTTAGCTTCCATTTGATCTTCAGTCTTTTTTTTTTTTTTTTTTTTATACTTTAAATTCTAGGGTACATGTGCATAACGTGCAGGTTTGTTACATATGTATACTTATGCCATGTTGGTGTGCTGCACCCATCAACTCGTCAGCACCCATCAATTCATCATTTATATCATGTATAACTCCCCAATGCAATCCTTCCCTCCTCCCCCCTCCCCCCTTGATCTTCAGTCTTAACTCACTTCACTGTAATCTTGTATCTTTTTTCTTCTCTCTCAGGTAACTTTAAGCCAGGTGTATATGCGGTGTCAGTCACTGGTCGCCTGCCCCAAGGTAATAATCATAACAGCCAATGTTCATTTACTCTAAAGCTCTGCAGAAGTTTTTTTAATCTGAATTAATGCCAATTCTCACAACTCTCTGAGGTTCAGCATTTTACAGATGGGGGGAACCAGGCACAGAGAGGTTAAATCACTTGCTGGAGGTCACCCAGGTAGTAAATGAGGAGCCAGGACTGGAATCCAGGCATTCTGGCTCCAGAATTTTTGCTATTTCTGTTTTTTATTTTTATTTTTTTATTTTTATTTTATTTTATTTTTTTTTTTTGAGACGGAGTCTCGCTCTGCCGCCCAGGCTGGAGTGCAGTGGCCGGATCTCAGCTCACTGCAAGCTCCGCCTCCCGGGTTCCCGCCATTCTCCTGCCTCAGCCTCCCGAGTAGCTGGGACTACAGGCGCCCGCCAGGTCGCCCGGCTAGTTTTTTGTATTTTTAGTAGAGACGGGGTTTCACCATGTTAGCCAGGATGGTCTCGATCTCCTGACCTCGTGATCCGCCGGTCTCGGCCTCCCAAAGTGCTGGGATTACAGGCTTGAGCCACCGCGCCCGGCCTGTTTTTTATTTTTTTAGAGACAAGGTCTCACTATGTTGCCCAGGCTGGACTCTTAACTCCTGGGTTCATGCGTTCCTCCCATCTCTGCCTCCTGAGTAGCTGGGACTACAGGTGCCTGGCCTAGAACCTTTGCTTTTGGTGACTATATGTATCCCTCTTTTTCTTCTCATTCTTACTGAACACTTACCTGGGTCTTCACTGGTAATGAGTCAACTAAGCAGGACCTTTTTTTTTTGTTTTTTTTTTTTTGTTTTTTTAGTTTTTTGGAGACAGGGTCTCACTCTGTCACCCAGGCTAAAGTGTAGTGGCGTGATCGTAGCTCAGTGCAGCCTTGAACTCATGGACTCAAGAGATCCTCCCGCCTCAGCCTCCCAAATAGCTGGGACTACGGGTGCAAGCTACTACGCCTGGCTAATTTTAAAAATTTTTTTGTAGAAATGGGGCCTTGCTCTGTAGCCCAGGCTGGTCTTGAACTCCTGACCTCAAGTGATCCTTGACTTCCCAAAGTGCTGAGATTACAGGCATGAGCCACCATGCCTGGCCAAGGAGGACTATTGTTAAGTGGTCTAGGAACTCCAGTTTACTTATAGTACCCCCTCAGGGTGGCAGCTGGGTGGCTTATCTTACCCTTCTGAATCTTACCTCACAGAACTATTTCTTTTCCTGCTTCAGGAATCGTGCGGGAGCTGAAAAGTCGAGGAGTGGCCTACAAATCCAGAGACACAGCTATAAAGACCTAGCAAGATGCAGGGCTGCCAGCATCTTTGCTCTCCTGCCTCTGCTTATTTCTTGTTCTGGAACTAAATGAGCAGAACTTCAAATACTTCCTACCCTCCAATTCAGACTCAGCTGACTGTTGAGAAAGCAGCACATCATTTTATCTTCTTTGGACTACAAGTGGGGTGGGAGGGATTTGGGTTGGTGGATTAACAGATGGAATTGAGGAGAGAGTAGGATACTGATTTTCCTGCCCATGGCCCAGGGCTGTGCCTTCCCCATGCTGAGGACTCTAGGTCAAATGTCAATAAATATGAACCTCCTCTAGAAAGTTCTGAAGGCCATGACACCTGCCTTGCCTCCCTCTTCCATTCTCTTAGGCACAGTAATAGCTTATTTTGCCCTATAAGGAGCTTCCCAGAGCAGCAGAGGCCCTTCTACTCCCTTTTGACTATCTCAGCCTCTGGGATTGCAGCCTTTCTAGTGTGCTTCCTATCAGAAGGTGGTGTCCAGAGGCTTGGTAACCCCATCAGCTTGGTGGCCCTGGTGTCTCGTGGTTGTATCCTGCCCTCGAGACCTGGCACAGCAGTACCCCTTGAAGAAATCCTGAGGCTTTGTAGTGCTCCTTGACCATGTTTAATAATTCTTCCCCCACCCCCGCTCTTCCTATACCTTAGGCCAGTCTCAAGCACTTACTGGAGGCCCTTGGGCCTTGGGCGACCATTGGGTCCTAGTCTGCCTTGTTTGTGCCCCTGTAGGAGGTAGATCCTTTTCTCCTCTGGCCTAGTAGGGGACCTTGGGTAACATCCCATTTTTCGGCCAAGGTGAGTTACTTGCTTTAGGATTAAAAAAATTTACCACGAATTCTCGTTTATTTAAATTTCCACAGAAATCCCCATTTTGATTTCCCTAAGTTCCTTGTTCTCCCTCTAAAAAGAAAATGATTACACCCTGCCTGTTTACCTCAGGATTGTTGTGACTGTAGAAACGAGGCTATGTGAAAATTATATAAGTATTATAAAGGTGAAATCCTTTTGCTCTCCTTTTTGGGCCATTTTTCAATACATAGAATATGTGCACGATCAGCCAAAAGAGTGGGGGAAATGCTGAGAGCCACAGCTGCAGGGTGAGCTGTGGGTCATTAGCAGAGCTGCCTGTGCTAGGGCTTTGTGTCTCAGCCACCTGGTGTTGCTCTTGAGTTGATTTTGCTTGTTACCTGTGGGCTGGAGTGTGTGGGAAGGAGGAGAGATGCTGACCTGATTCTGATTAGTTTGATTAGTTTGTCTACTCCCCTTCCTTGTCTTCGCCTAGGCCTATGGGAGGGAAACTGGGACTGGCCGGGCTGCTCATGTCCACTCATGGTCTTCAAACTAGAACCATTTTCTCTGGTGCCTTCAAGCTCTGAGGGAATGGTCGGATAACCCCAACTCCAAACAGTTTCTCAAGGATTTCCCCAGCCCAGCAAACAGAAAGCTCCATGAGTGGTGATTTCTGTTCAATTTCAACCTGAAAGCACCCCTGCCGGCTAGAGCTTACATCCTGGATGGAAGAAGTGCGTTTCAGCAAGAGTACCCAGGCTGTGCAGCCAACACCCAACTTTCACTAGCTTCTCAAAAAGCCCCTTGGAAAGCCCCAGCTGCTGTCCTGGGTGTCTGACCCCGGACGTGGCTGCTTGGTGAGAATGGAAACAGTTGTGGGGAGGGGAGGCAAGAGGAGCTTGCACAAATAACCACACTTGGGCTGCCTCAGCCTCACACTGAACTGAGCCCTAACTGACAGTCTCACAGGAAGCCAAAGACATAGCATAGGCATTGATGCTTGTGGGGGAAGGGTGGCCTGTTTCCCTTCCTGGATTCTATAGACTGTGCCAAGTGGGCTCTCCCTGGGAGCTGCTGCTGAATTAGCTTTCTTGCTTTCTCTGGCACTTGAACATGCAGGTGGTGCCACTCAGCAACCCAGACAGGCAGAAAGGTGCTGGAGTCCCATCCTCTACTGGAAACCCAAAGAAACTAAGACAAGGACTTGGTTCACAGCTCCCTGGGAGGGCGCGGTCCAGTCCTGGTACCACTGCCGTGCTTTCCATGGCTATGAGGGTGGCCGTGAGAGCTGTGTCCTGCCCACTGGCCCATGTGTCTGTCAAAGGTTCAGTCCCATTCTGGCTGCCAACGTTCTGAGTGCACAGCATCTTAAGATCTCTCCTTGTCTTGCTCAGTAGTGTGGCTTCTCTCCTTCTGAAGAGCAAGTCTCCTCCCCAGCTCAACAAGGACAGACACAACTCAGACAGAGACTAGGAATGGTAGCCAGGCTGCCTTCCCCTTGCCTGCCTGTGCCTCATTCTCTGCTTCCTCCCTGCCACATGCTGTGGAATTAGGGTCTCCCAGAACACTGAGGAGCTCAGTGGCAGTGCATGGATAATACAGCCTCCAGCTCAAGAAAGGACTGGTGGCTGATAGAGCAAGGGTCAGGATGGTCTGGTTTTGGAGGGGAGCAGTTACACCAGGGTCTGGACTGAGGCTTTGCTCTTGGTGTGGCTTCTGCCTTGTTACTCCTAGTCTGTCTGCAGCCTGCTACTTGATCCTCAGGTCCCCTCCCTGACATCTGTTCTCTATCAAAGAGGCAGGTAGGTCATGTTTAAGAACAGACTAATAATAACTTTGTCTGGAAGTCTGGTTCATGTTTAGTATCAGTAAAACCTTTCATGTAAATATTTTTACAGTTGACAAAGACTGGGTGCTGTGGCTCACGCCTATAATACCAGCACTTATGGGAGGTCAAAGCGGGCAGATCACTTTGAACCCAAGAGTGTGAGACCAGCCTGGGCAGCATGGCAAAAGCCCATCTCTACAAAAAAAATAGAAAAAATTAGCCAGGCATGGTGGTATACACCTGTAGTCCCAGCTATTTGGCAGGCTGAGGTGGGAGGATCCCTTGAATCCGGGAGTTTGAGGCTGCAGTGAGCCATTATAGCACCACTGCACTCCAGCCTGGGTGACAGAGCGAGACCATGTCTCATAAAACAACAAAACAAACCCAAATACAGTTGACAAAGGGCTTTCACATCCACTATCTCATTTGATTCTCACAAAAACCCTGGAACTAATTAACATCCTTATTTGGTGATGAGACTGAGGCTCAAAGAGTTAAAGTGTCTTGACTGGGCGCGGTGGCTCATGCCTGTAATCCCAGCACTTTGGGAGGCCAGGGTGGGTGGATCACGAGATCAGGAGTTCAAGATCAGCCTGGCCAAGATGGTGAAACCCCGTCTCCACTAAAAATACAAAAATTAGCCAGGTGTGGTGGCGTAAGCCTGTAATCCCAGCTATGTGGGAGGCTGAGGCAGGAGAATTGCTTGAACCCAGGAGGCGGAGGTTGCAGCGAGCCAAGATCGCGCAACTGCACTCCAGCCTTGGCGACAGAGCAAGACTCTGTTTCGGGGCGGGTTAAAAAAAAGAGTTAAAGTGTTTTAGCCATAATCAAGTAGTGGAGCCCCAGCTCAAGAAATACAATGTCCACATCAAGTTTAGGGCTACTAACTGCGACATAGTTGTCCACAAACACAGCAAGTTTTTTTCCCTCCGTAAGTATTCCACGGAACCAGTATGAGGCATTAGCTTTCTTCTGAGTGAAGTTACTGCAACACATTGTCCCTACATGTTGAGCCCACCAACCACTCTAATCCCACCACTCTAGTCCCTAAGTCTAAAATTAGCCAAAGAGATGGAGGCAGTGGGGCAATGGCCCAGGGAGGGGAATCCTTGGGATTTACTCAAGGATCCCTGTGCAAGGCATTGGGAAACCAGTCTAGCCCTTCATAAGTTACCCCTGGCTGCATTTACCGTTCCACTCCAGCAGCTCTTACACGCCTGCTGACGTCTGCCCCACACCTCCCAATCTCTCTTTTTCCTCCTCACCTCCCTTTATCTGCAGACTGATGATGGCACCATCACACCCCACTGGAACACTGAGAGACTTGTGTGATGAAAATGCATGTATCCAACTAAGGGCAGAGTCCTGGCCCTGCTGCCTCCACCAGCCACCAACTCTGTGACTTTCCCGTCGCCTCTAAAATGAAGTTTCTTGTCTGTGAAGTGCAATTGACAAAACTATGATCTTAAGTGGTAGGATCGTGGTGAGCTGTGATAGATGGGGGTGGAGGAGGGCATGAGAAGCACCTAAGGTGCTGGTTATATTTTGTTTTTCTTTTTTATTTTGCTTTCCTTTCCCTTTTTTTTTTTTTTTTTTTTTTTTTTTTTTTTTTTTTTTTTTTTGAGACAGGGTCTCTGTCGCCCAGACTGCAGTGCAGTGGCATCATCGTGGCTCACTGCAGCCTCAACCTCCTGGGCTCAGTTGATCCTCCCACCTCGGTGCCTCAAGTAGCTGGGTCTACAGGCAACCACCAGCACATCCAGCTAATTTTTGTATTTTGGTAGAGATGGGGTTTCATCATGCTGCCCAGGCTGGTCTCGAACTCCTGGGCTCAAGCGATCCACCGACCTCGGCCTCCCAAACTGCTGGGACTACAGGCATGAGCCACCACGTCTGGCCTGTTATCTTGATCTTGATGCTAGTTATGTAGGTCAGTTCACTTTCTGAAAATATATTGTTATATACTTAGGATTTGTTAACTGTTATACTTCAAATAAAAAGTTTGCTTTGGCTGGGTGTGGTGGCTCACGCCTGTAATCCCAGCACTTTGGGAGGCTGAGACAGGTGGATTGCTTGAGCTCAGGAGTTTGAGATCAGCCTGGGCAAAATGGCGACACCCTGCCTCTACTAAAATTTTTTAAAAAATTAACCGGGCGTGGTGGCACACACCTATAGTCCCAACTGCTTGGGAGGCTGAGGCAGGAGGATCACTTGAGCCCAGGAGGTCAAGGGTGCAGTGAGTCCTGATTGTGCCACTGCACTCTAGCCTGGGCAACAGAGCAAGACCGTGTCTCAAAAAAAAAAAAAAAAAAAATCAAATACAGTAATTTAGGGAAAAGCAATTTGAGAGTTGTAAACTAAGTATGTAAGGAATTCTCATTATCCAAAGTTGTCTATCTCTAGGTAAGTTCTAGATAGGTGTGACAAGAATTTCATCCTTCCAGCATTGCTGGGTAATAGGTGTTCCACCACATATATCATACATAAATACATCAAAATGGAATGAAAACAGAAACATTTTCCTTCAAGCACCAGGGCTTCCTCCCCCGCCCCTCCGCCCCCAAAGACAGGGTCTTGTTCTCTTGTTCTGTTTCCCAGGCAGGAGTGCAGTGGCACAATCATAGCTCTCCGAAGCCTCCAACTCCTGGGCTCAATCAATCCTCTCACTTCAGCCCCCAGAGTATGTAACAATACAGGTGCACACCCCTCCACCCAGCTAATTTTGGGGTGTTTTTTTTGGTATTTTTTGTAGAAACAGGGTTTCAAATTCCTGGCCTCAAGTGTTCTTTTGGCCTCAGCCTCCTAAAAGGCTAGGATTATATGAGTGAGCCACTGTGCCTGGCCAAGGTTTTTTTTCAATTTTAATCTTTATGTTCTCGTTTTTTATAAGATAAAGTTTTGGTTTGGGTTTTTGTTGTTGTTGTTTTGTTTGTTTTTCTGTGGTTCTTTTTTTTTAGACAGGGACTCACTGTGTTGCCGAGACTGGCCTTGAATTCCTGGGCTCAAGAGATTCTTCTGCCTCAGCCTTACAGGTAGCTGGGACTACATTCATGTGCCACTACACCTAGCTTAAATTTTTAAAAATGTGTTATAATACTTCCTTGCTATTTGGATACAAGATTCTGAATGTGATTTAACCTGATTTGGCTCAAAGTTGTTGTAAACCTCCATTTTTGTATCATGTGGTGAAATGGTTCCGGGACTGACTCTTTTTCTACCTCTTGGATTCATAGCAACCTGTCAGCTGTCACTTCTGTTGCTCACATGTGGCTGTCCCCCTTCCAGTCTTGTCTGAACTAGGAGAACAGGCAGCCACACTTGGTAATAATTGCTATAGGTTGTGCCAGTAGGGTTTAGACTGGAGAGAAGAGCACATGGCTGCCTGCCTCAGTCTTGGGGTTTCAAGGCCTTCACCAGTGGGAAGGTGAGATGCTGAGTCTACAGAAGAGTGAAGGCAGACCACAGAACATTAGGACTGGGGGAGTCATGACTTAGGCCAGCCCCTCACTTTATAGGGGAGAGGACTGAGCCTCAGAGGCTGGTCAGCTTGACTTCAGGAGCGGGTCACTGCTACTTTGTGTGTCCTATACTGCCTAGCTCAGTACCTCTTGTCTAAAGATGCTGTGTTTCTCTGCCATAAGATCCCAGGAAGCGGGAACTGAGTGCAGAGAACACTCTGCCTTGTGCTGCTGGTAGATCCTCTGAAAAATAGGATGGAAAACATTTCCCCTCTATGCCTTGGCACTCCCCCATTCTCAACCCTCTGCCTTCCGGGTAGAGGGCAGACATTATGTTCTCCCAGATAGGGAACTTGAAGTCCAAGGAACTTTCCTTGGGGGTCTATCTATGGCGGATAGAGGCTTGGGCCTCTGAGAAGTCAGGGAGCTGGCCTAGCCCATTTCAAAAGCTCCTGTGTGCTGCTCCCCGCCTATGCATTCTTCCTGCAAACTGAGCTCATGTGTTACAGAGTGAGCGTGAGGGAAGGGAAGGAGCAACTTCAGACAGCAGGGTAGGGGGACCTCAGTTTCTCTCCAAAATGGATCCCTCATCCCCTTTCAACCCCTTCCCCCATCCCGGAAAATACCTGGAAGGAAGTGAGCGCTCTGGGGCCACTAGCAGGAAGTGGGGGGTTAACTGTCACCTCATCCCTGGGGGCTTGAGTAGCAGAAGGCAGAGGGGGGAAATGCAAATCCATGCTTGGGAGGGAGAAGAACTCCTGAGAGGAAGCAGGTGGCAGCCAGAGCCCAGCCTTCCTCCTGGGCCAGTGGTCCCAGCAGGGGCTGCGGAGGCCTGAGGCAAGGGAGTTATCACAGGCCCTGAACAAGCCAGTGGCCGGCCCACCCTGTGCAGGCAGCTGCAGCACTTTCTCTGGTCAGCTGAGTAGACTCACTTCCTCTGCCCTGCACCCCAGAAAGGCCGGGAGATGGGAGGGCGGGGTCTCAGGAGGAGGGGTGGGGCATGGTCTGGATTCATGGAAGGTGAGGAGATGCAGGAGAAATGAAGAGGGGGTATGTCCCTGGGGAATCAGCTGGAGGCGGGCAGGCATCAGTCTCTTCTGCTTTTGCTTAGGGACTAAGATTCAGAAATCCCTGTGGCATCTGCACCTCCCCCTACCTTGTTCTAGACACCAGGGGCCAAAATTGAGAACCACATGGTGTCCTTGCAAAGGGATATTTTATAGCAACTGGAAACAAGAAGCTAAGAAGCAGCCTTTGGCCTTGTGCCTCTACACTATTCATCTATTACATCCCTATGACAATTTCCAGCTTCAAAATGGGCCACTTCTATTATTGCATTTGACCCTCAGTGCCATCCCACGAGGCAATATTATTCCCCTTTCACAGATGAGAAAACTGAGTTTCCATTACATCTCTTGCCCACAGTCAGTGGCCTGGTGAGGCTGCACTGGTGCTTCAGCCTTTCCCCCTTGCACAACACTGCTGTCCCTATGGCCTCCCTTCAGTTCTGCATGGCAGATGGGGATCCAGGGCCCGTAACTGAGGCAGGGGCATGGGGGGTCCTCCAGGTTTTCCTTTTTCTCCCTTGAGCCCCACCCAGCCTGCAGGTGGGCTCTGGGGTTGCAGGTCCACTGACCTTAGTGTCAAAGCCTCCTTGGGGGTGAGGGCTTCCATGCCTCCTGTATTCACCCACCCTGGGACCCCTTGAAGAGGGACTGGGCCCCCTGACGCCCGCCCCCATTTTGGCCCAGGCATCTCACCTCCCCCTCCCCAGAGCCACAGCTCCGTGACGCAGCCAGCCACTGGTGCCCCATTGGCCCGCCCTAGTGCATTTGCCCTTATTTGGCCAGGCCGGCTCCAGGCTGGGTCTCCACCCCTGGCCCAGCCCCCGCAGGCCTGTCTCTCTCACTTCGTCTTTTTGAGGTTTGGCTCTGGGGCTCTGGGGCCCTGGCGGGCGTCACTTCAAACGCACTTTCTGGTTGAGTCACTTTTTAACGGCTCCAGTGCTGTGAGCTGCTGCTGCTGCTGAGTCCCTGGCCTTGGGGGCCAACCCTCCCCCATCTGACTGCTTAATAGGCTCTGAAGGAAAGGGCTGGGGAGGCCATCTGCTGCTGGAGAGACTCTGCAGACCACCTCACCACCCATTTAGGCCCCTCTGCCCCCTGCCCCCCCACAAGCTTGGGCCAGAGGGTCGGCCCTGGGTCACTCCCACTGCTTTTTCCAATGGGGTTGTGAGGGGAGAACAGGTCCTCACAGAAGACCTATTCCTTTGGGGACTTTGAATTGAGCTCCCTTGGGGGAACAGAAACGGCATACCCGATTTTCAGGAAGGTGAAACTTAACCTTGCTGAGTTTCCGGTTCCTCATCTCTGAGATGGGGATACCATTACTTACCTCACTGGGTCAGCATGACGATCAAGCGAGATTCAGATTGAGTGTGTTTCATCAAGTTATCTGGCTGCCTGGGCTGCCTCCCTTCCCCCTGCCCCGTGTGCAGAACGTGGAGGTGAATGGGATGAATCCAAGCAGGTTGACAGGGCAGTCCTCACTGAGCAGTCTCTTTCCAACTCTCACCGCCTTTTCCAGCTGGGCCTGGGATGTGAGGAATCCTGTTGGGGGCAGGAGGCTGGCAGGAGGAAAGAGCCCTTTGCCCCTTGTTTCCAGACAAGATAAGGGGAGAATTCTACTAGAGCCCTTCCTAGCCACCCTGCCTTCTCTGCATTTTGGGAGGTGTGCCCTCAAGCCAGCTGGGAAGATTCCATGGCTGCCCCAGGGGCTGGGCAGGATTTGGAACACAGATACTGCTGCTCCCACCTGCGAGGTCCCTGGGCTCCTATACTCTTGGGGACTTCCTAGAGCACAAACAGGTGTTTTGGTCAACTCCCCATTTTTATAGGTGAAGAAACAGGCTGGGTTTAGGGATAGATTCAGTGACTGGCCCAGAATTGTACCACATATAATCACAGGGTGAGGACTAGACCCCTAGTTTCTTGACACTGAGTTTTATCCTCTGCTTGGTGATCCTGATGTTGGGATAGGGAGTGGGGCTGATGAGGGATCGTAGTGGGTTTCAGGCAGAAAACCAGCTATTGGACCCCCTCCCTGCCCCCGCCACACACACACAATTTATTTGCAGCAGTTGGAACTGCAGCAGGTACAGCTATGCAAGTTAAAGCCGGCTCCTGTGTGTGGAGAGTCCAGAGGGAACTTTCTCGCATTTCTCCACTTGTGTCCCTAGGAGACCCCAGAGGAGAAAGCTTCTGGTTTCATGGCTACTCCCACAGCAATGGTCAGGGTAGTCTTCCTCACACCCACACCCCCTTTCCACCCAGCCCATCCTGCCTTTTCCCAGATGTTGTGGAAAGAACCCAACTTGGCCCTAACTTGTTTTCTGACCTCAGGCTGCTTTCTGCCTCTCTCTGGGCTTGCAGCTCTGTTTCCTGACTTGGGACCAGTTGCTGCCTAACCTTGCTGCTTAAAAGTCCTTGGATCTTATGATCCCAGGAGACCTGAGCCAGAACCCTGTCCCAGTGCAAAGTGACCTCCTAGTGTGGGCCACTGTGCACTGGAGCTGCCCCTTGCCAGACAGAGTAGAGCAGGAGAGTGTGAAATTAAACCTAGGGGAGTCTGGGCTGACCTGGCAGGAGCTGAGAGCCAGCCACCTTGTCCGCCCTCCTTGCCTGGAGGCCCTTCCGCACTCCTTGTGCTCCCAAGGCTCTGAGATGAGACAGAGATCTTCTGAGGTGCTGAGATGACCTCTGTAGGGGACATGGGCTGTCTTAGGTTCTTAAGGCACTTCCCTCTCTTGGCACCTGCTTCCCTTGGTTGCCCCTCCAGGGAGATGGGGAAGGGTCTCGACATTTGGGACTATTGACTCCAATTTGCTTTAGCCCCATTTTGCAATGCTAGGGGCTCAGTTTCCCTCCTTTGTGGCCAGGCCTGTCCCCAACCGTAGCTTACTGGAGGGCGGGTCTGCTCCGCCTTCTGGACTTCCTGTTTGTGAGTGGCTAAGTCTGTGGCTTCGCTCTTGTTGTCTCTTCACAAGGCAGGTTATCTGGGCTGCCATCTCCCACTGGCTGCTTGCCTGCCTGTGAGTGAGGGCCCCAGGCCCATGCAGATGGCGGGGAAGGGTTGGTTTTCTTTTCTGCCTTCATGTGCGGACAGTGAGCTCGTGTCATTTCTTCCACCCTCTGGGCCTGTTATCCTTACAGGCATTAGGCCTTCAAAAGACCATTTTCTCCCTGTTTCTCCTCCTTGCCCGGTCTCTCCTTCTAAACCCTCTTCCACCTGTACTCACATTCTCCAGGAAGCCTTCTCTGATGGGACTCCTGTGACTCTAAGGTTGCCACTGCAGCATCCAACATCCCAACCCCCTGGGCCCTGGCAACCCCCACCTGGGATGGCCTTATGCCTGTTGCTGTTACTCTGTTAAATGTAGATGTGTGTGCGTCTACTTCACCCTCAGATTGGCTCACTGGAAGTAGGAGCCAAGTGTCCCCATCAGATCTGAAGCTCTGCCCCTGCTTTGGGTACAAGACACTCACTTGCACTGACACATACACTCTTACACACTGCCTGTCAGGCTGGGAGTGCCCAAGGACGGGTCCTGTGTCCTTTTCTCTGCTGGCTCACCTTTGCCTACCCACAGCCTCAGCTTGGCACACAGAGATGGTTGTCCCCGAGGTCAGTAAGGTGGGGGTGGGAGTGAGGGACGGTGAGCCTGGAGCCCTCCAGGATTCCAAGCCCAGATCCCTCTATCCTGGTGAAGGGCTGTTCCCACCTTGTTCCTGCCGCCCCCACCCCTACTTCCTCTGAGCAGGAATCTGTCAGAACCAGAGTGCCATGGGAGACTTTTGACAGCAAGTCCAAGTGAGCCAAGGTTGCCCAGTGACAGTCTGCTTGAAACTGGACTGGCCGCCAAGCGGGCAGAGTTTGAAGTATCAACTTGAATTCCTCTCTCCTGTGCAAAGACGTCAAGGGTCTGGTTTTCCGCATCCTGGGGAACTCAGGCAACAGGTGGCTTTGGGGGCAGGAGTAGGAGCCAGGCCACTCTCACAGAGGTACCTATGTTCTGAATCCACCCCCAACTCCTTCCAGTCACCCTGCCAAGCACTGGCCCCAGATTCCCAGGTGAGCCTCCTTGTGTCTCTTGGGGAGGAGGCAGGTGTGTCCAGGAGCATGGATAGGCCTTCCTCTAGGTGTGTGTGCAGGCCTGCGGGGTGTGTCAACCACAGCGTGTCTGTGTCTGAATGTTTTGGGCTCTCTGGGCCGCTGTCTGTGCATGCATGTTTCCACGCAGGCACTGGCTGCTCTTCCCTCAGGCAGTTGCTGGTCAGTCACACAAGCCACGCATCTGGGTGGTGGCAGCCTACATCAGGCTTCCAGTTCAGCAGCCTTCTTCCACTCACAGGTGGACGGCCCATTCCATGTATCAGGCATTCTCACAAAGTTTCTTATTGTCTCTGTATTCTTATTTTAGACTCTGCCCCTTCCCCTGTCCTTGATTTTGTCTCTGGCCCTGTCCCATTTCTTCTGGTTTGAGGCCAGCAGAGCTGGGAGTCATCACTGGGCTGGGGAAAGTCCAGGTGCAGGGACCCCGAACCTCTCCTCATTCCATCCTTCTTCAGCCCCAGCCTGGAGATGGGAACCAGCAGAGGGCCCAGACTCTCCAGAAACCCCCTGACCCCAGAAGCGCCATCGACAGAGAAGCTGGGTCCTAAGCTCTCTTCTCAAAAAAAGAAAATAGATAAATAAAAATAAAAACTATTGGTGATCTTTGGGCATTGAGGTTGTACAGAGAAAATCAGCCTCTGTTGTCACAGGGCAGTAGGCATCAGGGACACCTCAATCTGCTCAGGACAGGAGAAGGGCTGGATTGGAGACTGTTGGAGCAATGTGTGTCCCCAGGAACCTCAGCTCTGACTTGCCGCAGGTCACAAGCTGAGGGGTCTATGGCATAGCTGGGCCCAGAAGCCAGGGGCCCTGGCTCCCATTCTGTGACTCTCTTTTGCGGGGACAGGACGCCTCTGAAGTGAGGGCTATGGAGGCATCAGAAGCAGGAGAAGAAATAAGATGCTCTCAGGGGAGGAGCCCTGAAGAATGGGGGTCCAGGAACCCAGGTTACTGCACAGCTTTGATATTCTTATCCTCTTATCGCCCGGGGCAGCCACTTCCCCTCCACCCAGGTCGGAGGCAGCGGTGGTCTCTTAAAGGAGTATCGCCTCATTTTTGGCCAGCTGGGCCTACAAGGCAACCCTCCTCACCACTTTCTCTTTAGACTCAAGAGGGTGAAAGGCCCTGTTTCCCCTTTCTCTGTCCCATTTTAGGGACCTGGGAGTGGGGCAACTTTCCAGGTTGAAGGACCCCCTTCCTGGAGGGAAGGATGTGGGGCTGTCTCCCTCCCCGCTGCCCCCATTGCCAATTCTCTTCTAGGCCCTGAATCTGACAGCTCCCTAAGGTCTGTGTGGGCCTAAATGGAGGACCCAGAGAAGAGGTCCATGGCCTTCTGGGAAGTAGTCACTGGGTGGTTTTCTCTCTAGTGCTCCTACCTCCCCAAACCCATTCCTCTTGCTTCCAGACCCAAGCCCATCGAGAGGCTTGGAGAATGCTGGGGGAAGATGGTGTGGGCCGGGCTCAGCCCACCCAGCCCCCTGCCCACCCCCACACCCTACTCCCCTCCCCCAGCCAGGGGCCCTGGGCTGGGCAGCTTCCTGCCTTCCCCATGGGGAAATCGGGGGTGGCATGCAGGTGGGTGGGCCCCATGCCCACATCCGGTGGCCGCCAGAACCTTCCCTCGAGCCTCTTTCCCTCCACTCCTCCAAGCCCCCTTCTCTCCCCGTAGCACCTGTGCCCCACCTTAGGACCTGGTCCTCACCCAGCTCTGCCCTGCTCTCTTGTCCTCATAGGCCCCAAGGAGAGCATGAACACCTAGCCTAGTGTCATCAGGCCCACTGGGCCTGAGAGTGCCCCCCGCACTGTGCCCTGCAGCCTGAGGCTGCAGGAGGGGTGCCTTGGCGGGGTGCTGAGAACAACAGCCTCCATGGAGGGTGTGCTGGCCCCAATGCCCTTCATGCATCAGCACCTCCACGGCTCCAAGGGAGCACATGCAGACGAGCCAGGGTTTGGCCTGAGTGTTGGGAAGGGAAGAGAGTTTTCTGGGCTGGGGTCAGCAGCGGTGAGGCTCAGAGAGAAGGTCCTTTTCTTGTGCTGGAATTCTGGACTCCCTGTTTTGGGCACTCACTGAGGGCCCTGTTGAGGAGCCCTGGTCTTCTGGGGACACCCTCAATGCCCTGAGTCAGTCCCAGGCTCTTGAGCCATCCCTTGGAGCTGGTGCCATGGGGGAAGGGCAGCTGGGGCCGGAAGCCACCTGCCCAGGGCATGAGAGAGGGTCCCCAGCCCTCCCGCGGGCCCACCCTCTGTTTCCTGTCAGTCTGTCCTCCCCAGGGAGGGAGGGAGGGCGCTCAGCCCCTGCGGGCGGGGGCGGGGCGGGCTCTGAGACCGTTGGGCGCCCTGAGATCTGGCCCACGTGGTCTCGGGGTTATAAGCCCTGCCCTCCCTGAAGGGAACCCCACTTCGGAGCCTGGAGCACAGGGCGAGCCCTCCTCCACTCTGCAGCCTCAGGTAAGGACCCGGACCTTCACTGCTGCCCCAACTGGAGCTCCTCAGCTCGAGGCCTGTAGGGGCTTGGGCTGCTGGTCTGGGTGGAGGCGCAATGGGGGTGTCGAGGAGCTTGGGTGGGAGCCCTATGCAGGAAGTTCAGGGCAAAGCGCCTTGAAACCTTCTCTAGTGGAAGGTAAAATGGCTCCTGGACCCCAGTGGGGGAAAGAGGTGTCCAAGGAGGAGGGCTGGAGAGTAGGGTGGGGATGGCAGAGCGTGGGCAGAGACTGAGAAGTAAGACCGTGTCTCAAGGGGCACCAAGCTCTTCCTCTGCCCAATGTGGCCACCATTTTTGTTGGGACAGCCTTGGGCTCCTGTGAGGGGAACAGCAGGGCAGTGAGGGGTTCAGGACTTTGGGTTGGTGGGGAGCCGAGAATCAAGGCCCTGGTGAGTCAGGACTTTGGGGCTGGTGGAGAGGCTGAGGACTGAGGCCCTGGTGGTTCAGGACCTTGGGGCTGGTGGAAAGGCTGAGGACTGAGGCCCTGGGGGTTCAGGACCTTGGGGCTGGTGGAGAGACTGAGGACTGAGGCCCTGGGGGTTCAGGACCTTGGGGCTGGTGGAGAGACTGAGGACTGAGGCCCTGGGGGGTCAGGACCTTGGACTGGTGGGGAGGCTGGGAATTGAGGCCCTGGGGGGTCAGGACCCTGGGCTGTTGGGGAGGCTGGGGACTTAGGCCCTAGGGGGTCAGGACCTTGGGCTGGTGGGGAGGGCGGAGGGTGAGGACTGAGGCTCTGGGCAGTCAGGACCTCAGGATTGGGGTAGGCTGGAGGCCAAGACCTTGGCGGGGGGAGCTGTGTTTGCCACGTTTGGACGCTGGAGGGTGGGTGGCATGGCTGGGAGCGGCCAGCCAAGGGGTCACAGAACTGGAGGTGAGTCCTCCAGAGGCCCTGGTCTCTACCTGAGTGTCCCTAAAACTGGGGGGATGGGGTGGAGCCTTTAGGGGGAAGGGAAGAGGGAACCGAAGAGGAAGTGGGGGAGGGAGGTAGAGGAGGCAAGTCTGGCGCCATGCTGAGTCACCGCCCACAAGGCCCAGTAGGGGCCCTGGCAGCGTTGGGGTGATCTTAGGAAGCCACGAGGAGGGCTGGGGGGCTCTTGGAGCAGCGAGGCCCAGGCGGCCTGAAGAGTACACGCCGACGGACAGACAGACAGTGCAGTCACCCATAAAGTAGAAAGCACTACTAACAGCACTGGAGGGTGTAGTGTTTCCTACTTTATGGATGAGTGTACTGTGGGCTTCGGAGATCACGCCACCGCCGCCGCCCGCTGCCCGCCACCATCTTCCTCGGCGCTCGGGGACCTCTTGTGACAGGTGAGCACCTCACAGCCCCTCCCTACTCTGCCCAGATGCCTGAAATACCTCCATGGCTCTCCCGCCCTTCCTGGTTCCAGACAGCTGGGGAAAGGCCACAGTCGCTCCTCTGCTGCCCTGCAGTCTTTGGGGGCGGGGAGGGCTGGACGTGTGGAACCCTGATGCAGCCGCAGCCGCAAGGACGAGGAAGGGGTGGGAAGGGAGGGTACATGGAGGGGAACGGGTGGTGGTGCCAGGGACCCAATGCTAATAAAGACTGGACTGTGCTTCTCTTTTGTCTGAGACTCTGTTGCTGGGGTGGGGAGCTGAATGCGGGCGGCAGGCACACAGACAGTATGGGCACACGGAAGGGCTGAGAGGGAGAACCTCTGTCACTCCTCTGAGAGATACGGGTTTGGCCCTGCCTATGAGATTAGAAGAGGGCTCTGGGCCTGGCCAGGCCACAGCTGGAGGAGAGAAGGGCCTGGACCACCTGCAGAAAGGGGCAGGGATGTAAGGTGTCCTCTCACATTCTACCCTAGCTCTGGCCCTATCCTGCCCCCCACTCACTCTCTACACGCCCAAACTGAAAGCTGCCTACATCCAGTTGTAATCTAAGAAAGTTTAGGGGGTCTTAGGTCCTATAAAAATTGGGCAAAATCCACTGTGGCACATACACAGCATCTTAGACAAGGGCGCAGACACTCATATACAAAGCACGCACTGAGATGCAAATGCATTTACACATAGAGGCCCCATGCAGTGTGCCACTAACACACACACAGACACATGTGACATGACTGGTATGACACACAGGGATTACACACACCCAGGGCACATACATATTCAGTAGTACACACATGCAATAATAGAAACATAGGACGTGTCTTACACATAGAAGAGCACACACATACAGTGACATTCGCATAATAAACACAGTGGCTCCATACACATACCTAGAGACACATTCATAGACCATGATAAATACAGAATACATAAACAGATACATGGTGATATACATATATATAAATCAAACCAAGTCATTATGCATATTTACATGACTATATGAGCATATCATATATTGTGTAATCAATTACTATATTGTGCCATATAGTAGCATCCATATCTATATATATCATGATGTGTTGCAATTTATAAACTCATGCAATGATAGCCTCCCATGCACATAACATAGACACAGTGGCAAACAGACATAGATGCAGTGACACAGAAACATACATACAAATACACCCAATGTGTTTTTCTTGTTTTATTATGTGACCCATAGACACATAATAGCACACGCATATATACACACAATGGCCCCTTCACATACACAGAAACAGAGATATGTCTATTCTCTATATGCATACTATACCCATGCAAGCGCATAACGGCATGCGTATATACTCTGACCTAAACATCAGCAACACATCATGCAGTGGCGTACGTGTTGACCTACACACTGCTTTAGGGAAGTGAATATGTCCACTCCTCCCCATGCACCCGCTACCTCCAGTTCCATTGGCTCTTGCCTGGGTGGAGCCCACAGTCAGTCAGGGGCTCTAGGGTTCAGTGTCACTGCTGCTATTCTGTGGGGGTGCCACACGAGGGCCCCCGACCTTGGCTAAAACTGGCTTGTCTAATGAGTCCCGGGTTCAGAGGGGAGAGGCGCTGCCTCTCGGGGCTTCTCCCAACACCCTTGTCTCTGGGGACTCTGTCTAGACCCCTGCCCCTGTATATAGGCTGACGCCTGGTTGGGGGGATTCTCACGTCCTTGTCCCCCAAATTATTTTTTCATAGCAACAAGGTCTAAGGCTACACAGAAGGTGAACTTCCAGGCAATTCAGGGCACAGCCAACCCAACAGGCTATGTGGGCTTCCCTGGTGGCTTGGGACAGTCAGGTTGCCCACCAAGTGCAATCTGCCAGGAGGAAGCGGAAGCAATTCTCTCCGTCTATTTCTACCTGTCTCATTGCTTGTCTTCCTGCTTTCTTTCTCTTGGTTTCTCTCTCTCTCTTTGTTTCATCTCAAGTCCCATCTTTTCTAGTTCTGCCCTTCTCTGTGGCTGGATCTCTATCATACCCTCCCCCGTTCCGTCTCCATCAGTCTCACCCGATGTGGGGAGGACCATCTGCACCCCGCTCGCCTCTGTACTCCGGAAGGTGTGAAAATGTGTGAAGATGAGGGTGGGAGGCCACATGTGGGAGCCCTGGGCTGACATCCCGTGAGAAACCTGCTCTTCCTTCTGTCCCCCGACCCTGTCAGCCGGTTCAGCCCACCAGTCCAGTGCCATCACCATGGAAACCAACAGCCGACTTCCTATTGGTGGGTGGGAGGGGAGGAGGAGGAGGAGGGGAAGGCTGGTTCTCCCCGGCTCGCTCCCCCCAATTCTGTGGCTCAGCCCTCCTCGGAGCCCACCATCTCAAGGCTCCCGGACTGTAAGGGACCCCTGCAGTCCCCAGAGCTGAGGCCAGCAGGGGCTGAGACTATGAGGCAAGCAGCCCATCGACCCAGACCTCCTTAGGACCAGCCCAGTCACCCAGCAAGCGAGAGAGCAGCAGCGGAGAACAGAGCCGGAGATAAAGGACCACAGCAGACCACTGGGGATCACCCCCAGCAGCTCCTGAAGCCCCTGGCTGGGCTGAGGGGTTGCGACGGATGGCCAGACCCACAGACACTGACAGACACACGACGACAACGATGCACACAGCTGCACGACACTGACACACTCAGATACAACCAGTGACAGCATCACATACTGCCACAGCCCTGCAATACAGACACCCACACACACAGAAACAACTGGCAACTCTGCAATGGGCAGACAGTGACACACAGCACCACCCCCCTCAACACACAGAAGTGGGGGCACCCATCTTCCCAACACACGAGACAACATTGACCTGCAGGGACAGACCTGGAGACACACACACGCACCCTCACCCAGGCGCAGCTGTCAGTGGCCTCTGCACATCCTCCCCACCCCCACGGGGACACCCTCGCTCCTCCACACACTCGCACACACACACAGAGCCACCAGCAAACATAGCTCACATACCCCTGGCTCCAGCTCTGGCAGCCCTGGCGCCTTCTGCAGCCTCCTTTGTAGGTGGGGAAGAGCTCAGCCAACCTTGGATGGAGTGTCGGTGAAGCAAGAGCTCAGAGGGGAGCAGGGCTGGCCTGGCATGACCCTCGCCAGTCCCCCCACCTGGCTGGGTGATGTCCCCCGGCCTGGGTTCTGGGGACCCTTGGCAGTACCATGGAGCAACTGACAACCCTCCCACGGCCTGGGGACCCTGGAGCCATGGAGCCATGGGCACTGCCCACCTGGCAGAGCTGGACTCCAGGTCGAGGGGGTGAACCTGGTGATGCAGCCCCAAGTGTCACTGATACTCCTCCAGCAGCTCTGCAGCTTCGAGAACTGAGGGCTGAGGAGAGTTCCGAGCCCAAAGGAGCCGGGAGCTCTGGGCCCATCCGGGGCACTGACCCTGAAGAAGCAGAGGCTTGTCTGCCCAGCCTGGGCCAGCAAGCATCGAGCTCTGGACCCGCCTGCCAGAGGCCAGAGGATGAGGAAGTAGAGGCTTTCCCGAAGGTAAGGGATCTGTGGATGGCTGGGGTCTGCAAGGTGGGGTCTCTCACCGTGTCCTCCAGCCTGGCCAGGAGGTGAGGCCGAGGTATGCATCCCTACTGCCCACCTCTCCTCTCTTGGCCTGTCTGTGGGACTGTCTCTGTGGCTATCTGTCCTATCTTCATCGAGCAGGAATCTCAGGGGCTCCATTTCTTTCATCATTTGCCTGTCCTTCTGACCCTCTCTGCCTGTCTGTCTAGATCTGGCCCTGCTGCTGCCCCGTCCCTCTCTGTGCCTCCCTCTGACAGTGTGTCTGTCTGTCTGTGTCTCTTCCTCCATGAGTCTGTCTGTCCTTGGGGGCTGGGGGATACAGGGTGAGTGTGGAGATGCACGGAGAATCAGTGCAGAGGAAGTAGAATGAAGGGAGGGGGCTTGGTGCTGGGCTGAGCCAGGGTTGGGGTGGGTGTGAGCAGGCTCCTGTAGAAGAGGGAAGGAACAGGACTTTGGGGGAGGGCAGGGGAGTCTGGAGGGATGGGAGTGGGAGCTCTAGCTGGCATGTCCCTGGAGGAGAAGACGGGCAGGAGTGGGACGAAAAAGGGAGGAACAGGAGGGTGCCAGGGTTGGGGGCGCCTATGTGGACAGGAATAACTGGACAGTTCCTTCTCCTAGGCCTCCTGTGCTCCTCTCTGAAGACCTGGGATGTGGGGGAAAACCGTTTCATCTCCATGTCTCCTTGGACCATGGATGGGGGAAGCTTCCACATGGAAGCTTCTGGCTGGGTGACGTGGGTTTCTGAGGTGCTGTCCTTGGTCCTTTCCCATGCCAGGCCAAGCTGAATATGGGCTTTGGGGACAGGCCCAATCTGGAGCTGCTGAGGGCCCTGGGGGAGCTGCGGCAGCGCTGTGCCATCCTTAAGGAGGAAAACCAGATGCTGGTGAGGCTTGGAGACTGGGGTCCTGCATTCTGGTTGGAGCCAGGCCCTCTGCCTCAGTGTCCTCCTCACCCCATGAACATCTCTCCAAGTGGGGGCTCCATGGAGGTGACAAAATGCTGAGACCTAGAGAGGGTGAACCCCTGCCTAAAGTTGCCAAGGACCCCACTGTGAGCCTAGGGCTCTAACCCAAGACCTGGGTCATTAGGACTGGGTCTGTGGGGTGCTCCCTACATGCCCCAATTCTGCCTGACCCCTTGTCAGAGGAAGAGCAGTTTCCCTGAGACGGAAGAGAAGGTGCGGAGGCTGAAGAGGAAGAACGCCGAGCTGGCGGTCATTGCCAAGCGCCTGGAGGAGAGGGCCCGAAAGCTGCAGGAAACGAACCTGAGGGTGGTGAGGACAGGAGGCTGCTGGGCGGAGGCTGGGCAACCAAGGAAGAGGGGAGCCAGGGCTGGGCCTGGGGGCTGTCTGAAGCTTGGGAGTCACAGATTCAGCACCCAGGACAGCAAGAATCTAAGGGATAAGGTGCAGGAAGGGCAGAAGCTGGCCAGGCGAGGAGGCCAAAGGTTTCTGGAGCTGTAGTGGGGAGGTTCCTGAGCAGGCAGGGAGCAGGGCTCTGGATTACCATGTGCTGGTGCTGGCGGCAGCTCCTGCTGAGCTCATCTCAGGGTATAGAGCTGGAGTGGGGGCAGGGATGAGACCCGTCACAGTGGCAGCCCCAAATTAGCAGCATCCTTTGATCCTAAACTCTAGATGTAGAGTTAATCCTTTCCCACTGCTGGGATGGGGTAGAGTGAGGCTGCTGGCTTTCTGAGACCCCAGTCAAGGTGGAAGCAGGTGGCCACCTCCCAGGTTTTCATGCTAACTCCTCCTTTGGGAGGAAGGAGATGAAGAGTGGGAGAAGTGCCCCAGCCCTCAGGTGACCATTGGCCTTACCCCTCCTCTGGCTAGGTGAGTGCCCCCTTGCCCCGGCCGGGGGCCAGCTTGGAGTTGTGTCGGAAGGCCCTAGCCCGCCAGCGAGCCCGGGACCTCAGTGAGACAGCCAGTGCACTGCTGGCCAAGGACAAGCAGATTGCTGCCTTGCAGCGGGAGTGCAGGGAGCTGCAGGCCAGGCTTACCCTGGTGGGCAAGGTGCGAGGAGGCCCTGGTCACCTCTTCCAGCTCAGCCCTGCACAGGGCTATCTGCTTGTTGTGGGATGCGGACAAGATGTTAATGAGATGCAAATGAAACGGGACGGTGGAGGTTGCTGGGAGTAGGTTCCCCTGGCAACGGCCCAGGTGGGAGAGGGGAGAAGGGGGTGGAGCCATGACTCTCAGACCTGGGCATTTCTGTGCTCCAGGCTTGAGGCTGTGTGCCGGTGGGTCTGGCTGTATGCATCCACACATCCCCTGTAAATGTTCACAAGGCATTTAGCACAGTGCTGGGCACATTGAGAGCACCCAAGAAATAAGTTACTCAGAATGTCCGCACAGGGGCTCGCGGGAGCATGTGGCCACACACGCATGCACATGTAACCAGGCATGTACGCTTGTGAGGGTGTGCACACTCCCGCGCACTGGAGTCCGTCCAGCAAGGCGAAGGGCTCTCCAGGGGATGGCATGGGGCGGGCAAGGGTTAGGCCTGACTCCCCTCCCTGTCCCTGTCCCCCAACCTCAGGAGGGTCCCCAGTGGCTCCACGTGCGGGACTTCGATCGGTTACTGCGCGAGTCCCAGCGGGAGGTGCTGCGGCTGCAGAGGCAGATCGCGCTGCGCAATCAGCGGGAGACGCCCCCGCGCCCGCCGTCCCGGCCCCCGGGCCCTGCTCTCCCGGCCAGAGCAGAGGCGCCGGCTCCCGGGGCCCCGGGAGAGGTGAGCGCCGGCGCAAGGGCAGGTGTGTGGGTGCGTGCAGATGGCGGGGGGGAGCGACCACCGGGATCTCCCCTGCACCGTGCTCAGAACCCCAAGGACCCAGTGGTGGTGTACGCACTCCCAGGGGCTGGGGAGCTTTCCCGTCCTAGTCAGGGTCCACCTCCAAGCCTCCCGCGCTCGTACCTGCGCCTTGCCCTCCCCTGGGGGCTCCAGGGTTCCGCCCTCCATGGGCCTGCGCCCAGCGGGGCCCGGCCGGCCGCCCCTGCCGCGCTGCCAGTGGTACGGCCCAGCCGCAAATCCCTGGTTGCCCTGGCAGCCGCCCGGGGCCCAGCCCGCGCCGCCTCCTCCCGCCGCCGCCGTAGAGCGGGGACGCCCCCATCAGCGTCCGCCTGGCTGGCCAGGCCTGGCCCCGGCTACCCGGGGGCGGCGGTGTGTCCGCCTCGGCTCCAGGTACAGGCAACCCTCACTGAGCGGGGGACTTAGGCAGTCCCTGATTCGAGGGCCAGGGACCTGCTCCGGACCCCCAGAACTTAGGGGGGTCTCTCCATCATCCTAGGTGGGCAGCAAATAGGTCCTCCTCCTTCTGGGAAGAGGGCTGGGAGAAGAGACCAGGTAGTGATCTGATAGTGACCAAGACCTCCGGGTGGGGGGAGGCTTCTTGCTCAGATTTTGTCTCTCTGGCTGGCCCTGGAAGGGAGATGCACCTCCCATTAAGACCTGTCCTCCCCCAAAGTTTGTATGGATAAACGGAAGGTGTGGTAGGGTGGCCTTGGGGGAAGCCAGGAGAAGGGTCTGGCCGGGCTCGCGCTGCTCTAGGCCAAGCCCAGATTTGGATGATACTGAACTCCTATCTTGGGGAACACCACTTCCCCGGGGGCCCAAGCAGTCTCCTAATTCTCTGCCAGTCGCTGAAGGACACCCAGGACAGTTATTGAGTACAGAGCAGGGCTGCTGCTGGAAGCTAAAAAGGGAAAGCTTTGGCCTGGATAAAGGACCCATCTCCCAGGGCACACGTGGGTCCCAGGATCTCAAAGCACTTAAGGCTCCAGGACACAGGGGTGCAGCCTTTGTACTTATACAGCAGCTGGAGACAATGGGAGGGGATGGGCAGACAGTACCCCTCTGTGCTCTTCCTAGGCAGGGATCTCTTGCTGGCTGAATGATGGGGTGGGAACCTGCTCTGGGCAGGCTGGGCTGGGGCAGGCTACCCTGGGGCCCTGTTCTCAGGTGCCTGCCCCTTGCCCCTGGGCATTTCCAGGCCACACCCCAGGAGGATGCGGACAACCTGCCCGTGATTCTAGGGGAGCCAGAGAAAGAGCAGAGGGTGCAGCAGCTGGTAAGTCCTAGGTCAAGGGCTGGAGGCAGCCTGCTGTGGGCAGATGTACCTTCCTGCATGAGGAGCCCTTGGTTCTGACCCAACAGGAATCGGAGCTCAGCAAGAAGCGGAAGAAATGCGAGAGCCTGGAGCAGGAAGCCCGGAAAAAACAGAGGCGATGTGAGGAGCTGGTGAGCTCTTGAGGGCAACCCAGAGGCCAGCTCCTCCCTTTGCCCTGGCCAGCCAGGTGGTGGGCTCCCTCTCAGCTCTGCTCCTGCCCCTGCTGCCCTCAAGAACACATTTTCCCTCCTGCTCCTCGGTGCTTTCCTTTCCTGGCTGGTGCAGGTTCCAGCAGGGGAGGAAGGCCTTGCCTGGGAGGAGGGCAGGGTCTTCTGTTCGGGGAGAGGGGAAATGTGCGTGCTGGGCCCCCTCCTGAGAGCTCCTCTGCCCGCTCAGGAACTGCAGCTGAGAGAAGCACAGAATGAGAATGCCCGCCTGGTGGAGGAGAACTCCCGGCTCAGTGGGAGAGTCACAGAGAAGGAGCAGGTACCATTTCCGCCCAAGTGCTGTGGAGACCTGTGCTCCCACCAGAGCCCCCGTCCCCAGCCAAGGGGCTTTCTCCTCCACCCCTGAGCAGGGGTAGGGGACTGTTCCCGCTGTGAGGGCTCTGGTGGGTCAAGGCTCACCCACCCAACTCCCTGCCACTGCCCCCTCACTAGGTGGAGTGGGAGAATGCAGAGCTGAGGGGCCAGCTCCTGGGGGTGACACAGGAGAGGGACTCAGCCCTTCGCAAGAGCCAGGGCCTGCAAAGCAAGCTGGAGAGCCTGGAGCAAGTGCTGAAGGTGAGGGGATGGTGCAGGTTGGGTAAGGTGCTGGGCCCTGGCACAGGGAGCAAGTGGGACAGCAGAATATGCTTAGGGAGGGGCACTAGCTCTGAGGGCTGGGCCTGGAGCTGCAGCCCCTTGCCGTTTCCAGACAGTTTCCTTTGTAATAGAGGAATCTAGAGCAGACGGTGTTTGAGGCTTCCTCATCTTAGATCTTCTCTAGAAATGGCCAAGTGGGGGCTCTGGCCTTGACTCGGATCTTGTGTTTCAGCACATGCGGGAGGTGGCCCAGCGGCGACAGCAGCTGGAGGTGGAGCATGAACAGGCTCGGCTCAGCCTTCGGGAGAAGCAGGAGGAGGTCCGGAGGCTGCAGCAGGTGGGCCGGCAGTGAGGGAAGCTGGCAGGCTGCCAGACACCGGCTTTGCTACTCACTCATCCCACAAGCATTTACTGTGTGCCTGGCACTGACCTAGGCATCGGGGAGACTGTGGGGAACAAAGACCAGGTCCCTGAGCAGTGAGCAAATTAGCAGATCCGTGAGTGAGCTGATTTCAGACACTGATGTGCACAGTGGTGGAGAAGAACAGGGTAATGTGACAGAATGACTGGGATGGGGTGAGGAGCCACTTCAGAGGTCATCAGGGAAGGCCTCCCTGAGGAGGTGACAATTGAGCTTGCCAGGCAGGAGGCGTAGATATGTACATGCTCTGTGGCAGGGAAGAGCTGGAGAAGCCTGAGACCAGTGTGGCTAGAATACAGCAAGGGATGGGCAGCATGGTGGGAGCAGGCAAGAACCGGATCCTGTTGGGCCTTAATGGCCATGGGAAGTTTGGGTATTTTGCTCTGTGAGTAGTTAGAAGCTCCTGAACGATCCTAAGTTGGGGAGTGACGTGATCTGAGTCACAGGATCACAAAGACCAGGTCCCTGAGCAGTCAGCAAATTAGTAGATCCATGAGTGAGCTGATTTCAGACACTGATGAGCACAGTGGTGGAGAAGAACAGGGTGATGTGACAGAGTGACTGGGATGGGGTGAGGAGCCACTTTAGAGGTCATCAGGGAAGGCCTCCCTGAGGAGGTGACAACTGTGGCATTGTGGAGGGTGGACTATGGGAGTGGGCGTGGGGCAGGGCCTGGGCAGTGGCCTTGGAGGGAGACAGTGGCTGTCTGGACAGGGATGCATGCAGCGAAGGGGGAGACAAGTGCCCGGGTTTGTGTTATGTTTTAGAGATAGAACTGACAAGCTTCCAGCCGGGCATGGTGGCTCATGCCTGTTATCCCAGCACTTTGGGAGGCCAAGGTGGGTGAATTACTTGAGGTCAGGAGTTCGAGGCCAGCCTGGCCAATGTGGTGAATCCCCGTCTCTACCAAAAATACAAAAATTAACCTGACATGGTGGCATGTGCCTGTAATCCCAGCTACTCAGGAGGCTGAGGCAGGAGAATCATTTGAACCCAGGAGGCAGAGCTTGCAGTGAGCTGAGATCGCGCCACTGCACTCCAGCCTGGGCGACAGAGCAAGACTCCATCTCAAAAAAAAAAAAAAAAAAAAAAAGAATTGACAAGGGTCCCCGTGGGATTCCAGTTGAATCCCTTCTGTGTCAGCCATTTGCTGTATAAACTCAGGTGGAGGGTGGGGCTCTTCACGCTCTGCGAGGTGAAGGATGAAGGGGCAGCGGATCAGAGAGGTAGGGCATCCCGAGTGCTAAGTTCCATTTGGGCCATGTCTGAGCTACGTGTTAAACATTCAAGGGGAGCTGTCCACAGGCATTTGGATACATGAACTTGGGGTTATGGGTAAGTTGGTCTTGGACATATTTGGAGCCATCAGCGTGTTTAGTTGCATGAGTAAATGGGAGCCCTAGGGAGAAAGTAGACAATATAAACTGGGCCCAGCACTGGGTCCAGGGGAACCCTAACATTCAAAATGGAGGGCAGGAAGCAGGCAAAAGAGGCTGAGAAGGAGCATCCAGAAAGGTAGGAGGGAAACCGGGAGGATGGTTGCTCAGGAAAGAGGGGAGCAGACTCAGCCACGCTCCTCCTGGACCCCTTTGCCTTCTGGTCTAAGGTATGGTTCAGGGTGGGTGTTCAGGAGGGAGAAACTCTTCAGCCTCCCCCTTCCCCTATCCCTCTTCCCTCTCTCCCTACCCTTTTCTTTCTACTGGCTTCTTCCTCCCCTGCCTCTGTCCTTTCTACCCTCCCTCTTTTGCATCCCTCTCTACTCCACCCCATTCCTTCTCCTTCCCTCCAGCATTTTGGTTCCTCCCACCTGTAGGCCCAGGCGGAAGCCAAGAAGGAACATGAAGGAGCCGTGCAGCTGCTGGAGGTAGGGCACCTGGAAGTGGCCCCCAGTTCCACCATCTTGGGAGGAAGGCAGGGGAGCTCCAGATAGAGCTGGAATGGACTATGGTGGTGGGGAGAGGGGTTGCAGGAGGGGCCCTTAAGTGCTCCAGGGCCTGGGGGAGTCCCCTCCACCACTGGCCTATTTCTCAGGGTGGGCATGGCTGGGCAGGGGGCTCCTAAGTCTGGTGGCAGCAGTCTCCCATTGCTGCCACCCCCAGGTGCCTTTACCCTGAGCTATCCTTCTGTTTAGGAGCTGCTAGTCAGTTCAGGGAGCTGACTGGGTGATGTCCACTTAGGCCCTCTTCTCCCCCTCCCTCTCTGGGTTAGCAACCCACAGTGCTCAGGGTTCTAACCTGTTCTCTGCTTCCTTTCCTGCACCAGTCTACCTTGGATTCCATGCAGGTAGCGCCTCATTCTCTGCTTCCCCACACCTCTTTAGGCTGGCTGGGTTGCATCTCCTTCCTCAAGGCCCAGGCAGTCCCACTCTCTCATCCAGCAGAGGGAGTATCACTGGGAGCAGACCTGAGAATCCAGAGGGGATGGGGTTCCCACAGGACATGTGCAGCTGTCCCCTTGTCCCAGGCCTGCCGCCGTGTCTGTCAGACACTGGGCCTCCCCTCTCTAGACACCCTGATCATGAGGAAGTTCATCACCAGTCTAACTTAGGAGCCTCGCCATAGAGGCGGGAAAGAGCCCCTGCTATTGGGACTCTCCTCAGACCTGAGAAAACTTCCCAGGCATTGGCCCATTCCCATGATGAAGACATCCCTGGCTCTCCTGTGGAATTTCCTGCCCACTTCTCTCAGGGAAGGGGTTTGGGTTGCTGACTATGGGAGGGTGATGAGCAGTGGAGCGGAGAAAACTCCTGTGGCGATGGTGGTGATGATGGGGTGGGAACGATCCCTGTTGGCCTAGAAAGCAGCCAGAGGCAGAAGTGCCATCGCCTGGGGCCTGAGGGTTGGTGAGTGTGTGGCAGGCCCCAGCCTTGGCTCTGGAGGGAGCTGGGGTGAAGACGTCCCAGGACACAGCCCAGGACTTCACCCTCAGCTCTGAGGCGTTAAAGGCTGTGGGGTGGCCAAAGCAAGGCTGGTGCCTAGGTCTGGGGCTGGGTGGATGGATGTGACCTGAAACCCAGTGTAGGGCTGTGTAGAGATGGCACAGGCTGGCACTGGGCAGCTTTGAGGGGCCTGGTGGCTCATGGTGGGTCTTGGCCCAGGCCCGGGTTCGAGAGCTCGAGGAACAGTGCCGCAGCCAAACCGAGCAGTTCAGCCTCCTGGCACAGGAACTCCAGGCCTTCCGCCTGCACCCGGGCCCCTTGGATCTGCTCACATCTGCCCTGGACTGCGGGACCCTTGGAGACCGCCCACCACCCCCCTGCTGCTGTTCCACTCCCCAGCCTTGCCAGGGGTCTGGCCCCAAAGGTAAGGTGAACCCCAGTGGCATTGGCCTGGAATCCCAAGGCCTGGGCTTTTGTATAGAGCAGAGAGTTTAGGATCAGAGAAGGCCAGCAACTCATCCAAAGTCC